>NC_041741.1:40905590-41208620 GCF_004115215.2 Ornithorhynchus anatinus
AAATGTCTGTTGATGATGATGATATTCTGTAAACCTGTTCTCATGGCAAAATTAGTTAAGATCTATTTTGATACAATATATATTTTCAATAAGATGTATTTTCTAAATAGCTTGTTTTTCTAATTAGGACCAGCATTTTTTCCCCTTTTCATTGAGAAATATCCTAATTCTTAAACTTTTGCAGACAGAACGTGGGCAAAAGCACTCCAGAGCGTTGGTTTTCCTCGAGCTTATCAAGATTTCCATTTCAGGTTCTTCCATAGTTTGAGTATGTGTCTCCAATGCCAGATGGCACAGTTTCTGAGAGAAGAGCTAGCTTTTGCTTAGAAGTAATACCGACAAACAATACCAAATTAGCATAAGCAAATGTCAGTGAGTTAACACAAAGCCAACACTCTTTCTGTCTTTTCTTCCTTTCCTAGGCCATGGGCGTTGAGAGTGACCAGGAGATTGTGCAGATGATTGGTACAGAGGAGCACGTGATGGCTGCCTTTGGTCCCAGCTTGGAAGAGTGCCAGAAAGCTCAGATTTTCACGCAAATGCAGGTGTGCCTTGTCGCATCATCCCCAGCCATGAAATGAAAAGATGTCAGGGACTTCACAGTGCCCACTTATACACGATTGACTCAGGGCATTATGGCTGGGAAGCTTGCTTTGGTGGGTAGTTCATGGAGTGGGAGGAAGGTTGTACCTGTGAAAAGAAAATGTCTTCTCAGGGTATCTGACTGGAAGGAGGGACACATAGCCAAGGGACTTTTGTTCCAGAAAGAAACCAGGCAGTCTATTCCTTTCTTATTGTGCTTGATGTAGAGCTCATTGACTGCTACTAGAATGGGTGAGATTTGCCTTAGTTGAGGCATTTTTCCAGCTTTCCCAAATCCGAGGGTTTTTGGGTTTTTTTTAGTTTCTCCCCTTAGTTCCCTACTCCTGTCATCCAGTTGTGTGGGGTTATTTCTCCATCTTCCTGACTTCACTCAAAAAGAACTGTTCCAAGAGGAACCTCTGAAACTCTCTACACAATCAAAAATCTGTGGCCTGGCTCAGCCTGGTTTTAGCTGAACTCTCACACTCGAGTGCAGGGATCATGTCTACCAACTCTGTGGTATTCACCCAAGCACTCGGTACAGTGCTCTGCACAAAATAGGCACTCAGAAGATACCATTGTTTGTCATGCGCATCCCTCCAAAACCAGTCTCTCAGATGGATGGGACTGTCTTTTTTTTCTAACTTTTATACTGTCCCTTATGGCACAGATAGTTACTTCCTTAAATACTATTTAGTGATAATAATGATGATAATGTCATTTAAACATTAATATGAATAGCATATCAATTTTATAGGCCCTGAAGTATATAGGAAACAAAGTAAGGAGACAGAGGATGTGGGGAGGCGGACCAAAAAAAACAAAGATGGAAGAGGCGAGAGAACTTCTGGCTTCAACAATTTTGACACACGTTCCGGTAAGTAATGGCTTTTGTACTTAGCTTAAAACTGAGGTATGTTAAATCAGTGTGGTTTCTTCATTCTCAATTATCTTCGTACGATAAGCTTGGAGGCCAAAAGTGATCCCGTGATCTCATCCCAAAAGGAAGGATTCTAAATAGAATCTGTAGTTTGATTGAATGTACCTCAGAAATATCAACAGAGATAACACCGAATCTAGAACGAGAGAGTGACAGAACAGTGAAGGTTACCTTTGGACTTGCTTCCACAAACTGATGCCAATTGATCGAGGAAGTGGCAGGCCATAAAGGCCTTTAGGAACTAGAACAGAGCAGGAAACTGATCCAAGATAACAAGCCCTGGCCTCCTTCTCCAAAGACAAGGAAGTCGGCTACATGGAAGAGAAGGAGAATATTAGCCTTCACTTGTGGAAACCCCAACAGGAAGAGCCCATCCCATCACTTATTCACTGGCAAACTGCTTACAAGGCCCTGACCTGGTCAGGAGTGACCACCAGAACCCCATTGCCCAAGATATTTTGGAAGCTCCCTCCCCAAAGGCTTTGTAAATCAGAGAACCCAAATAACCGGAATGGTTTAGCTCCTGTACAAGCCGGAAGCAAATGGATGGGCTAGGCGATCCCTTGCAATCCTTTCCACCTGAAGCATTGTCTGAATGCCCCCTAAAAGGGTGTTGCCTGGATTTGTTTTGTCCTTTTTAATTGATACAGAAATAAGTGATTTGGGTATCAAATGCCAGTGATTGGGTCCCACCGTGGACAAAATGTCCACAGCTGTTACTGCTCACCTGAAAAAGCTAAGTATCTGGAATTGCCTGTCCGTGCTAGTGGTAAAGAAAGCGAACAGTGATTTTCCTGACTCCACAAAATCAGATTCACGAAGTTTGTTTATTCCTTTTTGCTGTAGTGACAAAAATCATAGCCAGGTGACATCTTACCACACGAGGAGAATAAGACAAAAGTAAATATACTAGTACAAAGCCGAGATCTGCGTAACTTTATTAACGTCGTGTTGATTTTATTAGTTTTCTGTTAACGTGCAAAACCTGAGCTTTCCTGCATAGGTTACTTGTAGTCCTGCTATAAGGTACTGGGAGAAATCCTTTAAAGATCTAGCTTTCTCCCAGCCTTTCTTGATGCCTAGAAGTCTTACATGTAGAAAATGACAATGAAACCTTTTTGCTCCTCTCTTCACAGATTTTCAAAAAGGAAAAGGAAAAAAAAATTGACCCAATGCAAAGTTTAAAGGACATTTAAGAGTGGGGCAGTCTCTCAGGGAGAATTCATTTTAAAGAACACATCAATTTCCGGCCTCATTATTTGGAAGATTTCTTTAATTAAAAGACAGAGTAGCAGGACTCTTGTCCATTTTATTCAAGAGTCCTTAACATTCTCGTCATTTTGGAACAATCAAAAATCAAGTTAAAAAAGGGAGGGGGAACCGAATTTCTATCCAAAACGTTAAATACAGTCATGGCAGATAGAAGCACATGAAATAGATTTATTCTCTGTGCAAACTGTAAATAATCTGTGGAAATATAGTAGAACTTTAAGCATTTGTAGATTTGCTGGTTGAGAAAACAGGTTGCTCAGTGTTCAAACTAGAAAAATTTGAATTAGTAATTAGAAACAGACTGATAATACAGTATGTTTCCATAATATCTTTTGTGTACTCCTTGTCTCTATGGTTCATTTATTACCATATATGGTAATTACTGATGACTATATTAGGGGACTTATCCTTCTTTTAACTTTTTGGGTTGTAGGTAAAGGAATTTAATTTTCGTGCGAAGTGTATCTACACTGCAGTGATGGTGCGCAGAGTGATTCTGGCCCAAGGAGACAATAAAGTGGATGACCGAGACTATTATGGCAATAAGCGACTGGAATTGGCAGGCCAAGTGAGTGAATCCTTAGGCAAATGAAGTTTTCTGTCTGTTTTTTATTTAAATCGATGTCTGTCTCTCCCCTCACGGTGGGCAGGAACGGTGTCTGCCAACTCTCTCGTACTCTTCCACATGCTTTGTATAGTGCTCTGCACATAATAAGCGCTCAGTAAATACCATTGATGATGATGACGATGATGTTGTTTGTCTTAAAGGTTAGCTTAGCCAGTGTTTACTTTTTCTCTGTTCATTAATTTCATTTGGGGAGGAGAGGCTAGGCACTAGTTGAATCAGGTATGCCAAAATGAAGGTACCACCCTTTCACATATATTTCCTGCCAGTACATGAGGTTCCCAGAGACCTGAAAGTTCATAACTGAAAGGGAAGAACACAAGTGCTTAGTACATAAATTAAACGTTCAAGAAAGTGAATTATACTTTCCCCTGAACCCCAGTGCTTAGCAAAGTACCTGGTGCATAGTAAGCGCTTAACAGATACCATAAAAAATCCCCCTCCAATTTCTACACTTTTTCAGCCGGAAGACACGCGTGCTCCTTCGTGAGCACTTATTTTCATGCCTAACATTTGGATGAACGGTGTGGTGAGAGAGAGACGATCCTGTTGCTTTAATGATTCCAATGAAAATGAATGTTTCCCCTGTGCCCGGAAAACATAGCTTTATAAACAACCCAAAGACAGAAGAGGCATTGTGTCGGTAAAATTGTGTGAAAACAATAGCAGCTAATTTCACACCCCATGGGACAAGGAAGTATGAAATGTGCTTTAGCTTTAGATAACAGAGTTGTGTCCAGTGGCCAAGATGGTTTACAGAGCTTTCTCTTAGCGCTTCTGCCACTAGAGGGTTGGTAGGCCAGCCGCCAGTGGAGGTGTTAGCAAAACCTACCGATTTCAGGCTTAATCTCTTCACCTACCTTTTCTCTTTCTGTAATGTGTTCATTATTTGCCGAGCATTACTCTATTCTTTGTCTGCAAATTTTTTGTTTCTAATGCAGCTTGCTTTGTATGGGTGAGATATGGAACAGCCCCAAAATCCGGCACCCTGGAAAGCAAGGGATTTCTACCCAGTGACAAAAGAATACCGCCTTGACTTCAGAGATTGCCTAATCCCAGCTGTTCTGATAATGTAATTAAGGCTGCCTAATGTCTTTAATTTTGCAACCAGTTTGTGTGAAAAGGAGAATTTGGCACTCTGAGGGCTTAAACACTAAATAGCAATCTCAAGACACCTAATTAGAATTCTCTGACATTAAGCTAATTGGTGAAACTGTATTTCAGCAGCTTAACTTCTTTATTAATTTTTTTCCAGAGCATTTTCATTGAAAATCAATTGATGAGCTGTCAGTATTTTTTTCCCCCTTAAATATAATGTGCTCTTTAGTGCCCCAGTCTTTAAACAGGCTGAAAGGCCTTGGACTAGCTATGAAAGGTATTGAATATTATCATCAGCATTCCATCCCTTTCCTTTTAATCATTTTACTCTTGACCTAAATAATGTGGTTATTGTGTGACTTGGCCTTGCAGTTACTCCCTGCTCTGTGAGAGAGCTTGTGAATTGGGAAGCATTCTTCTCCAGTCTTATTTTTTGAGTGGGTTGAAATAGACAAAGTTAGGGACCGAGAAATGCCGTTAGGGACCGAGAAATACATTAATGTGTTTGTGAGTGTGTGGTACAACTTCTTTCGACAGCATTTACCCTATGCTTGCATAGAAGGACTTTTCTGTGTGCGTTTGGGTCTCCTGACTCAAAGTATTCAACTGGGCTTCCCGTGGAACATTTTTTCACTGGGATCCAGTGGCCAGCGAGGAGGGAAGGGATACCATGGGAAACAGAGCAGAGAATTTTGGGGAGATGGGGACTTGGAAGAGGCAGTCTTCAGGAACTAACAGATCAGAAAGACATTGTTTGGAATCTTTTCAACCAGGATTAGAAAACTCTCCTGTCTTAGAGACCTTAGGATATGCAAGGCTGGGAGTCCAGCTCAGGAGTCAGTGAAGGCTATTGCTCTCGCAGGTCTGGCCCCTCTGCTGATGGCGGTTTATGTAGCCTTTTCTTGTTTTTAAAATTTTATTCTTGAGGATGTTTTGCCTAGCATTTTAACACACTGAATGGTGGCTTAGGACAAAGCCTGTGTCCCTTATTTTATTCCCCTTAGCCGATCTTCAATCATGCCAAATTTTTATTTGGTCGGTAGAAGAAAAAATATTTCACCAATCCAGATTTTAAAACGCCTTTAATGTTAATGTTTCCATCCATATTTGCAGCTGCTGTCTCTTCTTTTTGAAGACTTATTCAAAAAATTTAACTCTGAAATGAAGAAGATTGCCGATCAGGTCATTCCTAAGCAACGGGCAGCCCAATTTGATGTGGTGAAACATATGCGCCAAGATCAGATCACCAATGGCATGGTAAATGCCATCTCTACAGTGAGTACATGCTGGTTATTGTCAGGTGATGATTTCAATATAAAGTCCATAATTGCATATACTTTAAATACAGGGTGAAATGTGAAACAGACAACCGAGTATTCTAAAAGAAATAGCTTGTTCAGTCTCCTGATTGTTGTTACCAAAGGCTTCTGTCACTAAAGTAATTGTAATATCATACAATAAGTAATAGAATGAAGTAATTTCACCACCTAGGGGGAAAAACATCTGTCGGTTTTGCACTGAAGCCACTCTTCATTTTTTTCTTTTAAGCAAATTCACTGAAACAAAATTGAGATACTGCATCTACACATGTAGGCTTATTGACTAGGCAATTTTTGCTTAATTCAACATTCTTCAGTGTAGGTGTAAATTCTTCAATGGGGTATCAGCTATTCTGCACATCTGTGAATTAAATCCTTGGCCACTCCAACGCATTCACGGCCATAAAGCCATTCAAAGGGTGTTATCGGCTATTTTTTCTGTTTCTGTTATGTCAAATGTAAAGGTCAATCTGATGAAGTCTGCTTGACTTTTTGTACACTTCCAAGTGGTAACGAAGAAGTCCTATAGATCATCTGTTGATTTTCTTTGACCCTGGAAGAGTCACTGGCCATCTTGTTGAGATTTAGGACACTGGAAATTTACAGTAGATTTTGCAGGTGGCTCTGCAAATTAACATGAGTATTCTGATAGACAAATTTAACAGAGCCCAATGTGTGGTTATATTTGGGCTTGTGACAGGACAGCATAGCCCACAGGCAGACTGTGAGAAGACTTATGTACATGTGAGTTGGAGATCACGAAAGGATATGATAAAAATCTCCATGGTTATTATGAAAAGAGGAAGAGGATGAATCCTCGTATTTAATCTTCTTTTCTGCCTAGGCTGACCCCTTAAAATAAGTATTTGGGTAGGAATATGAGGTATTTTGTAGGCTAATGAAGCCAAGAAATCCTTTTTGCCCTTGATGGTGTTGAGCTGCCTCACCCAGAGGAGGTGTGGTACGGAACAATAAACAGTGCTTTAGGTTTTGCATAACTTACCTCTTGCCTCTAGATCAGCAGGCAGAGCCTGGACAAATGATCCAACTCTGTGATTCTGAGCAAGTCACAGTCAACTGAACCCGGTCACCAGCTTGGGTTCAACATTGATTTATCTCCTAGAGGAAGTAAATTCTGGGCGTCTTGTCAGTTTTCCTCCCTCCCTTATGTAGTGTACACTTATAGAATTTGAAAACCAGCAGAGACTTCCCACTCTCTTCCTTATCATACCTAGATTGTCATTCCCTACTGATCTCCCCAGTATTATCTACCCTACCATGGCTCCGTGCCAGTTACTTCTCTCACCCTGACTTTCTGTACTGCAAGACTGCAACCCATCGAATCTTCCATTAGTTCCATTAACAGCCCAATAATTTGGGTCTAGGTACCCCATTACTGTAAAAAAATTTAGAATCTAGTAACTCTCCAAAACTTGGGAAGCAGCGTGGCATAGTGGATAGAGCACAGTCCTGGGAATCAGAAAGTCTTGGGCTCTAATCCCGCTCCACCACTTTCGTGCTGTGTGATCCTGGGCAAGTCACTTCACTTCTCCGTGCCTCAGTTACCTCATCTGTAAATTGGAGATTCGGACTGTGAGCCCCATGTGGGACAGGACTGCGTCCAAACTGCATTGTTTGATTATGATAAATAGCAAATTGTTCATTTTTTTGAATATCAGTCAGTGATTCTTCTCTTTAAAAAAAAAAAAGTCTCAGGAATAATTATTTGTGATATCTTCATTGCAGCAGTATGGGAATCATCTCTCCAGGTTGCTGTGGGAAAACACAAAGGACCAGGAAATGCGACCAGTGTTTATTCCTTATATCTGCTCTTTGGCCTTGTAGGGAAACTGGTCCTTGAAGAGATTCAAAATGGACCGTCAAGGAGTGACCCAGGTATTGTCCCGTCTGTCGTACATCTCTGCTCTGGGCATGATGACCAGAATCTCTTCTCAGTTTGAAAAGACGAGGAAAGTGAGCGGTCCGCGCTCCCTCCAACCTTCTCAGTGGGGGATGCTCTGCCCATCAGATACTCCTGAAGGAGAGGTAAGACACTGGGAGAATCCTTGAACGTTTAAGAGGGCAGCAACGTTGTTCGGCTCTCTGATCCCTTACTGCGCATCCTTTTGTCAGCGCCATTCCTGACTGAGTAAAAGAACTGAGGACTGACCCCAAGATAATCAGTTTTAAGAATTCACAAAAATGTAGTTTTTCCTAGCCTTATTTGTAAACTGTGATTTAAGATTCAAATGTATAATTTGACACAGGTGAAGTGGAACTTCTTGATCATTTTTTCCAAATTTTTGGTTTCCTATTTTGGCAGTCATTTTTAACTTGAGTTGTTTTTCTCCATTAGTTATTTGGCATTTTGACTTTAGAAACCAAATAACTCGATTTATTTGCAGTATCTACTTGTAGTCCATCTAGCTAACAGCAAATAAAAATAAAACTCTATATTTGTAAAATAATCCTCTTATTGATTCTTAAGAATGTCTCCATCCCTTTGTTTTGCAGGCTTGTGGGTTGGTCAAAAACCTGGCTCTGATGACACACATTACTACCGATATGGAAGACGGACCCATTGTTAAATTAGCCAATAACCTAGGAGTGGAAGATGTTAATTTATTATGCGGTGAAGAGCTATCTTACCCAAATGTGTTCCTTGTTTTTCTCAATGGTTGGTATCTCGTCGTAGAGCTTTTACTCTCTCATAAGTAGTATGGAAGCAGTGTGGCCTAGTGGAAAGAGCACAGGCCTGGGAGTTAGAGAACCTGAGTTTTAATCCCAGCTCTGCCACTTGCCTGTTGTGTGACCTTGGGGAAATCACTTAACCTCCCTGGGCCTCAGTTGCCTCATCCATAAAATGGAGATTAAATACCTGTCCTTCCTCCTAGTTACACTGAGCCCCATGTGAGACTGTGCCCTACGTGATTTGTCTTGCTTCTAACCAGTGCTTAGTACAGTCCGTGGCACACGGTAAATACTTAGCAAATACCACAGATACCAATATAACAGTTTGATGGGGCTTTGATTTATTTGAGTCATTGGTGGAAATAAAGCAATGCAAGATAGGTCTTCAGAAATGATCACGGAAAGTGTTGAATAAAATGTAAAGTGATTCTACAGGTTAATCCAGCATTTGTATTTGGGGAGAAAATCTTGTAAAGCAGTTTATAATAATTGTGGTGTTAAGTACTTACTATGTCTCAGGCACTGTTCTGAGCGCTGGGGTAGATATAGGTTAATCAGGTAAGATACAGTTCCTGCCCCACACAGGGGCTTACGGTCTAAGTAGGCAGAACAGATATTTAATCCCCATTTTACAGATGAGGAAACTGAGGCCCAGAGAAGTTAGGTTAATCGTCTGAGTGCCAGAGATGTGATTGGAACCCAGTTCCTCTGACTTCCAGGCCCATGCTCTTTCCCCTAGACCACCTGAAGGACAAGGAAAAGTGGAAGCAGGCTTCCTCAGGCACAGCTGCCCCAAGCTGTCCGCAGTGCTTGGTGGGTTGGGATCAGCTATGAAAACTGGGGTCTGGTGGGATCCCTCATTGCTATTTCCACCCCCGGTGGGGAACCAGAAAGGTGGTGCAGGGAGATCCTCGAAAACCTGACCTCTTCTGTTTCCAGCAGCAGCCCCGTAGTTTAGAACTCCCACCCCCCAAACCCAACTTGTGCCAGCGTCGTGATCCTTAGCCCTAGGACACCACCGGTCTGCCTGCCTCCCACTGGCCCTCCTGCTCTCTATCTCGTCATCGGCTGAGCTGTGTGGATGGATGACTGGGAAATGTCATGCCTAGCTTACTGCTGTACAGCTCTGACAAAGACCAGAGCCGTGAAAATTGGGGTTCGTGGGTGGGTTTGAGGGTGGGTTTTTTGCTTTGTACCCCAAACTATATCCCAAAGCAGCTGTCGTATTCACTTCATTTTTTAATGTGGATAATATTGATTACTTTATATCGATCAGGTAATATCCTGGGTGTTATTCGAGACCATAAGAAGCTAGTGAACACATTTCGACTGATGAGGAGAGCTGGTTATATCAATGAATTCGTTTCAATCTCAACAAATCTTACCGATCGATGTGTCTACATTTCCTCGGATGGAGGGAGATTATGCAGGTAGTTTTTCTAAAAATTTCTTGTCCTGTTCAGTTCTCTAAGGCGTTTTCTTCGGTTTCAAAGCCATTTCAATTTGTTTGAAAGACATCATTCAAAGGCAGTGACATCGTAAATTCATTCAGTTGTATTTATTGAGCGCTTACTGTGTGCAGAGCACTGTACTATAAGGCATAATAAAGCTTTTCCTATATTCAGCTAGTGTGGAAACTTAATTACTTTTTGTTCCTCACTTACTTGAATGCATGATCATTTTAGATAAAGAAACATTAGAAAAAGAAGTTTTCAGGGTATTGTTGGTTTATATCTAAATTTCTGTACAAATAGTAAACCACAAGGTTGATAGTTGGAATTATGAGCAAAATGTTTGGGAAGGAAGAATGTCCATGCATTCTTAGGTTTTAGATGCTATTATTATTACAAAGAAGAATATTGTTTTCATCACATCTGAGCTGGGATTAACAAGAGTGTAGGCAAGGGAGGCCTAAACCTGGCAGACTAGTCAAATGGAATTCTTGCTGAACAATCTGTAGGTTGAGAAGTTGCATAAATTGGAGAAAAGACAATCTCGATCATATTAGTCCATTCTCCACGACAGAATTATTCTATCTATAAAGTTCTCTTCAGGTTTCACCTAATGTGAAAGTCCCTAATTTAATAATAATGATGGTATTTGTTAAGCGCTTACTATGTGCAAAGCACTGTTCTAACCTACAGACTGTTTCATCACTATGTGATAACCCATTCAGAAAGATAACATTTCCTTTTCTTAATATTATAACACTATGCCCTTATTTCTACTTCCTCCTTTGAACATAGGCCATATAATTTTGTAACACTGGTATCATTCTGAGGGGTATTTTTTCGAAGGCTTCTAGTTCCGTCTCTCAGATATGCAGAGGTCCAAAACCAAACCTGGAAATCAGATACAGTGTCCCTAATAGTGTTGCAACAGAGAACCTGTTTTTCACCTTTCTTTTTCTAACCAAAAACATATTTCCCAAATTTACATGTCCAGCACTGACCTCTGCAGTCTTGCATTTCCGCCTGCCTTCAGGACATATCTATGTTGATGTCCCACTGACACATCAAACTAAACATGTCCAAAACAGAACTTCTCACCTAAACCCTTTCCTCCCCTTGTCTTTTTCATCCCTTTAGAAAACACCATATCCTCCCCATCTCCCAAACGTATAATCTTGGCATTTTCCTTGATTCATCTCTCTCACTGCATGCACATATTCAATCTCTCTCCAAATCCTGTCGGTTCTACCTTCATGGCTGCTAAAATCCACCCTTTCCTCTCTGCCCAAATTTCTGCTAAGATCCAAGCACTTATGTTTTAGACCTTACTGTGGGCAGGGAACATGTGTACCTACTCTGTTGTGTCGTATTCTCCCAAGTGCTTAGTGCAGTCCTCGGCACACAGTAAGCGTTCAATAAATACCTTTGATTTGATTATCTTCTCCTGCTTTGACTACAGCATCAGCCCGCTCACTGAGTTCCCTGCCTCCTGTCTGTCCCTACTTCAGTTCCTTCTTTGCTGCCTGGATCATTTTTCTAAAAAAAATAAAAAAAATTCAGTCAATGCTTCTGCACTGCTCAAGAACCCCAAGTGGTTGTCCATCCACCTCCACATCTGACAGAAACTCCTTTCCGTTGGCTTTAAAGCTGTCAATCACCTTGCCCCCTCCTATCTTACCTCACTGATTTCCTACTACAGTCCAGCCCGCACACTTCGCTCTTCTAGTGCTAGCTTGTTCTCCGTGCCTAGAACTCATCTATCTCACCACTGACCTCTTTCCCCACTTACTCCCTCTGACCTGGAACTCCCTTCCTCTTCATATACAACAAACCACCACTTCAAACCTTATTAAAAAACACACCTCCCTCCTCCCCTCCTAAGCCCACTTTTTCCCTCCTCCTTCTCCCTTTGGAGCCACTTATGCACTTAGATCTGTACCGTATAAGCACTTGGTATTCACCCCACCCCAAAGCAGTTGTGCACCTATCTGTAATTTACTTATTTATTCCTGTTTTTTAGGTTTCCATCTCCCATTGCACCCTTTGAGGATTTCCACATACTAGAGTTTGTACTTTTCTAAGCATAATTTCATTTAATTTCTCCCATGAGTTTTTTCAACTAACCTTGCTTCCTACATCGATATTTTCCCTGGCATTTTCCTCCCCCAAATTTGATCTAACATCTCCACATTTTATCAACATATTCTTTTGTCCTCTCCCAGGGTGTCAGTGAAAGCGTTGAATAAGACATGACCGAAAAGAAATTCAAGCGACTCTTTTCTTCCCCCCTTTTCATTTAGCCTTGTCTGTGCTTCGGCAGCCAATTTTCGGTCTTGCGGCAGTGCCCCTTGCCGGGTCAGAGTGAATTAATTTGGGGAGGAAGAAAATGAAGTTCATGTTCAAGGGCAGGCTGTGAGGAATTTTAGTTCCATTGCACGCCCTCTAGTGAAATTTGGCTACTCCAAAAGAGGCGGGATTACTTTTCAGTGGTATCATTATAAAGTCGTGCTTACTTAGCTCTGGCAGAAAAGGTTTAGTGGTATCCAGAAGGTCAAGTGCACCCCAGCAGAGGCAAAGGAATCTGTTCTCCGTTCTGCCCGGCCCCATCTGTCCCTTTTTCATCTAAAAACCAGAAAATCAAACCGAACTGGAGATTCGGGAGAGGAACGGCAGACTTTTACTGTTTTTTCCTTTCAAGAAAAGGCTAGAAGGTGAATTTCCTCTTGCTCTCCATGGAGAGCTTACCCAGTTAATTTTTCAGGGACTTGCTTGGTGGCCCTTTGTGATTGTACATCTCTTCTTAACCATTTCAAAGTGCCCATTAGTCCTCAAACAGTTATTTGGACTTTAGAGAGGAGTGTACAAGTATCTCGTAGTTATTTGCTGCCCTCCGTAAGAGCCGCTTGTCCAAATAGCAACAGCCCTTGACGTTTCGCTCTCGCATGCCATCCTTTGTGTTAGTGCTTCCTCGTGGTGAAGTCCCCAGAGAGTATGTCACCACTGACAGTTACAGGTTAATCTAATAGAAAATGTAACTTGAAAGCTTCTTCTGGCTTAGACCATGGCATCCACAAAGTAGGAAAAAGCGTCCTACATCTAACCACTCTTCCTTGCGGATGGTGGCAATACAACCAAGTTTGTGTTCCGCTTTTTTTTACTAAATCGAATCTTTTGATACAAGGTTGGGATACCCATTTACTCCCCATTTGAACTCCTCGCCTGTCCTGCCATTGACCCCTGGCCCACGTCCTGCCTCTGGCCTGGAATTCCCTTCCTCCTCAAGTCTGCCATATTTCCCCCCTTCAAAGCCCTCCTGAAGGCCTTCCCGAACTAAGCCCCTCTTTTCCTCAGCTCCCCCTCCCCTCCCCATCGCCCCGACTCGCTCCCTATGCTCTACCCCCACCTCTCCATCCCACAGCACTTGTGTATATATGTACATATCTATAATTCTATTTTTTACATTGATGCTTGTTTACTTGTTTTGATGCCTGTCTCCTCCCTTCTAGACTGTGAGCACACTGTGGGCAGGGATTATTTCTCTTTAAAACTGAATTGCACTTTCCAAGCACTTAGTACAGTGGTCTGCACACAATAAATATGACTGAATGAATGAACTCCTAGTACTTCTTCTAGACTGAAAGCTTGTTATGGTAGGGAATGTGTCTGCTAATTCTGTTGTATTGTACTCTCCTAAGTACTTAGTTCAATGCTGTGCACAAAGTAAGTGCTCGATCAATATCCTGATTGATTTCTTAGTACAGGTCCTAGCATTTAGTATTTATTGTGTGTATGGTGTTTTACACACTGGAAGCACTTAATATATGTTAGTAATTGATCAGCGTTAGGTATGAGTGAATCGTGTCTATTTTTTGATGTCATGGGTGCTTTTAGTGGCAGGGTTTTGTTCTCTTCTGCAGGGTTTCATAAGACTTCTGACCTGAATGCGACACCGGTATCGAAAAAGCACTTGGACTGTTTTCACGAAGGTTCTTCTCTTTGTTTCAGTAAATTAGAAACAAAAGATTAATCTCAGCCTTTCTTCAGATTTTACAGAGGACTTCTGCATAATTCACAGAACCAGCAATGTGCTGGTAGCCCACATCCGTGCACCTCCAGAGAAAGCCAGATTCCGTCTTGCCAAATCTTCCTCCCCTTGTAGTTCAGATGGACTGCTTGCAAACGTGCATCCAGGGAGGTGGTTGGTTTCCTTAAGCAGAGTCACAAACTAGTTACAGATCATTAGTGTCTTCCTTCACTTGATCTTAAGCCCTTGCCAACTCTCCTGTACCTACTCTATGAAGCTTTGATTTTTTTTTTTTTATTCCAGACCCTACATTATCGTTAAGAAACAGAAGCCTGCTGTTACAGACAAACACATGGAAGAACTGGCCCAGGGATACAGGTAAAATAATGGATTAAGAACAACTTCAAGTTCTCTCTTTTACATGCAAATGTAATGTATTATTTCATTGAAAATTCTGAAAACATTCAATTAGATTTTTGCTGGGGAGCAAATCATTTCCTTTTCGATCTTGTTTTTCCACCAAATTCAGCATGACCTATTTAAAACACATTCCTTTTAATGTGATTTTTAATTGGGGAGCTTGCGCCCTACAAAAGAGCTTTAAGAGCACGAAAATGAAGGGGACACTTGATCCTTCTAAAAATGTTTTGGAATTTTACATTCACTTGAGGGTTACACTTCTGCAGTTTGAGAATGAAAGTTTGAATGGTTCCCGGCTTGAGGACAGAGAGTAACATTTGGTCCTGATCACTGCATGGTTCACATTTGGAATATTGTACTGACTGAAGTGATTTTCTCAGGTGTGATAGCTAAATGGCAAGATCCAATTGGTTGATTCTATTATTAGGAGTATGAGTATTATATATCTGAGGGTATTTTTGTTTTGAGAGTACAAACTTTACCATTGAGTTAATCCTCTTTAAATTTATAGAAACTGTTCACTAAGAGAAGTTAAGTTCACTCTCCTGCTCCATTTTTCTTTTGGAGAGAGAAATAGGAGTTTTACTGCATATAATGTTGTTGTTCAGAGTGGCTTAATTAGTTTTTGGAAAAACAGTCCTTTTTTTCCCCTCTGTGACAAGATGTTGTTCAGACTACTTATTTTCAAGTCAAGTGTTGCTGATATTTTACTTCTGTGATCCACTGTCCAGGAATTTTGAAGATTTTCTGCATGAGAGCCTTGTCGAATATCTGGATGTAAATGAAGAAAATGACTGTAACATTGCATTATATGAACATACAATCAATAAGTAAGTGTTATACCCATCCCCTACACAGTGTATTCATATATCTGAAACCTGCTTTCCAGAGGGTTCATTTGCACTTTCAACTCTTTTACCTTCTTTTAGTTGCTATTGATTTTACAAAATTTTTGCAACATTTCTGTTTTACCTAGTTTTACTGTTTTACTAGTGCTTAATTAATACTGGGAAAGATGCCTGAGCATTGCTGACAGACACTACTCCCAGTGACTGAAATTCCTTCTGGGAAGCCTTGGGAATGATTTAAGAAGGGGGTCTGGGAAGGGAGATGAGAATGATGGCCTAGTGGGTAAAGCACAGGCCTGGAAGTCAGAAGGACCTGGGTTCTAATCCTGACCCCGCCACTTGTCTGGTCTGTGACGTTGGGCAAGTCACATAACTTCTCTGTGCCTCAGTTACCTGATCTGTGAATTGGGGATAATGACTGTGAGCCTCATGTGGGATGTGAACTGTGTCCAGCCTGATATACTTGTATCTACCCCAGTGCTTAGTACAGAGTCTGGCACATAGCTCTTAAAAGAAACCACAATTATTATTATTATTTTTATTGTGATTATTATCATTATCATCCCTCACTCTGGTCTTGCCGGAAAAATATCTGGCCATAGACCCAGTCAGCCCGCTTTGCGTGGCTCCTACGAAACACTGACAGACTCCTGCTTAATAGGTGTCAAAATTCCAGAAGAGAACCTGGGGTTATGCCATAGGGTCCAGAATAGGATGCAGGCTTTGTTGTTGGATCCAAAAGAGGGCCTTCGACCTTAGCCCTGGGTCCAGAATAGGAACTGGGATTCTGATAACAGGGTCTGGAATAGGATCTGGGGCTGAGCCATGATGAGCCCTAGCACAACTAAGCACTAAATGTTACACTGTCATGTGATGTTATAAAATTTAGAAGTATTTTTGACGTGGTTCGTTACTCAGAAGTTCCAGATAATGAAAACAGAATATAAAAAACTGTTTAGGTCTATTTTTGTGTTCTCTAAGTGGTCTGAAAAATTAGAATTGCTTTCTTCTGATTTAGTAACTGATAACTCTTAAAATGTTTCCATCCTTTCAGTTATTAGCTGCTGCTTGGCTAATTGAGTTTAATTTAGTAGCATTCTTTGAATTTCTTGTTGTTGTAGTATTATTAATAATATTGGTATTTGTTAAGCGCTTACTATGTGCAGAGCACTGTTCTAAGCGCTGGGGTATATAGGGTAATCAGATTGTCCCACATGAGGCTCACAGTCTTAATCCCCATTTTACAGATGAGGTAACAGGCACAGGGAAGTTAAGGGACTTGCCCACAGTCACACAGCTGACAAGTGGCAGGTCCGCGATTCGAACCCTTGACCTCTGACTCCCAAGCCCATGCTCTTTCCACTGAGCCATGCTGTACTGGTGATGTTTATTAAACACTAACTTTGTGCAGAACACTCTACTAATTGTTGGGAAGTAATAACACTGGTGAGAATTTGTCACAGTCCCTAGCCCTAAAGGATTCGCAATCTAAGAATTAGATAGGGGAGAGGGGCCAATCGACAGACACATAAGGAAGAATCAGACAATAAAAACACAAAAATCAAAATCACAAAAAAGAATGGACAATAAGCAGCATGGCTTAGTGGAAAGAGCCCGGGCTTGGGAGTCAAGGTCGTGGGTTCTAATCCCGGCTCCGCCACTTGTTTGCTGTGTGACCTTGGGCAAGTCACTTCACTTCTCTGGGCCTCAGTTACCTCATCTGTAAAAATGGGGGTTGAAAAATGTGAGCCCCACGTGGGACAGTCTGATTACACTGAGAAGCAGCATGGCTCAGTGGACAGAGCACGGGCTTGGGAGTCAGAGGTCACGAGTTCGAATCCCAGATCTGCCACTTGTCAGTTGTGTGACTGTGGGCAAGTCACTTCACTTCTCTGGGCCTCAGTTACCTCATCTGTAAAATGGGGATTAAGACCATGAGCCTCACATGGGACAACCTGATTACCCTGTATCTTCTCCAGCGCTTAGAACAGTGCTCTGCACATAGTAAGCACTTAGCAAATACCAACATCATTATTATTATTATTACCCTGTATCTACCCCAGTGCTTAGAACAGTGCTCAGCAAATAGTCAGCACTTAACAAATACCATAATTATTATTATTATAGATACAACAAGAGAGATATGACATCAAAGCTAGAGGAGCAAGGCCTCGGCTCCTCCCGGCTCCTGAGTCCATGAGAAGCAACGTGGCTCAGTGGATAGAGCACAGGCTGGGGAGTCAGAAGACATGGGTTCAAATCCAGCTCTGTCTCTTGTTTGCTATGTGACCTTGGGCAAGCCACTTAACTTCTCTGTGCCTCAGTTACCGTACCTCAGTTAAGTGAGGATTAAGAGGTGAGCCCCACGTGGAACAACGTGATTACATTGTATCTACCCCAGCGCTTAGAACGGTGCTTGGCACATAGTGAGCACTTAACAAATGCTATCATCATCATCATCACTTGCCCCCGCAACAGCAGTTACAGGCCTGGAGGCAGCCAGACCCTCCCCAACATCCTGAAAGTTGAGAAGGCGTACTGCCCCCGCCTCCTCCCCGGCCCCCAAGTTGAAGAAGAAGGGACGGATGGGAGCCCCAGGGCTGACTGAGTCAGGGGAAGATCATCTCCCGTGCAATAGGCCCCCACTAGCCAGAGGACTAACTGAGGTTCCCATGCTAAATTTGACACTCGAAGCCTTAAAAGTGCCATTATAACATCCCTTCGGGCATGTTAGTAACTTAGGAAATCTCCATATTCTTTATCATTATCATATCTCGCAAACTGAATGCTGTCTCTGTCTCCATATAGGAAGTTCCTCTGAAATCAGAATTTTTTCTAACTGAAGTGTTATGCTGTGGAGGATTTGGATTGGCTAAATCAAACTATTCTGTTAGATTGGTCTCTGCTTTACGTTTTGAAGCCCTTTGCTTGCTGCAAAAGTAGTAGTAATAATGATAATATTCATTCAATACTATTTATTGAGCGCTTACCAAGTGCAGAGCACTGTACTAAGCACTTGGAATGTACAAATCAGTAACAGATAGAGACAGTCCCTGCCCTTTGACGGGTTTACAGTCTAACTGGGGGAGACAGACAGACAAAAAGCAATAGCAATAAATAGAATCAAGGGGATGAACATCTCATCAAAGCACTAAGAAATAAATAATAATAACTTGTATATGTTAATAATGTTGGTATTTGTTAAGCACTTACTATGTGCAGAGCACTGTTCTAAGCGCTGGGATAAACACAGGGGAATCAGGTTGTCCCACGTGGGGCTCACAGTCGTAATCCCCATTTTACAGATGAGGGAACTGAGGCACAGAGAAGTGAAGTGACTTGCCCACAGTCACACAGCTGACAAGTGGCAGAGCCGGGATTCGAACTCATGAGCCCTGACTCCAAAGTCCGTGCTCTTTCCACTGCGCCACGCTGCTTCTCAAGCCTCTACTACGTGCCAGGCACTGTAGTAAACACTGGGGTGGATACAAGCAAATCAGTTCGGACGCAGTCCCTGTCGCGCCATAGGGTTCACAGTCTTAATTCCCGTTTTACAGATGAGGTAACTGAGGCACAGAGAAATGAAGTGACTTGCCCAAGGCCACACAGCAGACAAGTGGATGACCAGGGATTAGAACCCATGACCTCTGACTCCCAGGCACGTGCTGTAGTAGTAGAGAGAAAGTGTGTGTGTGTGTGTGTGTGTGCGCACGCGCATGTAAGTGCAAGAATTGTGTTATGTCAAGCTCCTGACTGAAACCTGCATTTTTGGGTTTAATATTAAAATTTAATGACTTCTCTGAGGTAAAATTTCAAAGTGGACAGCTAACCTTGACTTGATTTCCAGCTTATGAAATTTCAGGGAGTATTTTTAATCCTTCTAATGGATCAAAGGCCTGGCAAACCATGAGGTGACTTTCATCAAATGATCGTTAAGTATGTCTACAGTTTACATCTATTTGTTCAGATTAATTAATCTAATGGAACACGATAGCTAGCCAGTGAAAATGGCCATTTTGCCACGTTTGTGAAAATTTCCCCCAAGATTTTACCATCCTTCATCCTCCACAGATTTACTGTGTGGTCGTAAATGCGGCTGGGCGGCCTCTCTTTTTTTTTTTTTTTACTACTAGTCATTTCTTTTAGTTACATTTTGTGGATTCTTTATCTATCCTTGACTGATTCTTCACCCATCTCCCCCCTGCCCCCATTTCTATTCAGTGAACTGCCCACAGACAGAAGTCCTTCCAGAATTTCCATTAGTGGGTTGTGTGCTTTTAGCATTCCAATTATAAACTTTAACCCATGCTGGAGAATTCTCACACTACAGGAAAAGAAAGGAACTGAGCAGTGGGCGGGTAATTAGATAAGGCCATTCTGGGTACCTCAAGTTGCGAAACCATCCCTCCAAAATCCCCTATCACTTTTGTTTGGGAACAAATGAAAAAAAAGGCATAAAATATGGCAGAGGGAAAATGGATGTTTTGTGTGGATTAGCTATTATAAATTGAATGAAGTTTGAGGTGTAGTTAAGAATGTGGCAGTGAGTAACTGGTGGTAGTTGTAGCTGAGAAGATTCTTAGTCAGAAGTATTCCTGCTTCAGTGGAATGCTTCTTGTCAGACCTTTGTTTTCTCTCTCCAGATTATCAAAAAAAAGCAGCTAAATGTCTGACACTTGAGGAAAAACATCAATCTACTTGATTTAATTTAGGGAATTTGGTTTATTTTTTCCTTAGAAATATCTCTAGGAAGGAAAACGGTCTATAGGAAGGAAAACAGCTTCAGCTCCCTTCCCAGAAGAGACACATTCTGCTAACCATTAGCTTTCTTTCTTCTAAAATTTCTCAAGATTCAGTGAATTGCATTTTCGTTTTGACAGTTATTGTGGTGGGATATAAAATCAGATAACCATATGTTCTGATATTCACCTGTCATGAAACCATGAGATTCATCATTCACCTGCCATAAGGTTGGGGACTGGATTGGACTATCTTTTAAGGTCCCTCATAGCTCTATTATTTTGCGCTTGCACAAATTTTGCATTATTAGGCCATTGGCAACCCATTAACATGAGAACTCCAAAATATCTAGGCATCGACCCTCCACATCCAAATCCTAGCTACTTTACGCATTGCCTGAATACATCAACCCAAACCTGAGGTCAGCTTCTAGATTAAATTTTCTAGTAATTACGTGTGGTAGTCTTTTAGAGCAGTTTAAATCAATGTTCTGAATGTGCCTTTAATTGGAACAAACATAGTTTAAATCAGTGCTTCAAATGTGGCTTTACATGAAATGTGATATGGGCCACCATATCTGTAAAAGCATGTCAAATCCAGTCATTTCTCCAAAAAAATAGGACTGAGGAAGGTTCATTTATTCATTCATTCAAGGTTCTTCTCTCTAGATATCCTGGACCGTAATAATAATAATAATTGTGGCATTTAAGTGCTTACTATGTGCCAGGCGCCAAACTGAGCACTGAGGTAGATACAAGGTAGTTGGGTTGGACACGGTCCCCATCCCACAAGGAGGACACAGTCTTAATCCCCATTTTATCAATAGTAGTAATAATAATAATGGCATTTGTTAAGTGCTACTATGTGCCAGGCACTATACGAAGTGCTGGGAAGGATACAGGTAAATCAAGTTGCCCCATGTGGGGCTCACAGTCCCCATTTTACAGATGAGGTAACTGAGGGACAGAGAAGAGAAGCGCCTTGCCCAAGGTCACACAGTACCATACCACAATTTCACTTGGCAGAACTGGGATTAGAACCCATGACTTTATGACTCCCAGGCTTGTGTTCTCTCCACTACACCATGCTGCTTCCCTAAATATACCTGCTGCCCTGCTCAAAAGAGGTCAGTAAATTAGGCTTCTGCCAGGTTAGGAGAAAAAATGGTGTCTCAGAGATCTTTCATAAAAAACACCCTTGTTAATTGAGGATCAAGACTCAGGCCATTAGCAGAGGGCATTGCAAACGTTCTTAATTGTCGTGATGGTTTCAGACCTGGTTACCTTAGAGATTACTTCTCTCAGTATGTACCGGATAAGGCTTGATTGATTTAAAATCAGGGTCTTGAAAGGCACTTGGAAATGAATAGGAAACCAATGCAGACTGCAGATTAGAGGTGCAATGTTTGTTTCATTCAGTAAAGTCTATTAAGCAAGCAAGCAAGCTTGCTTATGATTCTACTTCAAGGTTAGTCCCCATGCAAGCTCTCTGTAATAATCCAATCTGAAAGTCAGAGACCCCCTTTTGTGGGGAAGATACAGTTTGTGTCAAGTGCCGATCATTGTATGTTTCTCTGGTAAATAAATGTTTATTTCTCTAGGATTCTGTTTCTCCAGGGTCATTGAATGATATGTAAAGTAAGAAAAGTGTCTACAGAGAAAATGCAGAAAATTATTCTATTATGCTTGCAGATGTTTGTATGAACGTATGCCTGGACTGGGGAAGAAGGCTTTTTCTAAAGCACTCCATGCTAGATCTCTCCCCGCTCATCAGTTCTTCTTGGTCCCTCTTTGAGATTAACACTACCACAGAGAGGATAATAACTGCGTTATCTACTTCGTAGTCAGCTCTAGGTAACTAAAGCGTTGAGTAGTAATTGCTTTAATGCATCTTCTGTCCTTCTTTTGGCCATTTCATCAAAAACAGCGTGGCTTAGTGGAAAGAGCACGGGCTTGGGAGTCAGAGGTTGTGGTTCAAATGCTGACTCTGCCACTTGTCAGCTATGTGACTTTGGGCAAGTCATTTCACTTGTCTGTGCCTCAGTTCCCTCATCTGGAAAATGGGGATTAAAAGTGTGAGCCCCACGTGGGACAACCTGATTACCCTTTATCTACCCCAGCACTTAGAACAGTGCCTGGCACATAGTAAGCATTTAACAAATACCATCATCATTATTAGGAAAGGGAAAGAAGGTGAAATTCAAATACATCTACTTAGTTAACAGCTCTATTGTATTGCACTTTCCCAGTGCTTAGTTCAGTGCTTGGCACATGGCAAACGCTCACCAAATAGTATTGACTGATTGACTGATTCATAGAGTTCCAGTCAAAGGCTTAGTTGGGGAGAAGGTTAAGACTTTGGCTAAAGTGGAATTTTTCATTTATCCCCCATGTTGCTTCTCTGATCCATTAGCATGGTTAATCAAGTCCTAATTGCTTCCAAATTGAGCACCTGTAATGACAACAATCAGCAGCATTTATTTTGATTTTTCCCGAGTGCGGTGTTTTCTCCTTTTGAGGTAGAAAGTAAATACACTTGTATTGGAAAATAATGAAAGGAGTCCAACAGCATTTAGATCCTCTTTATTTGTTAATAGCGGTATGTTTATATGCAGCATTCTCTTATTCTCTGAAACCAAATTTATGAGCCAAGGTAAATAGAATGTTAACAACTGTGTGATTCCACAGAAGTTCTAATTTTACTATTCTTTTTTCATAGGGACACTACACATTTGGAGATAGAACCATTTACACTACTTGGTGTTTGTGCAGGGCTGATCCCGTACCCTCACCATAACCAGTCCCCAAGGAATACTTATCAGTGTGCTATGGGGAAGCAAGCCATGGGTAAGATTTTTCTACTTAAACTTGGGAATATTAGCCAAATGATGTTGAAAGGTTTATCATTGTTCATAATAATTTTGCCCCTGGAAAGCAAATTTAAAGGTCCCTGGAATTTGTCTTTAATTCTGGAAGTAATTCTTTGATAATGGGATGCTAATACTTTGGTTAATTTCCTCATCTCCGCCCCTCTGCATACACAAATGTAAAGTTCATTTCCTCTTGCAATTTTCAAGTTTCATCTGAGCAGGGAGATCACTGACCAGAGTGTCTTTGTCTCTTTATACTGTAATACACCAAGGTTTCTCCAACAAAAAATGTTTTCACAAGGGAGAAAGACCAAGGCAAAGAAGCTTCCTTGTGAAATTTCTGTTGCCATTTGTGTGCTTATACATAAATCAGTCAAATCCCGATAATGTAACCAAATTTTATTTTGTTGGTGTTCTTGCTCATTGAAAATAGATTCCTGACCCCTTGATTTTAAAGTGTTTTATAACTGGGCCTCCTTTTTAAAAATTATTTTGAAGCACAGAGTTGCGACATCCCCCTGGGTACTGATGAGAATTAAGTTAATTTCTCAGTTACTGGCCCTGAGGTAGAAGGAACCGTGGTCTCATTAAGGATCTGGCATGTACTTATTGAGCAGTTAGCCCATATTGCAGTGTATTTTTCTCAGTTGATTAATGACTAAACCATCAAAAACGTGTTGCTTAGTTTCCCGCCTACCTGAGTGATGTAATGCCCTGTCAATCCTAAACACTGCCTAATGAGAAATCTTAAATAGCAGCTCATCGATTTAGCTTTCCGTATCCCTCCTGTAGGAGTAGCTGAGGCTGATTTCTGATTTCCCTCTTAATGTTTCTGACTTGCTAACAAGTTGAAATATACAGTTCTGAACACTGAGTGTTATGAAAGGACTACCACTTCTGTTGGGTTGACCCAAACCATTTTGTTTTGTGATGTGAATCCCTACTGAAACAATATACCTTTTGTGAAGAACCGCCAACAGAATTAACGGAAGACTAATCACCTCATCACTAATTTGGCTCTTTAGCACTTTTGAAAAATGAAATAGAAAGAGGGAGATATTACCACAGAATGTTTTGCTTTTGTAAATAACCTGAAGTAAAAAAAAAATGCAATTTTTTATCCTTATGGTTTTTTTTCTCCCAAAAGTCTTTGTTTTGCAGCCATGAGTATCTGAACGTTTGGTTAGTTACCACACACAGTTAAGCAGGATCAGTGTGTACAGAAAGCCAATTCAGTGTCTGTAGAGTTCTTTTGTAGTTTTCTGTGTGAAGGTTTTTTTCTCGTTTTGTTTTGAGTGTCATTTGCAATTCATTGTCTGTGTTTTCTGAGGTTGGTGTATTCAGCTGCTTTGACCCTAGGTCTTGCACATTTAGCTCCTTGGATACAATCCTCTGACGTTACTGCTGACGCTAGGAAGACAAAAGCCACTGAATATCTTTAGCAATAAAAAAAGCCTTTGTTTCTATTTGTTATTACAAAACACCTGACTCCAAAGAAAAGCAGAGAGATAAAAGTACATTTAAAAGTTGGCACATGGCGGTGCCATGTTTTTCGTTGGACACCGAAGTAGCTGCACAAATGCAAGGCTAAGTCTGTATTGAAAATTACCCAGATAAAATTGGGAAAGAAGGGAAGGAAACCTCTAGCAGACCTTAAGATCTCTGCAACAGATTTCTCCGACACATTTGGACTTCACAGGTCAGTTTAAATCTGGAAAACCTGACAAGCATTGCAGAGAATCCATAGTGTATCTCATTTCAATTAGGAACAGGAAATTTTCAAAATATATCGCAGCTTAACTGTATGTCTTCTCCTACAGAAAATATCATCTGGCTGCCCTTCTAGTTCAACTGGGAAATGTTGCTGCCACCAGTAGGTGACCAAATGTTGTAGGCAACTGTGTTTAGATGAGGGAGAGATCGTCTTCCTCTGCCCAAGACTAACTTCCATAACTCAGTGGAGCTGAGCTGTCTGGCTTTCAAAGGGAAACTTTCTCCTATTGGGCAGAAGCGGAGCAATAGTAACATAGATAACTGATGGTGAGGATAAAAAGACAGAGAAAAGCCATCAGTTCAGTGAATGATTGAAATCCAGCCAGCTTTTCAGGACTGATTGATTTTCTTCCAAAATGCTACAACCGGTCCACTATCGTGTACCTAAAGGTTACCCTTTCAAGATGTCAGTCTTATACAGAAACCCACTCATCTGTAATGGTGTGTTGTCCTGAAGGTAATAACTTTGTTCTTGTAGAGGGAGATTTATGTGTAGGGTGTCAGAAGTGAGAGTAGTAAGTCATTCATTCATTCAGTCGTATTTATTGAGTGCTTACTGTGGGCAGAACACTGTACTAAGTCCTCGGGAGAGTACAATATAACAGTAAACCCACCCATTCCAAGCCAACAACAAGCTTACAGTCTAGAGGGGGAGACAGACATTAATATGCATAAATAAATTACAGATCTGTACATACGTGAGTGCTGTGGGACTTGGATGGGATTTGAATAAAGGGAGCAAGTCAGGATGACATAGGAGGGAGTGGGAGCAAACGAAATGAAGACTTAATCAGGGGAGGCCTAGAAACACCCAAGATTCTGTCTGTCTTCTGCTCTTTCTCTCCTTCTTCGCTCGTCCACTCAACAGAGATCATGTAATGGAAAGAACATGGCAATAATCAACATCTCCAACCTTAATCTCTCTCCTTTCGGCAGACACGTATTTCTCCTACCTTCGGGCAGAGGCATCTCTACTTGAATGTACCGTTGACCCTCCAATTTAACCTATCCAAAACAGAGCTCCTCATCTCCCCACCAAAATTCTGACTTTCCCATCACAGTAAGACAGCACCATCATCCTCCCTATCTCATAAGCCCATAAACTCAGCATTATCCTTGACTCATCTCCTTCATTCAACCCACATATTCATTCTGTCACCAAATCCTGTTGGTTCTCCCTCACATCATTGCTAAAATCCACATTTTCCTCTCCATCCAAACTGCTAAAACACTGATCCAAGCCCTTGTATCTTACCTTGACTACTGCATGGTAATGATAGTATTTGTTAAGCGCTTACTATGTGCCAAGCACTGTTCTAAGCTCTAGGGGGGATACAGGCACTGTTCTAAGCTCTAGGGGGGATACAGGGTAGTCAGGTTGTCTCATATGGGGCTCACAGTCTTAATCCCCATTTTAGAGATGAGGTAACTGAGGCACAAAGAAGTTAAAAGACTTACCCAAAGTCCCACACTGACAAGTGGCGGATCTGGGATTCAAACCCATGACCTCTGACTCCCAAGCCCGTGCTCTTTCCACTGAGCCACGCTGCTTCTCTTCTTCCTGCTAAATGCCACCATCGTTGTCATTATTGGGCAGGAGGAATGAAAGACCTGGAGCCAGGAAGACCCATTTGGTTCCCAAATTACCTGGAGCGACTCTCATCAAAACTTTCAGGCAATCTATGGAATTTATTGAGCACTTCCTATGTACAGGGCATTGTACTAGGCGCTTGAGAGAGCACAACATAAACAGAGTTAGTAGACACATTCCCTGCCCACAAGGAATATACGTTGTTTCCTTTTCTTTTATTTACTGTTCAATCCATTCATTCCTATTTGAATTTTAGAGCAGGTAGAGGAGAAATGGAGTGATATTTGCAGTTGCAAGTAATGTGAATAAAGGCTGACTCTGGTTTTGAAAATGTTGCCAAGCAACTACCAGTATTTATTGAGCACCCTACTGCCATAGAGGTAGAAGACACGCTCCTGCTCTTAAGGAGCTTATGATAATGTCTTCTAAACTACTTCTATTTAGTCCTCTTTTTTTCTCTTCTCTCCACCCCAACCCGCCCTACTGTTTTACCCGTTTTTGCCCACCTTGAGCTTCCTAGACAAGTTGTCATAAACCCTCAGGTTGGATTTTATCCGGGGTTGTGATGAAAGTGAATTGAGGGAGTGGCCTTAAAACGCAGGGACACCACTCTTGAAAAATTAAGGTTTGGGAAAATTGTGTTAAACCGTTCAAAGTTACTATGTGATAGGCATTTTTGAAACAGTATTCTCTTACTACTTCTGGCCTGGAACTCCCTCCCCCTTCATATGATAGACTACCACTCTCCCCATCTTCAAAGCCCTCCTACAGTCATATCGCCTCCGAGAGGCCTTCCCTGACTAAGCTCTCCTTTCCCCACCCTGTTCACCCTCCATTCTGCATTGCCTGTGGACTTGGCCCTGTATGCCTTATTTTTATTTTGCTTATTTTATTTTTACTTTGCTCTTCACCCCACTCCCACACTGCCCACAGCATATCCTCATACTCTGTCAGTTCTCGTACCTGTAATTAATTTTATCAGCTCCCCCTCTAGCCTGTAAACTCCTGTGGGCCAGGATCATATCTGTCAACTCTGTTACAGTGTGCTCTCCCAAGCACTTAATATAGTGCTCAAAAAATACCATTGACTGATAATAATATTATGTCCTCCACTAGCAGAAGGCTTTACACTCTTGCCACTCACTACTGTATAGTGCTGTTAAATACTATAAAGTTTCAATAATCAATCGATGGTATTGAGCATTTACTCTGAGTAGAGCACTATAGTAGGCACTTGGGAGAGTACAGTAGAGCAGAATTAGCAGACACATTCATCGCCCTTTATTTCAAAATCTCAGAAACACGGAGAACTCTACTGGTCAGATGACAATGTTAGTATCTAAAAATTCTCCAGAAAATCAAAATGTTTTCAAAACTAACTCAGTCAGGGAATACTCATGCAGTTGCGGTGATTTTCAGATTAACTTGTTGATAAAAGTGCCATGGTAGTCTTCGGGATCTGAAGCACTAAAGTTTCTTTTGGGCAAGGTTTAGATTGTGATGGGAATTTTGATTGAATTGGTTAAAGTACCTTATTTTATTTGTGTGATAATGTACAAGCTAAGATTCCTTGCAGTTTCTCTCATCATCCTGTTAAAGATATCACCCCACTTTCCCCGCAAAATGGAGCACTCAAGAAAGTGTGCCCTTTGAGCAGTAACACAAACGGTTTGTTTTACTAGTTTACTGTTCAGCTTTTGATACCTTCAATGTTCAGTTATAATGACTTGGAATCATATGCCAAGTAGCGCAATTTATAGCAGTATCCCGTCGCCTTGACCATTGTTTAGAGGTACAGTCACTTATGTTTCCCTACTGCACAGTAATGTTCTTTTCAGGTCTCAGAGGACATTTCTGGCTGCCTGGTGGGGTATTGCCCAAATGTAAGCCTCAAGCTGCGAGAGATGTATAATTGAGGCTGAAATCCCGACATAAATTTTGAGCAATTTCACGAAGGAGGACAAACTTATTGTCAGTGAACTTTTACCGGAGTTTCAACAGGAGTGGTTTTATTTCACACAATAAATATTGTTGTGCCACAATTAATTGCACCATTTGTGATGGGATCGAAACATAAATTAAGGGAAAATGAACGTATAGGTCAGTTACTCTCAAGAAACTGCCGTCTGTAATTTCAATGCCTCCCACGATTGTTCAAGTGTTAAGAGTTCACCAAAACATGGAGCTAGACTCTGTCTGTAGTACAGTTTGCCCGTTGTCTCTCAGGAGCAGACTCCTGTGATCCAGGTGCCAGGTAACATGAGCACTTGCTATCTTTATTTTCTTTTGATTTCAGTCTGAGAAGCAGCAGGGCATAGTGGATAGGGCCCGGGCCCGGGAGCCTGAGCCCATAAGGTCATGAGTTCTAATCCCGATTCCACCACTTGTCTGCTGTGTGGCCTTGGGCAGGCCACTTTACTTCTCTGTGCCTCAGTTCCCTCATCTGAAAAGGGGGATTGAGACCGGGAGCCCCACATGGGACAGGGACTGTGTCCCACCCGGTGTGCTTGTATCCACCCCAGCATTTAGTACAGTGTCTGGCACATAGTGTTTGACAAATGCCTTAATTATTATTATTATGTTATATGTCCCTCGCCCTCAACCTTTTCAAGGATGAGATCTTTGTGGGAAAGGGAAATGACGAACTGGTCAATCAGTGGTATTTATTGAACGTTTACTCTGTGCAGAGCACTGTACTAAGCGTTTGGGAAAGTGCAGTAGAACAGAATTAGTAGACATGAGAAAGAAGCACTTGTGCTTCTGCTGCAGCCTAGAGCCCAGGACCATCAGAAAGACGCATGTTGGCCTGCCCAACTACACCCGTTCTCACGTTCCCCTAGCCCAACTTTACTGTGAAACATTATGATGATGATTATTATTTTATAATAATAATACTTAAATCACTCCTACCATGTGTTCTAACTTGTTACCTTTGTCTCCCACAACTTAATCTATTGGAACTTGCACACTCTCATGAGGGAAGATCAGGTCCTAGGGAAGTTACAAATATAATAATCTATTTTAATGATCTCTTCCCAAAGCCACTTTGTCCAGTCTATGCATTGCTGCCAAAATATTTCAAATAATAAATGTTTTCGTCTCTGATGTGAAGGTACTATTGGATATAACCAACGGAATCGAATCGATACCCTTATGTATCTGCTGGCTTATCCGCAAAAGCCAATGGTTAAAACAAAGACCATCGAATTGATAGATTTTGAGAAGCTGCCAGCTGGTCAGAATGCCACCGTTGCTGTGATGAGTTACAGTGGTTACGATATTGAAGACGCTCTAGTTTTAAACAAGGCCTCCTTGGATAGAGGTAAGAAGTGGATGGTTTGTTTGGGATCCTAATGCTTTCACCTATGTGCATATCTCTTTATGGTTCTTGCCTCTGGATATTAAGGAGTAAAATTAAGGGCCTTTTTTCACAGTAGACCTTGGATACATTTGGTGCCAAAAAATTATGTAAATTGCATCTGTTTTTCAACAAAATGGATGGTTATATGTCATTGAACACAGGCCTTGGGAGCTAGAGGACCTTAGTTTTATTCCTGGCTCTACCACTTTTCTGCTGTGTGACCTTAGGCAAGTCACTTAACTTCTCTGTGCCTCAGTTACCTCATCTGAGCCTCATGTGGGACATGGACTGTGTCCAACCTGATTAGCTGGTGTATGCCCCAGTGCTAAGTGTGTTATCTGGCACATAGTAAGTGTTTAACAAATACCATGAAAGAAAAGAAGTATGTAGTCATTTATTCTTTTTTAAAAATTCTGGATTATTTGGATTTTCTTTTATAGAAACACGGCATAAGGCATTGGAACGAGAAGCAGCATTGCATAGTGGATAAGAGCACAGGCCTGGGAGTTGGAAGGCTCTATGCCCGGCTCTGCCGCTTGGCTGCTGTGTGACCTTGGGCAAGTCCCTTCACTTCCCTGTACCTCAGTTACCTTATCTGTATAATGGGGATTGAGACTGGGATCCCCATATGGGACAGGGATTGTGTCCAACCCAATGTACAGTGCCCAGTACAGTGCCTGGCACGTAGTAAGTACTTAGCAAATACCATAATTATTTAAATGCAATTCTTCAAAAAAAACTGTATGTTCATTGTCATTTTTAACTTGAGGATTAGAGGATACTAGTGATGTTTTCTCAAAGGTCAGAATTTGTATTAAAAATTTCTTATTCTGTTCATACTCATGATACAGTGTTATTTTTTCAGATAAATTGGAAAAATAAAAGATCATACTTTTGGATGTAATTTTCATTTTCAAGTTTAAACCCTTGCTGCCTCTAAATCCTAAAGAATTCAGAAAGAAATACCAAGTTAAGGAAATTTGTTACGATTATTGACTTGTTTTCATAAAATAATTTTCCTCTTTCTCTTTTAATTTCTCCTGGAGAGCTCAATTTTTATAGAGAGAGATTTTGTGAGTTACCTGCCCAAAATGAAAATTGACTTCTCTAGTCGTATTCTGTTTTTCTCCCCCCACTCCAGGCATATCCACTACCTTCTCCTTCCCATCTACTAGTTGCTAAGCAGCAGTAACAGTACTCTTAGACATGTATCTATGGGGTTAATGTGTGCTACACTTAATTTATGCCCCTTTTTCCCCTAAAATGACAGCAACCATGTTTTAAAACCGGCTGTTTTTCTTTCTGATTAACTGGTAATGTTTATGTGGAAATCTGAAGCCTGTTGATGTCTATCAGAAACTATGGGATACAGTTTTATTATATAAGAGTACCGTATCTGGTTTACAGCCACCAACTACAAATGAAAAGACAATCTACGCTTCTAGGTATCTTTGTATTCTATTATTAGGGATAAAGACAAAGTTTTCTACCTAGTGGTTGTTTATGGCAATATTTTACCAAGAAAAAGATGCAATTTTCAAACCAAAACTGGTCTTTTTGCTGGTATTTATGTAGAATTTAAAGGTGTGTTACAATTAGGAACAGTAAGTTCAAGTGCAAGGAATCTGGAGGTTGTAGACTTCTCCCAAACCAAGTGAACTGTTTTTTAAGCTCATTGCTGTCACACTTCATGTACTAATGATGGTAAATACCTTCTCTTTGTCCATTCTTGGAGATTTTTTATTCCTTTACGCCCTGGAGGCCTCTAAGAGACTTTTCCTGCTCAGGAAAAAGTTTTTTTTCCTTTCTTTTTTAAGAAATCTTCTTTCATCATTTTTCATGATCTTGAACCAAATCCTCACATTTCCTGAAAGAATTCTGATTTTGCTGGACCAATGTGAGGGTTTTACTTTGCCTCACCTCGATCCTGCCTAAGGGCATGGGAAAGGAAAGTTTCCAGGGAACAAACCTTCCAGGTGAGAAGTGCGTATAAGATGGAGTTCATTCATTTTAGTATGAGTGAACATACCTATTCATTCAGTGCTATTAATGATTTTGACCCCCAGTTTTATTTCATTTTAGGTTTTGGGCGCTGCCTTGTGTATAAAAATGCCAAATGTACACTGAAGCGGTATACAAATCAGACATTTGATAAGGTTATGGGACCAATGTTGGATGCTGCCACCCGGAAACCAATCTGGCGACATGAAATTTTAGATGCAGATGGCATTTGTTCTCCAGGTACATGTCAGTGGAAAAAGAATACTTTTATATGTGATCATTACAGCACTGGGAGAAGAGTTTCAAGATATCTTCTTTAGGTCATGCTTCCATTAGGACCTTAATAAATATCAATGAATGATGATACTGAAACTAATCATACACGCAGGGAGTGTAAGCTCATTGTGGACAGAGAGCATGTATATTGCTTACAGTGGGCACTCAGTAAATACCTTTGCTATTACTAATTACTACTCGAGATTTAGGAAAAGTGGACCAAAAGAATGTGACATGATGTTTAGAAAACAAATGCCATTCTGCTGTGGTTCATCTTTGTGTTTGCAAAATACATTTTATTCAGACTTTTCTTTATAGTATATTCCAGGAAGCAGACCAGTCCTATGAATAGAGTTATTGTACTGTCCTTGAGAAGTCCTGCCCAATTGCCAACTCTTGGGCTACCTGGTTAGGAGTTAGGAGAGAGCTGTTCATCTGGAGATCTTCGTTTCTTGAAAAACACACTTCTCCATAGAAAATGTTCTTAAAATGATTAGAGACACATGTAAAATTGATGTTACCTCAGCAAAGCAATTGTAAAAGCTACCAGTTTTATGAAAAGTAAAAAGGAGATGTTGTAAGGTTCAAATGGGAGCTGCGGATGAGTTGATCTTAATTGACTTGACATTTTCTATATATTTAAGTAGAGTGAGCGATTTGAAATGAACCCTAAAAGAGATCTGAAATTATGTTGTGCACTGATGTGTCAATGCTGTTTCATGTGCCTCTGTCGATTTATTAGAAAATACTCACTTTGCCAAGTAGTTTTAATTCCTTTACTCCACTTTTTTAACAATGTGTTGCAAAAATAACAAATCTAGTTTACTCACCTCTTGCACACATGTGGTCTTTTCTCCTTTCTTCAGTTACCTCTGATAAGGCCAAACAACTTTCTTCATAGAATTAATTCTATGCTTTAATCATCTCCTACACTTTATGTGAGATACCTATATTTGTCTAACACTCTTCTCATATTCGTAGGTGAGAAAGTAGAAAACAAACAAGTGCTTGTGAACAAGTCCATGCCAACAGTGACCCAGATTCCTCTAGAGGGAAGTAATGTACCTCAGCAACCTCAGTATAAAGATGTACCAATAACGTATGTCATGGTGTAATGTTGGGCTTTACTAATATGGTAGAGAAAAGAAGAGCGGGTGGAAGTAAGAGACTCGTGAAGTGGTAGATTAGCAAACGGAAAACCCAAGGCCATATGTTCTGATCTATACTCTGCTCAGGTCTTGTTGAATGATTGTGGTAAGTCACTCACATCTAAGGAGCCCTGTGGCTGATTCAGAAAATAAAAAGAGGGCTTGATGGAAACGAGTGGAAAGGATAACTCTGATAACCTATTTGATACATTGTATGAAGAAAATTTCTTTTCTATGTCTCGAGCATCATTTGGTAAATATCAGCTCATTTTGCTAATAGTTGGGAGCTGAGCTCTGGCCCAAGGCTTCTTAGAGTACAGCAACAGCCATCTCAGGAGGGAAAGTCGGTCAGTTGGTCAGTTGTATTTACTGAACACTTACTATGTGCAGAGCACTGTACTAAGTGCTTGGGAGAGTGCAATATAACAGGCACATTTCCTGCCCACAATGAGCTTTCAATCTTCAGTCTGGAAAGTAAATCCTTTCCATAATCTCCCTTTCAAGTGAAGAATCACTTCCTGGATGGAAACTGCTTAAGCTTATCACCAACTCCTTCCCCCTCCCCTCCACCCAGCCCAGCGCAGGACATTTGAAGGGAATTTTACAGAAGCCATAGATAGCATCTGGGCAGATCGCTACCAAAGTCATATCACCTCACGGGTTGGCTCTGCACAAGCAGTTGGGGTAACATTCCAGGACTGTGGGCAAGGGGGAGGGCACAGTCTCCCACATAAGTATCCCAGGGATCCCTGCACAGGTAAGACAGCCCACTCAACCCCCCTGTAAAGGGAAGACTGTTGGGCTCAGTAACAATAGTGCCTGGTTAAAACTGGAGGCTTGGGATTCTTTTTAAAATGCCCTTATAGCTTAGGAAATATCTTGAAGGGAGTGAAACAGCTATAGGAAGTACAGATTGGATGAAGATGGGTTAAAGAAAACACAAAGCCAGACTGATGTTGAAGAAGAGTGGAACTAAGTCAAAGAATTCACTGTGGAGAAAAGAGCTAGAGATATTTGGAACGGAGTAAAGTAGAGCCTTGACCATAGTAATTTGGAGTCACGGATGATGGTTTTGGTAAGCTAACATTGTGCTTTTTTTTCCCATCGTTAGCTACAAGGGTGCCACTGATTCATATATTGAAAAGGTAATGATATCTTCAAATGCGGAGGATGCTTTTCTAATCAAAATGCTCCTAAGACAGACTAGGCGACCAGAAATTGGTGATAAATTTAGCAGTCGTCACGGGCAAAAAGGTAAATCACATTTTTGTCTTAATTGTGTTTGAAAAATGAATTTATAGTCCTGTCTTGTTTAAAATAATTTGATACTTTTGCAAAAGATATTTCCTTTTATATTAGTAAAATGTTTGTAGTTATTATTGAATGCTGCTGTGTGGTGGCTTTGAATAAATTACAGAAAAAGAGAGTTGCTAATAATTGTGGTTTTTGTTAAGTGCTTATTACGTGCCAGGCACATTACTAAGCACTGGAGTAGATACAAGGTTATCGGGTTGGACATGGTCTTTGTCCCACATAGGGCTCACAGTCTTAGTCCCCATTTTACAGATGAGATAACTGAGGCACAGAGAAGTACAGCGACTTGCCCAAGGTCACGCAACAGGAACATGCAGAGCTGGGATCAGAAGTCAGGTCCTCTGACTTCCAGGCTCTTTCTACTAGGCCACGCTGCTTTCTGGGTTGCCCTATCCTTATTGACATCCTAAGATCCATTAAGGTTGAAATCAAAGTTAACTCATGGAGCATGATTTTCAACTGGCAAAAACTTAAACATGACAGCAGTTCACACACCTAATGCTTCTTATCGGAAGGAGGCCGACTTATGAATCTCTGTATGGAACTTCATTTGGTTTAGGTGACTTTTCACCTGTAGGAAGATGTTTTCTTGCTCATTTTCCTCTTCCGAGTGGCTTTAATTTCAAGGATAAAAATCCTTGATTAATCTGGGCTCCCTTGTTAGTATGCCATGGCAAGTTCATCTGATTTACGGAGGTGAAAAAAAGAGGTTTTGAAGGCTTGGGAAAATTAATGGAAAGAAGAACACGTTTTATTTCAGCCAAGTAGAAATCTTGGTTTGTTTGCAAACTGAATGAGTTACCAGGTTGTTTTTCTGTGCTTGTTTTTGACGACATTTTGTAGGAATCCGTATTTTGCTGCAGTGGAAATCTAAATCTTTTGAATTCATTTATTTCCCCATCCTACATATTAGTTGGCGTTTTCAAAGAACTCTTGCAGATGTCAGATGTGCTTTTTCACTTAACTGAATCAATGTTGTTTTTTCCCTCAACAGCTTGTACTTTTTCTAAATACTCACTGATTCTAAATGTGTATTAATTTGCAAGGTGAGTATTGGCAGTGAGTCTCACAAGTTTTTAATCTCAGGACTGGTTTGGGAGCACCATTTGTCGATGGGAGGTATTTTGGTCATCTGCCAATACTCCAGCTCAGTGGTCAATAGGTAATATATTCTTGCCAAGAGTTTTGTAATTCCCCCTATAAATTCCTTAAGAATTCCCAGATGTTTGCCTCTCGGTGATTTGTTTACATCTAGTGTATCAGTTTGGTCTAAAATATCCTGTGTGGCAGTCATAATTAAATTAACCTATCTGCAGAAAAAAAATAGTTTGGGTGTAGCAATTTCTCTGAATCTTTCATAAAAGAAAATTCCAACCTAAAAGAATTTCTTGGCTCTCTCCTTTTCACCCTGTCAACTTTATTTCACAAATGTCAAGTGGCCCCACTGATTCCTGCTCCTTTTTGGCCTGCCTAATTTGATAGTTGCACCTAATCTGACACTTTTTATGGACTTTTTGTTCTGCAGCACACATTTTACCTGAAACTAAAATTGTGTGTTTGTAGACGTTTCCCTTCAGGCTTTTTATTTTAACAGTGGTCTTCATTTTTCCATTGTGTCCTTTTGTAAAATTAAAATTAATCGTGGTGGTGGGTTTTTGTTTACTCACTCTACTTTCCCCAGCAAAAATGTTAAATCTTAGTGAATTGTAGTCGCTATTGCAGAATGACTATCCCACATCTTCCGTTCCAAATCCTTGCCCGCTTTTTTTTAATTGGTATTTCTTAAGTGCTTACTATGTGCCAATGAAATTCAATATAATCAGTTTTCAAAATGAAATTCAATATAGCATCTTGTAGCTTCTACAAGTTGCTTCAGTGCCGTTTTACCTGACCTTACCTCCAGTACTCACGCTGATGAGTTATTCAGCCAATCTTTGGGATGATAATTGAAGTCTCCCAATTTCACCCAACATTTCCCCATCACCCTGATCTGGTCCTAGGACTATGACTATGGAATTACTGTTCAAGTTCAGAAATGCTATGTATAGAGATTGAGTGTTACTCCATATCCAGTACCATTCACTACATGTGTACTCTCAGAACTGTGGTGATTAGAAGGGGGCTGCTGGACTCTGGCAGAGAATATTGTCAGATTTAGTGTGAGTCAGCAGTCTCCCTTGATTCCTGTAGGACGAGAACAAGCAGTTTTAAAAATTAACAATACTAGTCCCCCTTGAAACATTCATCATGTGATATTCTTGCAAGGGGTGCCATGCAACTTTGAAAATCAACATAGATCTTAAGAGATGTTGTGCTGAGAACAAGTGAAAATGTTATTAAAACTTGAAAATGTTATTTGCAATCCTAGTCTTTTTTCTTTAGGCCACAGAGGCTCCCATTCAGGTACAATACTATAGTGCTGGTGAAATTTTCCCACCCAGTTCAAGTTTTCGCACCTTTCACGTTCTTCTGAACTTCTCTGTAGGGTGGCAGTAGAGGATCGTCATGAAATCGAAAGCCTTTGAGAGAATATTAATTCAAGAGTTTACGTAGAAGCCAATACTGCTACAATCTGTGCAAGCAGTATTACACTCTATGCACAGAACCAGAACAATCGCGAATGGAACCCAGTAGAGAAGCAGTGTGGCCCGGGGAAGAAAACGCTGCTCTGGGAGTCAGAGTACCTAGGTTTTAATCCCAACTCTGCCACCTGTCTGCTGTGTGACCTTGGGCACGTCACTTAACTTCTCCGTGTCTGAGTTCCCTAATCTGTAAAATGGGGATTCAATAACTGCTCCCCTCCCTACTTAGTCTGTGATCCTCACGTAGGACCCGATGATCTTGTATCTCCCCCAGTGCTTGAAGTGTAGCAAGCGCTTAACAAATGCTGTTTATTATTATTTGCTGCCGAAATGGGCAGTTAATTGAAAAGGGGTGTTCTTTTTCCTTGCATAACCTTCAACCAGCAGATATTCCCCAGCCACCAGTTCAAATGAGATGGAGGCCCAGAGATTCTTATCAGATTCTCTTTAGCCTCTATTCCAGCATGATGTCTTTTGATCAAGAGCCAGGATTTTTGTGGCCTCTACTCTGGTCTCAAAAAACTATCTGGAAGGCTGTTCCTTTGCCTGAATTAGCATTCCAGTAATAAACTTGCTTTTAGGAGGTCTCTAGTATTCCAATAGAGTATGCATTATACCTTAACATTTAAGCTCCTGTCACAATTCACCATACGTATGAGAAGGGAAAACATTTTTTTTTTTCAAGAAGAAAATGGTTGCCTGTTTTGTTAGCGCATAATCACTGGCAAGGTGGTGAGATAATTATTAGATAAATGGAACAGGCAGGGAGAAAAAGCTAAATAGAGGTAGCGCTGTGTGTGTGGGAAAGCATATATATTTTTAGTTATAAAAGAGCTTGTGAAAAAGATTGAAGAGGACAGAATGAGCGGGTAAACTGAAGCAAGAGAATAAGTAGTAATTAGTTGGGAATCAACATCAGTGCTGTGTGATAAACAATGATTGAATGGTAATTGGGCGGAGAAGGCACACTGAAGAGAGGGAAAGTGTTTTATCAGTAGCTGTTTAAAAATGTAGGCAGGCACAATAAGCAGCATCACCTTCCATGACCCCAAAAATGGAGAAGGGTTGATCAGAGGGAGCCCAGTGTGGAGGAGAAGCAGAAGAAAAGTATTTCATAAAGACGAGGGCATTACAATTGACATAAAGACTACTCAGAGCTCAGCAACAGGCGGTATTCATAGCACACTTTTTAGATAAGGGAGCCTCAATAAGCAATTTATAATTCTTTTAATCGTCTAATGAGAAATTCAAAGAGTTCCAAAGAAGTGCAGTTCTCCCTGCCTCCTTTGTGAATTCAGTTATGTATCTCACCAGTAAATGTGCAATCAGTTTACTTCAAGGAAGAGGTAGACCTTTGTTCAAGAATCTCTAGAGAAAGCCATCTTTCAGTAATTTACAAACTACTAATGGGAATGTAATTATCCATACCAGCCTTCTATGCAATACATTATTTTTTTTTTCAGCACAAAAGAAGGCTTCTTGATGTAGTTCATTTGGGAAAGGGTGCTTAAAGCTTTACTCTTTGAATATTCCCTCTGAAGTTTTCTTGTCTTCCAAGTACTTTTGAGTGGAGATATGACTTACCTGATTGGTATACAACAAGAGTCAGAAGCAGAAAATAGAAAGGAGCATGAGAGCAGGGTATCTGTGATTTCCCACTCTCTTTTCCTATCAGTGCTTTTAAACCAAATCAAAAGTTTGGATGTAGGGGGGCGGTTAGCAAAATGGGAGCACCCCTGGAATATAACATTTAGCAAAATCTCACATAAATATATTTTGAAAGAATGGATTTTCAATAAAAAGGGCAGTCATTTTATTTAAGCCTTTAGACATCTTTGGCTTATAAACTATAGCGTGTGAACATATCAAAGGTGGAGCACATTGTTTTTATCTTGAATCTTGGTTTCTCTAATGGCCGGTGCATTTGCAAGAAAGGTAAGCAGACTTCCTGCCCCGATCGTTTTATCTTGAATACTTAGAGTGAAATCATCTGTGGGCCCAAAGAAGGCTAAGGGAGAACCCAAATAAAGTTTCATCTGAGTTGCATGCAAACCAAATTATTATATTTCCAGATTTCCTCTTGCTTTCCCTGCCGGTCACAATGAGAGGAGGTTGGGGGGGGGGCGGGGATGGGGGGTGGAGAATTGGACTCCTTTGAAGTGAAAAAGCAATATATCACTCTCTGAAAGAACATTTCTCAGTCTCTCATGTGAAAAAGGATTAACACCTCCAACAAAGGTCCTGTAGATCACAGAACTAAGCAGCAATACCGAACAGTATTCCTAAGGAGAGGAAAAACTGTATTTAGGCAAGATTGTTTGAATTGGCAAACAGAAGCTTTTTAATAGCTGAAGATCTAAGATAAAGGGTTGAACCTTCTTGAAGTATCTACACTTAAACTATCCTTAAAAGATGAGGAAATAAATTTAAATTCATGAAAGATTGCCCTTGTTTTTGTAAATTAATTAAGCTATACAAAACTCTTTTATTCCCCTGATGGTAGGGCACATCACACTTGGGTTTATATAATGTCCATGTTAAAAGGGGTGATAGTCCTGAAAGGTTGATTTAGGAATTCTCCTATGTTCTTAGAAAAATTTCATTTAAAAAAGTTTAATGAATCAGTGAATTGAACGGAAAAGATTCTTTTGATTTTAGATTTCTCCTCCTCCTCCCCAACAAAAAAAAAAGCTACTTTTCTGCCATGTTAATTCTTAAGCCGTGCTGTATAGTTGTCTTTCGGTTATTCAGCATTCATCAAGGAAGCATGAGAAATAGGAAATGTTATGGGACTGCAACCATGGAAAGCTATGGGAAGAAGCCTTGTTAAAAGTACTTGATTTTTGCATGGCTTTTTTTTTCTCCTTTTAGTTTGGTTCATTACTTAAACCAAGAGTCCCTTTAGAGAATCAACAGCTATAAAGCTATAAAGTAGAAGGCAATACTAGTTAGATGCTTAGCACTGCTGGGTACTTTTAAGTACCTGATTTCTTTTGCCGAACTAGAGTGAAAGCTCCAGAAATGGGTGAGACTAATAATAATACAAACAAAAAAGACATGGTGTGATTAATGAGCTTTTAAAGCCTATTCTAAAAGTGATACTCAGATTTTTTGTTTTAACATTATTATTCGGACACAAAATCATTTTCTATCATCATCTTGATCCTTAATTATTAGGTTCACCGTTACCTACTATCGTAAGAACAAAATTGAAGAATTTTTGGTCACAAATAGCTAACAGGTAACCTCTTGACCTTTTAGTAAATACCCAGCTGAACCATTGAAATTAGGGTGGTTAGCGTTTTATGGCATAGAATAAAAATCTCCAATTCTGTTTCCAAATAGTGTATCCTGAACACATTTTATTAAGCTCTTGACACATTCAGGCATGTGTATTTTGTAAAGTTCCTATGGTTATTGTTTTACAATAGCTGCTTCCAGAAGCATTGTAAGGGTTTCAATTAATCAGCTCTTTGTGTGCTTCAGACTATGCAAATTTATCACATCAAACCATTCAACAGCTCATGGGAAAGCCTCGTACAAACTGTATTGTCTTCTAGCCCTCCTCTCATTTAGAGTGATGTTTTAATAAGAAAGCTAATCAAGTTTTCTTATGCATTATTTATCCCTTTAAATGTAAGGAAGAGCCAAATTAAAATTATGTCAAATGAGATGTGGCAAGTGATGTGAGAGATCTGGAAAGGATTCAACCTCAGAACAAAGCTAATATGATTTAATAATTTTTCCCCTCCCTTTTGGGATTGCTTAGGGTGGTGGTTTGAAAAATTAAGGTTAATTAGATCATTTAGAAGCTTTTACATTTTGATCCCAAGATCTTGATTTCTAAATCTGTACAGGTTCTCACACAGGAGCTTATACTGACCAATAACAATTGTTGCATCCTTTTAAAGATGAATTTGCTGCTATTTTGGCCCAACTCCTTCCCACCAATCTCTACATTCTGTCACCAATGAACCCTTTGCTGCCGGAAAACCCCATTTGGGGCATGAGAGGGTTAAAATTCTTATAAGAATTGTACTGATGGTACATGACCTAACAAGGCCACCTAGTAGTGGACTTTGCCTTCCTTCCTCCCCTCCTCCCACCCAACCCCTGCAAATCAGCAGAAATTAATACCACTGATGCTGCTTCTTACTTTAGTTTGGCCCTTATGCCTACCAATGAACCTTCCCTGCAGTGAGTAATTAAAAATTTGTATGACAAAGATAATAATAACACCAGGTGTGATTCCATGAGCAGCATGGAGTTGTAGATAGAGTATGGGCCTGGGAGTCAGAAGGTCATGGGTCCTAATCCCAGCTTGGCCACTTGTCTGCTGTGTGACCTTGGGCAAATCACTTCACTTCTCTGGGCCTCATTACCTCATCTGGGAAATGGGGATTGAGACTCTGAGCCCCACATGGAACAGGGACTGTGTCCAACCCGGTTTGCTTGTATCCACCCCAGTACAGTGTCTGGCACACAGTAAGCACATAACAAATATCACAATTATTATTATTATTATTATTATTGCTCTAGTAACTTTCCCAAACTTCTCTTTGGCTATTAGTTCACCAGTCCTCATAACCCAATTATCAAATGGAAAAATATAATTATCCCCATTTTTCAGATATCTCCATTTCTAGAAAATTAGTGGTAAGCCTAAGAGTGGATCACAGGTCCTATCAGATCACATACCTTTCTAATTTCACAGGACTTTTAAAAGTTACCTGATTGGAAGTAGCACCGTGATCCAGAGGAAAGAGCCCAGGCCTGGGGGTCAGAGATCCTGCCCCCCATCATTTGCCTGCTGGGTGTCCTTGGGCAAATCACTTAACTTCTCTGGGCCTCAGTTTCCTCATCTGTAAATGGGGATTCAATATATATTCTCCCTCCTACTTAAACTGGGAGCCGATATGGGACAGGGACTGTTTCTGACCTGATTAATCTCTCTATCCCAGCACTTAATACAGTGCTTAGCACATAGTAAGTGCTTAACAAAATCACAGTTATTAAGAACAGGTGGATAAATCTTTTATCCTTATTTTTTTTAAGCAAACAACGATACTTAAAAGGAATTTACCCTATTTAGGGAAAAGAGAAATTATCAAGTGTAGAAAAGTAACATATGTTGCCTCAGTAAGCACAAGTTCAAATGTCTTTTAGCCCACAGTTTTTTAAAAAATTAAGAAATTTTCTAAGGGAGCTAAAGGAAAGGGATAAAATATATTGCTATTCATGGCATTGTACTAATTAAATCATTTGAGTTATTACTGGGTAATAGTGAGTTTCCATGCTACAGTATTTTCCATTTTTAGCTGAGTATAAAAAGCCATGAGGGAGATCACTTCCACCACTCTTCCATGCAGTCAGTCAATCAGTTGAATTTATTGAGTGCTAACTGTGCGCAAAGCACTGTACTGAGTGGTTGGAAAAGTACAGTATAACACTGGTAGACATGTTCCCTGGCCACCGTGAGCTTACAGTCGAGAACACAGTCCAAACTTCACTATGCTACACGGATTATTTTTCTACAGAAACGTGCAGGACATGTCACCCTGCTCCTCAAAAAAACTCCAATGGTTGCCCATCCACCTCCATATCAAACAAAAACTCCTCACCCTTGGCTTTAAAGCAGTTCATCACCTTGCCCGCTCCTACCTTACTTTGCTTCTCTCCTTCTACAACCCAGCCCTCACACTTCGCTCCTCTAATGCTAACCTTCTCAGTGGGCCTCGATCTCACTGTCCACCTCTTGCTCACGTCCTGCAATGCCCTCCCTCCTCAAATCTGACAATTACTCTCCCCGCCCCCTTCCCCCAACCCCTTCAAAGACTTATTGAAGACTGTGAGTTTATGGTGGGCAGGATTATGTCTGTTGTTATATTGTACTCTCCCAAGTGCTTAGGGCAGTGTTTTGTACACAGCAAACAATAAATACAATTAAATGAATGAATGAAGGCACATCTCCTCCAAGAGTCCTTCCCAGTCTAAGCCCCACTTTTCCTCATCTCTCATTCCCTTTTGCATGGCCCTGACTTTCTCCCTTTGCTCTTCCCCTCTCCCAGCCCCACAACTCTTATGTACATATCCATAATGTTTTTTATTTGTATTGACGTCTGTCTCCACCCCCCGGACTGTAAACTCGTTACGGGCAGGGAATGTCATTTTTTATTTTTGTATTGTACTTTCCCAAGCGCTTAGTACAGTGCACACAGCAAACTCTCAGTAAATATGATTGAATGAATTGATAGGATGTAGCAACCTCATTCAGCAGAAGCCCTGCTATGGGATTCAATTCTTAGCTCAGTGGGATGAAGATCTAAAAATGTCCTTATTATATTTTTGTGGGTTTAGTGTGATGAGGATAGTCTTTTGGTGACCCTCACACCCCTTTGGTGAAATTTCAGCAGCAGTAACGTCATCTTCAAATCTATCTCTGTATTTACATATATATGTAGATTCCATTAGAAGTTTAATATAGAGAACAAGAAAATATACTGTAAACTGTATGACAGTCCATTAATATCATTAATTTTTCTACCACTTGGCTTCTAAAGTTTCCTCACCTTTTAACCAGGAATTAACCAAGTTCCCAATTTTGAGGGGAAAAAATAAGCAAGATTTTAAAGATTTCGAAACCCTCCACCGAAACATCGAGCACTACAAAAATGCTAAATAATAAGTGTAACCAGATATTTTTAATGAGAACCAGCTATCAGCAATCTCAGAAATGACACTGCTATCAGATTAACACATATGAGTTATAAAATTAGTTCTCAAAGATGCGGCTATTACATTGGGTTCAGCACAAAGATGTGACATTGAAAGTGTTTCTGCCTCTCCCACTTGTAACATTTGAAATCGAATCTGACCTAATTGTAACAGTGTGAAACTCTTAACTGGAGGGTAACCTGCAATGGAGAATTCTATATGTTGGAAGGGTCCTGAGAAAGTAAATTGCATTTTACAATGGAAAATGTCTTCTAGGAAGATCAAATGATTCATCATATTAAATAGGGTTTATTTCATAAAGAATAACAGTTTGCTTAATTTTAAGGCAAATCCAAATGGATATTTTAAATTAACCTGGGATTGATTGCCCTGTTTCTGGGGGAGGTGGATCAAATTGTATAGGATAAATTTAGTGTTCTTCATTTTTCCAAATGTGGTTTGGTAATTGGGATTAGGTTATTTAATGCCCCAGACTCTGTGTTTTAACAAATCTGAAATTTAGGCAAATGAGCATTTAACGACTAGGTGTGCTTTCCTGTTACCTGTTTTCATTTTAAAATCTGTGTTTAGTTGAGCTCATTTTCTAATTAATTTTTGTTTATTAAGCCATGTGCTTGGGCTGCAGACAATGGTGTTGAAAGATCAGTGCAAGGAAGACGTGAAATTTTATTTTAAGATCCAGAATGCTGGGAAAACACTTAAAATACGAGTGCATTCTTTTCCCTACATTTTCTGTTAGATATAATTTACATGTGGTTCTCTCTCCCTTTGAGTTTTCAGATTATTTTTCATACTTTGAATATCATTTACATTTTTACATGGTCATTACAGTTTTTACAAATGCCCATAAATATAAGGAGTGTAAATATTTTATTGAGAGGGTTTTAGTGCCCTTGGAGGTAAGGAAATACCGGCTACAAAGTTTCTAGGAAAAGGGAAAATGTATTTCCAGTTATAATCCGGGGACTTCACATTTTAAACATTTAAAATATGGAATTAAGATTGGAAATTTATTATTTAAATCCAAACTTGCAAGGTGGTTTAGGAAGTTTGAGATCATCACATTCTGTCTAAATATTTTGTTTTAACTTCTAAGCTCATTATGCCCTCTTTGTGTTAACTTGTATTAAAATCTGTCAGCTATGACTGGTCTCATAAGCACAGTCAGCGGACCAGAATAAGTTAATTATTTACTTGTGTCACTAGTGCTCTTCATCTAATGAAATGCACAGCTGTGTTAGATCTGCAGTTGGATGTGTAGATTCCATTGTCATACGAAGTCAGCAGAGGGTAGAAGCCGCTATGATGGAGAGCCCTCAGTTCTTTCTGCTGTTCTGCCTTTCTGTGTCGATTTCATGGATCTTTTATCATTCACTTTCACACAAAACAAACAACACAGGGCTGTCTGCTATGGGAACCATCTTGGCATATAAAAGGGTTTTCAGAGCTTAAAGTAATTTTAGGTTAGCGAAGATTTAATTTTTGGCTTACAGGTGCCCTTGATCCAGATGCAACCCGGAACATTCCTCGAAGGGAATAAAAAACCCTAAACCGTATATTTTGTTAAGGCCAGTACCTAAAGGACCTAAGAAAAGGGAGTGTAAAACATTTTAAGCAGAGGTCAACAAACATGACTCAAAAAGAATTTGGGGATGTAGGGGGATTAAGATTCATCGTGGCAATGGAGTTAAACCAAATTTTGGTTAAATTGTCGGGGGAGAGTTTATATCAAAAGGCAATGGATCAGTTCCCTTTCTTCTCCATCCCTCCCCCATTATTTACTGGGTTAGTTACCCTTGCACCTTTTCCCCCCAAACCCTCCCGCCTCCACCTTTTCTTGTTAGAGAGTGAACAAGCTGCTGCCTCCTGAGAAGACGCCAATATCCCCCCGTGAATTAACTGGTTAGTGGGCTGCATCTTTGAGGTTTTGGTTGTGTTTTTTTTCCTATTTAGCAATGTAGCTTCACCCTCACTCTCACCACCCCCACCAAGTCAAAAATATATACACACTAATAGGAGACTTAGGGGCAGCCTCCTTGGTGACCGCAGTTTTGAACTTTCTGTGTGCAGAGTATCGGCGTCAGAGCACCTAAACTAAAAATGTGATGTCTTGTTAAACTAGTCTTCCCAGTATTTCTAATGTTTAATAAACAGGATTTGACAGGAACACAGGGTTATGGTTTGGAATTTGTTTGGAATGAATTAAAGGGGGAGTGTGTACCATTCATTTGGGTGGTTTAAATCTTAGCAAACCTTAAAAGCTGATTCTTACCTTTCAAAGTCTAGGAGGACTTAAATGGTCATGTATTTAAATATATGTAGCATATGTACACACACAGAAAGTATTGATTTAAAATCCAAGCATAAATGAATCACAAACCCACACTCCCCTGTTTTTTGTATTTAATTACATTTTCCAAACTTCCCTGCGATGGGTCAGTGCCTTCTACAAATCAAAAGATATTAAGCAATGTAATGATATTTTTATTCAAATTTCATCCCTTTTGAAAATAGGATTTGGGGCACAAGCCATGATTCAAAATTATTTTGTAAATCCATTAGCATGATGGAGAACAAGTCTACAGAATGAATTTTATAACAACATATGTAAACTGATATTTAGAAGTGAAAAATGAGGGGTACTAAAATGTATTCATTTAGCATTTTTTTGTGGGTAAAAATATTACTAAGTATCAATAGGTATCCCACCAGTGAAAAAGAATTGTCTTTATAAAAAATTTATTTCTCATTTTCAGTCAGGTTAAACCTATCTCAATACATTTAAACAATAGTTCTCATCCCAACTCGTGCTTTTCAGAACGGCTGATACCTGAAAGATAAAGATTGCTCTTTTGGTTAATATTATTCTGATTTTATCAAGCATTGATAATGCTAGCAAGAAGTTTGGTACGTTGAATTGCAAGCTGGAGCAGCGGGGATTGGTGGAAGGTGGAAGATTTAGCTGTTTTATGCTTGGTTTTCTCATTGATCTTCACTTTCTTCTGGTAAAACATGTGCAGAGTGTTGGAGATCATGCCGGCATTAATTTCCTTGTTAGGCCTTACAATTTAAATCAGTAACATACTTCCTAATGTAATTTCACATGAAAATAATTCCAACTCAAGATGAAATCTTTCTCCTCCTCTCTAAATCTAACCCCTCCATCTGTGCTTCTGACCCCATCCCTTCATACCTTTTTTTAAAATACCCCTCCTTCTTTCCTCCTTGATTGCCATCTTCAACTGTTCACGTTCAGACAGTTGTTTCTCCTCTGCTTTCAAACATGTCTATATATTTCCTATCTGAAAAAAAGAACCCTCCCTTGACCCCACAGCTCCCTCCAATCTGGCGTCCGCCCCCTTCGCTCCACAGAAACAGCCCTCTCTGAGATAACTAATGACCTCCTTCTTGCCGGATCTGACCGCCTCTACTCCATCTTAATCCTCCTAGAGTTCTCAGCTGCCTGTGACACTGTAGACCACCTCCTTCTCTTTGAGATTTTCTGACACTGTCCTCTCTTGGTTCTCCTCCTATCTCTCTGACAGCTCCTTCCCAGCTTCTTTTTCTGGCTCCTCCTCTACCTCCCACCCTCAGACAGTAGGGGTCCCTCAAGGCTCAGTTCCAGGTCCCCTTCTACTCTCCCTCTACTCCCACTCCCTTGGAGAACTCATTCACTCCTATGGCTTCAATTACCTTCCCTATGCAGATGATTTCCAAATCTACATCTCCAGCCCTCCCCTCTCTCCTTCCCTGCAGTATTGCATTTCCTCCTGCCATCAAGACATATCTGCTTGGATGTCCCGCCTACACCTCGAATTAAGCATGTCTAAAATTGAATTCCTCATTTGTTTTCCTTTAGTGGTATTTGTGAAGCATATAGTATATGCCAGGCAGTATTCTAAGTGCTGGGGTAGATACAGGTATCAGGTTGGACAGTGTCCCACATGGGACTCACAGTCTTAATCCCCATTTTACAGATCAATTAACTTAGGCACAGAGAAGTGAAGCGACTTGCCCAAGATCACACACCAGACAAGTGGTGTAGCTGGGACTAGAACCCCAGTTCTTCTGACTCCTAGGCCCGTGTTCTGTCCACTAGGCCTGGCTACTTCCCTTTATCTGTCCTCCCCCCATCTTTTCTGTCACTTTAGACAACACCACTATCCTCCCTACCTCACAAGCCCGTAACCATCGCTTGGTTCTCGGCTCATCTTTCTCATTCTACCCACATATTTGCTCTGTCATCAAATCCTGTTGGTCCTACCTTCAATCATTGCTAAAATCTGCCCTTTCCTCTTCATCCAAACTGCTACCATGCTGATCCAAGCACTTATCCTATTCTGCCTTTACTATTGCATCTGCCCCCTTGCTGACTTCGTGGCCTCCTGTCTCTCCCCACTCCAATCCATACTTCACTCTGCTGCACGAATCTTTTATCAACAAAAAACATTCAGTTCATGTCTCCCCATTCCTCTCGAACCTCCAGTGGCTGCCCATCCACCTCTGTGTCAAACAGAAACTCCTTAACATTGGCTTTAAAACAATCAGCTCACCCCACCCTACCTCACCTCACTAATCTCCTACCACAGCCCAGCCCGCACACTCCACTCCTCTAACACCAATTTACTCACTGTTCTCTGATCTCGTTTATCGCACCTCTGACCCCTTTCCCACATCCTCTCCCTAGCCTGGAACTCCCTCCATATGCGCCAGACCATCACTTTCTCCACCTTCAAATTATATATTATAAATTACCTATTTATTCATATTAATGTCTGTCTCCTCCCTCCCCCGCCAGACTGTCAACTCATCATGGACAGAGAATGTGTCTGCTAACTTTATTGTATTGTACTCTCCCAAGCGCTTAGTACAGTGTTCTGCACATAGTAAGCACTCAATAAATGCAATTGATTGATTGATAATGCCTTGCCACAGGTTAATCTCTACAAAAGAAGTAGCACTACCAGCCCAGCAGATTACTTGCATCTGTGCTCCTGGAGATGTTTACATATCAAATAATTCAAATAGTTATTAAAGTAATTGGAAATTAGATCCAAAAATATCTCCCTAGATCAGTCACCCAATCGTATTAAACAGTACTCCAATCTCCATTTCTGAGGCAAGGAAATTTTGCTCCTGGGTTGGCTATTGAACAGAAAATTTAACAGTATAAGGGAGAGAGAGGGTTGAAGATTTGAGCTTTCAGTAACATTGGCAAATTGGAACTTGCCAGTATTCCATCTCTTCCCTGCAGTAAGGATTTGGGGTTTGTGAGCAAGTTGGTTTGATGTCACATAAAGGGAAATACCAGTTTTAGTTTTCACCCAATATGAGAAGAGGCGGGGCCTTGATAGGGCAGACTATCAACATGAATGGGAATTGTTGTGTGGGCAGTTGTGAGAGACCCTGGTCAGTGGCACCGGTGTGGACATGGAGATTGGCGAATAGAACATTCCAATGGGATATCCCATTTGCGTCCTATCCTGATTTGCTTTAATGAATGAACTATTTTTAATCTTCTAGGTGTATGCGGATTGATCGTTCCTCAGGAAGACATGCCATTTTGTGATTCCGGAATCTGTCCTGATATCATAATGAACCCTCATGGTTTCCCATCACGCATGACGGTCAGTTGCTTTAACATTTGATGATGTGCTTCTTTGAAAATGAAAGGCAGATAAGCTGTTGAGCCACAGAAATCATACAAGACCGAAGTTGTCAGCCCACTCAGCAATGCTGTCTAAGCCTTTTTTTTAAAAAAAAAATACCCATTCACTTGGTGTTTATAGGATATTTTATGATCATACATAGCCCCCCGGGTAGGAATCACTGTATTTCATGTCAATAATTAACATGTAAATTGTGTTTGATCATCTCAGCACCCTAAACACAAACAGAAAGTTCACTTGGGTAGGACATATTTTAGTCCCTGGGCACAGGCTCCATTTCAGGATTGTGGTCCTTGTTGGGTTTTTTTTGTTGTTGTTTCTTATGGTTTCTGTTAAGCACTTACTATGTGCCAGGTACTTTACTAAGCACTGGGAGAGATACAAGCTAATCAGGTTGGACACAGTCCTTTCCCCACATAGGGCTCACGTTGTATCCCCATTTTACAAATTAGGTAACTGAGGCCCAGAGAAGTGAATTGACTTGCCCGAGGTCACATAATAGACACATAGAGCCGAGATTAGAACCCACATCTTTCTGCCTCTCAGGCCTGTGCTCTATCCACTAGGGCCATGCTGCTTCTCGTATTGGGTCCTTCTCCAGAAAAATAACGATGATGATGGTGGTGGTATTTACTAAGTGTTTACTATATGACACACATTGGTGCTAGGTAGTGGGACCTGCACGCTACGAGATAATCAGATCAGACACCATCCCTGCCCCTGACAGAGCTCATAACCTAATTGCCTCAAATATTAGAAAATACACTTGCTTTTTCATTTTGAGGCATAATTGATTTGTTTAGTATCATCAAAGATAAACAGCAGGTGTCCTCAACCACTTAAATGTAAAACTTCAAAATCTGAAAAGAGCCACAGTGTTGGAATATTTTTAATTGAGCCCAGAGATTTACTTTTTAAAGAAATAGCAGCGTTTGGTCCTTTGGTATATACTGTATGCAACTCTTAGCTTGCTTTTCTTCCTTATCTGTCCCCTGTCCTCTGTTCTGCCTTCACAGTCTGTCACTAGCAGCCTCCCTCTGTCCCAATCCTTTTGTTTGCCCTAGCAACCCAGTCTAAACCATGTCCTGGATCTCATATTTCCTGTCTCTGCTTTGAAAGTGACAGGCGCGTTTTTAAGTGCACCGACTGTCCTTAAAATAAAAAAAAATGGTGTGCCCTAGTGATAGCATTAAGTTTTCACTTATAAGAGAGTAAGAGAGCTCTCTGAGGGACAGGGACCAGGTCTAATTCCCAGCTCTTGTATTCTCTCCTAATACTCAGTACAGTGCTCTGCACACAGTAAGGCTTAAATTATATTAGTACTTCTGCTATTGCTATTAAATGGCAGAACTCCCTTCTAACCCTCAGTGTTCTTGACTGTCGTTGGAAATGTTGTATAAAACTTCTGCGGACTACCCACGTAGGTTCATGAATACCACTTTTCTGAATGAATTGGGCCCTTTCTTTAGGATAGCATGGAGAGGCATTAAGACCCATTAGTGTGAGGTTAGAACTAGGAGCCAGGTGACCTGAGTTTTATTTCTGGCTCGGTACAAGAAGGTAAATGAGGAAAACACTGTAAAGAACAATACTTCTTCTTGTTTGGAAATAATGTCTGTATTAGAAACACGTGCTTGCATTTGAAAGCAAGCAAACTTTAAAGTGACACTGTAAACATCGCACTGTTTTCATCTAAAATATCTTGTAGAGTCCAACCATTGCAACAGATATCAAAGGTAAAGATTATAAGGCTCCCAGTAAGATTATACTGTAAAATCTGTTTATATGATGTGCACCGATCGCTTTCAGATTCGTTGCTTTTATGTTTAACCTTCTAAATCACTCTGAGTACTGAATCTGTGCCAGGTTTGAAAACATTACCAAAGAATGTAAAGACTGTTTTATTATTGTGAAGATTAAATGAGTTATCAGGAGACTATTCAAGATTAGGGCACTAGGCAGAGTTCAGCATTTGAATCTATTAAAATGGGGAAAGAGATCCACGGTGGTTTTTTAATTCAAAATTTGAATTTCTCTGTTTTCTGTTTTCCTTGGTTAACTCACTATTCCTTTCTAGGTGGGGAAACTGATTGAACTGTTGGCTGGAAAGGCTGGAGTTCTTGATGGCAAATTTCATTACGGAACAGCATTTGGAGGGAGCAAAGTTAAGGACGTTTGTGAAGACCTTGTTCGCCATGGTTATAATTACTTGGGCAAAGATTATGTAACATCTGGGATCACCGGGTAAGAATTGTTTGCACAAGTTTTTGTACTCTGGAATAGGAAAAATGATGTAGGTAGATAGATTAGAGCATTCGTGAGGCAGTAAGAACTACACTTGAATTGTTTCTCAGAGCGGTGATGGTTTCGGGGGGCTTTGAGTAAGGGGTGGGCTGTAGTCTGTTGGACTTGGGTAGGGAGGGAGTTACAAGCTGGGTGATACAAATGAGTGAGAGGGCAAATGGGCAAGTCAGGGGCGAAAGGGGCAGTTAGGAGAAGCAAAGAGAGTGGATTGGGGAGAAGCAGATGAAGAGAACAGATACATAAGGTGGGGTGATTTCGTGCAGAGTCTTAGAGCTTCCTTGAAGCCAATCATATGTCCCTTTGCCACCCCCGGCCCCATCTCTGGACACACTGAAGCAATCAAAAGTTTATGTATGTAAGGACATACACACACGTGCTCCCCATGTCCACACAGGCATATGTGGATATTTTGGTGGGGGCATGCTAACTGAAGAGATTTTTACTTTTCTAATTTTATTTTCCCTGCTCCTTTTAAAAACACCATAGGTGTGTGTGTGTAAAGTGAAGACAGTAAATGCATGAAGAATCTAGGTGCTGTTGCTGTCTGTTGGTATATTTAGTAGCTTTATAGGCAACTAAACCTGGTGATTTTTGCCTGGTTTGAGAAATGTTAACCTTTTCAATCCAGTTCTGCCAACAGGATAGGCCATGTCCATGACCAAACGCAAACCAGTCTGGGTTTAATTGAACTAGCGCTCCATTCTCTTCCTCTTGAAGCAATGTTAATGAGAGGTCGGATTTTCTCTAGATCATTTTCATACAGCATCGTGTACAATTTTGGCACTCTAAGCTGCTAATTATATGAGTACATTCTGTGTATCTGACATTAATAGCACAGGAATAGATGAGGTGCTTTTTAGTTAAGATTATTCACCTTATGTTTCAATGTCATGCCTAGCAGGCAGATACAGAAATGGTTCTTATCCACTCAGCACATCTGCCACTCTCCTGCCGAGCATCCCCCTGTCCACTAAGCTGGAAATGGGTTGGAGTGCATCGAATGGGTCAAAATGAGATACGGAGATGCTGATTCTAACCCAGGGCTTAGCACAGTGTGTGTTCATAGATAGGAGCTTATTACTTAATGCCAAATACCCTACACAGTCGTGGGGTCATTCCAACACTGAGGCTTAAATCATAAAGGACACACAGAGGTGGAAGGTGGCGGGGGGCGGGGGAAGGAGAGGGGGATCTTCAACCTATTAGATTGAGTTTTGTTGGACTATGTATTTTTACCAAGGAAACTGTATGGATACACTACCAGAACAATTGCTGATGGAGGTGGGGAGTTCTGGGAAAGATGTATCCATGGTGTCGTTACGGCTCGGACACGACTCGACAGCACTAGATAACAACAGCTCCACTATCTAAAATGGCTGCAGAGAAGGGAGGAAAGGGCAGTCGTAGGGTAGAGGCACCTGCTCGCTGCACTTCACAAACAGAGCAAGCTCTTTCTGTGTGCACCCTGACCTTGAGTTGTGTTTTCTGTTTTATTTCTCTAGATTGTAAGCTCCTCGCGGACAGGGAACGTGTCTACCAGTTCTGTTACAGTGAACCCTCCCAAACCTTTAGTAGAGTCCTGCACACAGTAAACGCTCAATAAATGCAATGCATTGATTTGTTAGACACTCTTCAATCCATCCATGCCTGGTTTTGTCTACCTCGATTTAAAGCTGTCAGGGTTATTCGAGTCCGAGTTATTCAAAACAGCTTCTGCCAGTGTTTCTCTCTGTAGAAAGTATTTGTTTTCTCTAATTTCTCCCCCCCTTTTTGGATAAAATCACCTTAACCAGAAACTCTGATTTTTCTTTAGTGAACCCTTAGAAGCGTATATCTACTTCGGTCCAGTGTACTATCAGAAACTGAAACATATGGTGTTGGATAAGATGCACGCGAGAGCACGGGGTCCCAGAGCAGTTCTTACCAGGTGAGGTTAAAGCACGTGTCCGGAAGCTGACTGGGCTCAGCAGTGTGGGACCTGAACATCTTCATTTTACCGGCTACTCATGTGGAATGTGCTGTTCTGCCTAATTACAGGCATTTGCGTTGACTTTCTGTTTTGCTCTTTAAGGAATGAAACATTAATTGGGGATGAAGCAGCGTGGACTAGTGGATAAAGCATGGACCCGGGATTCAGAGAATCTGGGTTCTTATCCCGGATCCACTGTTTGTCTGCTGTGTGACCAAGGGCAGGTCATTTCACTTCTCTGTACCTTGGTTACCTCATCTGGAAAATGGCGATTAAGACTGTGAGCTCCATCTGGGACATGGACTGGGTCCAACCTGATTAGCTTGTATCTACCCCAGCACTTAGTACAGTGCCTGGCACATAGTGAACGCTTAACAGATACCATAAAAAAAAGTGAGAGGCCACTTTGAATTTCACAGATAACTATGTGAGAGAAGAAAATGGCAAAGTGTAGGTTCAGGAGCACTAGGCCAAAACTACAGTGGATTCTGTTTATGCCACCCTAATATCCAGTAGCCTTTTACTTTAACCAATTTTCAAATGAGCATGTTTCTAGAGATAAGGGTTTATGTTCTTACCTGTAAAGTTAAGGATGCAGCACTATCCCTGCTGAAGCCTGGGAATGAGTTGCCGCAGATAGACAATCATGGCACACTGTAAGGAGCAGCGTGGCTCAGTGGAAAGAGCCCGGGCTTTGGAGTCAGAGGTCATGAGTTCGAATCCCAGCTCTGCCACTTGTCAGCTGTGTGACTGTGGGCAAGTCACTTCACTTCTCTGGGCCTCAGTTACCTCATCTGTAAAATGGGGATTAAGAGTGTGAGCCCCACGTGGGACATCCTGATTCCCCTGTGTCTACCCCAGCGCTTAGAACAGTGCTCGGCACATAGTAAGCGCTTAACAAATACCAACATTATTATTATTATTATTAATCCAAAAAGAAGTAGCTCATTTTGAGCAGAATTTTGTAAAGACTGAGGTAAAAGCGAAAACTGTATCAGGTACTACAAAACAACAAATCAGCACAAGAGAGACAGCCTTTGTGTGAACACAGTCCACCGCAGTACTGAATCGGCCTTTTCAGTCACACATTCCTCCACAGGTGAATTTCAATGTCCGTGATGACTTCTTTGAATATAAAAGATAATGTTATATGGGATTTATGTGTGTGTGTGTTTATGATGTTAAGGACAGATATGTTGCTCAGATTTTCAGTTACATACCAATTAGTGCCAAAATTTCAGATATTAATAACCTTTGCTTAAACTGACTTCACTGAAGCCTGCTGGCAAACTATGTTGAATCTTGACACGGTGAAGTGGGATGGAGAGAGGGGGATGAAGCAGCTGTTTTTTTACAGTGGGAAAGGTGTAGTTGACTCAATCCTTTGACCCTTTGATATGAAGCAAATGCATATGTCTTTTGAAATGATAGACATATGTGTTCCAAAAACTGCTGGAGGGGGGGAAGAAAAAGGCTAGAGACTATAAAGACAGTAACCACTTCTGCAAGAAGACTACTATTGTTGAGTTTGTAGCTTTTCCTCCCCCTCAGCTTCTATTTAAATGAGTAAAGACAACCATAAAGCTACTTGAGAACAAGATAAATGTAGTAGTAATTACTTCCTATGCTAGCTAATAATAATAATAATGTTGGTATTTGTTAAGCGCTTACTATGTGCCGAGCACTGTTCTAAGCACTGGGGTAGACACAGGGGAAGCAGGTTGTCCCACGTGGGGCTCACAGTCTTAATCCCCATTTTACAGATGAGGGAACTGAGGCACAGAGAAGTGAAGTGACTTGCCCACAGTCACACAGCTGACAAGTGGCAGAGCTGGGATTCGAACTCACGAGCCCTGACTCCACAGCCTGTGCTCTTTCCACTGCGCCACGCTGCTTCTCAAGCTTTTGCTTTTGCTTTTGAAGAGAGAAGAATAATTAATGAACTTTATGTTCAAGATTCATTTTTAATGTTTTTCTTACCAAACTAACTCTCAAGAAACTGCCTAGTGTTTAAATATGGAGTATAAGTCTTACCAAAGTTCGTAGTTCAGTGGGTATTAGGAAAATGTATTGCAGATATCTGCTAGCAGGTTTCTGCATTTAGCTTTTTTTTTTAGTAAAAAATCTTCCCTCATCTCCACCAATCTGAGCAGAAAAGCATTAACAGAAACCAGTAGCTTCTATCAGTGCTTTGTCCTCCCCGTTTCTCTCCTCCCCCACCCCAAAATGTAAGGTGTTCATTCCCAGCTTCTGATGTATTGTCTGATATATTTATATAGTCCCGTCTGAGTTAAGGCTAATTTATGAGCATGTAATTGTCTTAAATTTCAATCCCTGTAACTGAAAACTAATCAATCCTATCACCAGGATTCATACTTTAGAGCCTTTCAACTGATAACCTAAGAGAACTGGGTTTGTTTCTGTGCTCCGCTTGTGTCTCCCAGGGCAAATTCTTAAAGTCTTCATGCCTTTTTTCCTGTGCCTGGATGATGTCGTTGTAAAATAGGAAAATCCTGATCTACTTCACGAGATTAGTAGCACTGTTTACTCCACTTTAGAGAATATTTCACTCAAAAATATCTGCCCTTGATCCCAACAGAAAATAATCATATTTGTCAAATAATTTGTTTTAAAGGCAACCCACTGAAGGTCGATCCCGGGACGGCGGTTTGCGTCTTGGAGAAATGGAACGGGACTGCCTGATAGGTTATGGAGCCAGCATGCTCTTACTGGAGAGGCTAATGATTTCAAGTGATGCCTTTGAGGTAGATGTCTGTGGACAGTGTGGACTCCTGGGATATTCGGGCTGGTAAGTTGATCTGGTAAAAAATAAATCCAAATGTTCTCAGCAGTTTTATGTTCTGAAATAGATTTCCCCTCTGTCCCTGCCCTAAATGTAAAAGAAGTACTTTATGCATGTCCATCTTAAGGGGGACAGTTGTGTGCCTTTGAATGCGCCTTAAAGGAAACCCAGGTTATTAGTCAGGCGATGAGCAGTCAGGTCAGTGGATTGGAAAAATGGTTCTCCCCACCCAAATTTTAGATGGCCCACAAAGTTCACGCATCCCCGGACACATCCAGTCACCACAGACACCCATATCTTTATCCACCCAAAACATCTTATAAATCTCCCAAAATTTTCATCGTAGGCAAGTTGGGTGAACTTATTTTCAATTTTGAATTCTTTTTTTTTTTTTTTTGCTTATCCTCAGACTTGCTTTTTAATGGCCAATACCAGATTCTTATTTGGCATGGCAGAAAGCTTTCTGGAACTGAGCCAGTGAGCAAGGATTTATTTTTAAGGTTTTGACCATACGTGTGCCTGTGGAATATGAACTTAAATATGTTCACCATATAGACAGCCACAAATCACGGGCAGGAATCTTTTGGTTGTATATAATTGGTTATTATCATTAACCATTTCCATATGTAAATACAAGTTAGTTGTGTTTCAAGTTCTGGCACTGCCTGTCTTCAAGGCGGCAGGATAGTGGTAGAGCCCACCCAGGAAGAAACCTGTAATGATGAGAGATTTACTCACTCTCAGGCTTTCCCGGCTAACTCTGCTATAGACTGCAGAGTTGTCAAGGCTTTGGTATAGCCAGCTCTCATTTACCTGCCTAATGGGGACAAGGAGAGCATGAATAACTGAAATCCTAGAAAATCCAAATACCATGCATAAACCAATAGTTTCCACTTTCATCAAAGTATCTGGGGTTTTTATCAAGTGAGCACTGTAGTGGACACTTGAGAGAGTACAGTGCAATAGAGTTGGTAGACAAGGACCTTACGGTCTACAGGGGAAGAGATAAATTTCAGATAGGGGAAATGGATACGTACAAAAGTGCATTGGGGCTGCTGGTGGGGTGAGTATCATGCTTAAGGAATACAGATCAAAGGGCATAATATTAATAATAATTGCAGTGTTTGATAAGCACTTACAGTGTGTCAAGTACTCTACTAAATGCTGGGGTAGATATAAGATAATCAGGTTGGACAAAATCCCTGTCCCCCATGGGGCCCACAGTCTTAATCCGCATTTTACAGATGAGGAAACTGAAGCTCGGAGAAGTGAAGTGATTTACCCAAGGTCACACAGCAGACAAGTAGCAGAGCTGGGATTAGAACCTAGGTTCTCTGATGCCCAGGCTCTTTCCACTAGGCCATGACTGGAAATGGGGACTTAGGGAAGGGATTTTGTAGGAGGTGTGATTTTAGTAGGACTTTGAAGGTAGAGAGAGAGATGGTCTGTCTGATGTGAAGTGGGAGTAAGTTCTAGACCAGAGGGGTCGGTGAGCAGTAAGACAGACAAGATAAGATGGGAAGCCACATGGTATAGTGGATAGAGCACAGACCTGGGAATCAGAAGGTCATGATTTCTAATCCCGGCTCTGCCACTTATCTGCTGAGTGGCCTTGAGCAAGTCAATTTACTTCTCCCCGCCTCAGTTACCTCATCTGTAAAATGAGGGTTAAGACTGTGAGCCCCATGGGGGACAGGGACTGTGTCCAATCTGGTTTGCCTGTTTCCACCCCAGCACTTAGTACAGTCCCTGGCACTTAGTAAGCGCTTAACAAATACCATAATTATTGTTATTATTATTATTATTACCTTGAATAGGTTGAGGTTAGAGGAGTAAAGTGTCCAAGCTGGGTTGTAGTAGGAAATTAGCAAGGGAAGGTGGGGGGGGAGAGCTGATTGAGTGCTTTGTAACTGATGGTATGGAGTTTCAATTTGATGCCGAGATGGATGGGCAGCCTTTGGAGGTTTTTGAGGAGTGGGGAGACGTGACCTAAGCATATTTTTAGAAAAATGACGTGGGCATCAGAGTAAGATATGAATTGGTGAGGGGAGAGCCAGGAGGCAGGAAGGTCAGCGAGGAGGCTGATGTGATAGTTGAAACCTTAGAGCAAGTAACAAATAGCCAAATGGTCAGGTTGAGGTTGTATTGTCCTTCCCGTAGCCAGGCTTTTATTTCCCCCTGGAGTGCCAGTTCGCAGGTCCAAAGACAGTCAGCCAGAGAGAAAAGAAGGATGCTGCGAAGCCCTGGATAAACATCTTGTGAATTGGAAGAAAAGGGGAGATTCTGGTAGATTCTGAGAGGCCTGGTCTAGAGCCCCTCTTGAAATAGCAGTTTCCTCCTAATTAGTGAGTCTTCCCCCAGAGGATAAGGCCTCACTAGAGTCTTCTGATGTTTATTTGTATTAATGCCTGTCTCCCCCTCTAGAACTTATGCTCACTGTGGGCAGGGAATGTGTCCGTTTATTGTTATATTGTACTCTCCCAAACACTTAGTACAGTGATCTGCACACAATATGCGCTGAATAAATACAATTGACTGATGTGTTCTCAGCAGTAGTGCAGCCCAAGGTGAGCAAACTTCTTTTCCCTCGGCAATGCAAAAGAAGCAGAGTTACAGGTGGTACACCTGCTGGAGAGTCTGAGCTGGCTGCCTCCAGGCCGTCTTAAGATTTGGGTGTATTTCAGGTTAAAGGAGCAGTAAGGAAAGGTCGTTTTAGATGGGCCAAGCGAAAGAAGAAACTAGCCTGTTATGACTCATTCTTTTCAGATGATTGCAGGAAGGGGGTGATATAATTCTGAGAATAAGCCTAGCTGCTTTGTGTAAGAATGAGAAGAGGGGCCCTTCATGGTTTGTTTCTATGCCAGCGTGTCTATTCATCTTTTGAAATGCTCACTGAGAGCCGTGCTGGAGAAGACTTTAGGTTTGATTTTTTACAGTCCCTACTTGGTGACTAGGGAAAAAAAAAGAAAAAGATTCAGACTTAACATTGTTTAAAGATAGATGACCTAAAGGAGGTACAGGACAGAGCCGAACCACTGCTTCCCGGGCAGCATTTCTTTGAATTCAGCATTGTTTTTTCTGGTTATTTTAGATTTTAAGGGAGACCGTAGAAGGGTACGGAAATTAGAAGTAACTTGAGACAGTGAGTTTTCTCTTCATTACATGGGAGTCAGGGAACCAGACTTTCAGATTCTCAGTGTCAAGGCTCCCCCACCTCCTACTCCACAGTGCTTTTAAAAATGGTTCCAAGGCAGCAGAGGCAGGGGAAGATACATCAGGCCATAGGGTCACCTGAGGGGTTTGAAGTCTTTGTCTGTTCCCAGTTGATAGTGCTATTCTGTGTGCAATTGGCCCCGGGCAGAGCCGGTGATTTAGCTGGTACTTTCAGATGAGATTTGATTTGAGACCCCCTTTGGACAGAATTAAATCAAGGGTCTTCTTGAGCATTATATAGATAGAGTATCTGTAGTTATGAGTGAACTGTGTACGTTGTTGCGGTCAGTTGAAAAAAAATTCTGAATCCATTTTGACGGTCTGTCCCCATACATGTGAATTGTCTTCGGAAGCACAAACGATGCTGTCGTTTTTTTCCACTGTTTACTTGCTACAGTGGATTGGGTTGGGTGGAACGAAGCTTGGGCCGTTTGTTGGAGGAAGCAGCTCGGTAATGAGCGACACAATGGAAGCCGGGTAATTAGAGCAGCCCAGAACCTGTAGACTGGTCTTTTGTCAGTGATTTGCACATTAGTAAGGCATTGCTATGGGAATGTTTACGGCAACAATGTGGTATGTAGCGCTACAGAATACATTAAGGGCACGAGTCACAAAGGAAGGTCCAAATTGAAAACTGAGGATAAAAGAAATTCTCCATCGAAGAAATATATCGGAAATAGAGGCCGCTTCATTGACCGTTAATTTCCTGTATGAAGCAGCAGCATGGCGCTTTGACCCAGATGAGGTTTGCCAAGAGAGATCAGTTTGGGTTGGAGGCATCCAGGTTGAGAGCGCCATGTTTGGGATTACTCGAGAACAAGGTGATTTTGAAAAGAGATGCTTTTTCAGAGCTGTTCATAATGAAAGAGCCCCATTAGTTGGGTCTGTTGAGAAATTAGAGACTACCTGGGCTGTAAAAGAAGACAGTGAGAAATTTCCTTTAGATTTGTTTGGATCGGTTTAAGAACAGTGTGTCAGACAAAGGAATGGTGAGACAGGGTATCGACCGGCAAGTAACAGGACGGGTCGTATTTTATAACTGAGTATTCTAGCCCGATGCAAAAATGTTAGAAAGGTTTCCTGATAAGGATGTGGTTCTGGGAGCACAGTAAACCCAGCAGCAACCAAACACGGGAATCTTAGTGTTTTTTTATTCAAGTCTGGGCCATGGCTGCTCTCGAACGCAGGTTGTAGGAGCCGCTACCCTACCCCAGCCTGCTAAACCCAGTTTCCTCAGCGGCTGTCCAGAATTTAGAGTTCGTGGACCTGGAAGAACCTGGGTGTGTCCAGGTGTCATATCGAATGTACTTTGCCAGCACAGTTTCCAGGTTCCCTCAGATCTTGTTGCCCCTTCTGCTTCTGATGTGGACAACTCTTGTAACCCCCTCACCACGCTTATCACTGCTGAGATCCTCCAGGCCTGGAGCCTCTGCCTACAACCAACTCCACTGCAGGGCCCTCTGCATTAGTCTCTGGTAGGGAGTTCATTAGCACGGGAGAGCTATTTTTAAAAATTCCTCGGGCAGGCCCAGGAAGGGGCTAAATTCCCCCTGCTTCTAGGGAGAAGCTGAGGAAGAGAGAAGGCATCCCAGGGCATCATTCAGACCCCCCTTCCCTCAGTGAAAGCTAATCATCAGCCTCACTGGACATGGGAGCTGCATCCCACAGGACTCCAGGCACCTATGAGCCCTCTCCATCGTCTTGGCAGTGCCATGGTCGCCGACTGAGGCCTTGGGGTCCGATCTTTATTAAGGGCAGTTTATCTGGTTTTTTCCCCATCTAAACATCATCAGTATTTTTATTATCATTATTATTATTATCATCGTCATCCTATTGATAGCATCCTAATAATAATAATGGGACTATTTGTTAAGAACTTGCTATGTGTCACAAGCACTGCACTAAGCACTGGGGTAGATACGGTATAGGCAGATTGGACACTCTGCCTGTCCCACAGGGGGCTCAGAAGGGAGGAATTGTACATATTCCCATTTTACAGATGAGGAAACTGAGGCACCGGGAATTCAAATGATGTGCCCTAGGTCACACAGCAGGCAAATGGTAGGACTGGGATTTGAACCCAGATCCTCGGATTCCCATGCTCTGTCCCCTAGGCATTTTTTGCTAGGCCTTCTCTCCCTTCTGACTGCTGAGGCAGAGGAAAGTAGATATTGAAGTGTCCCCTATGAGGATATTTGGAATACACTTCAATGTGGAAGAAGATCAGATTGGAAAAAAACTTTGAATTTCTGGAGTAGTTTCAGAGGAACTCATAAACGTGTGTTTGTGGTCATACTGGGGAGAAAATCCAAAAATGGAGCCAGTTACTTCGCGGCAGATATTCAGCTTCCACGACATGCAGAGTACTCCATGGGTGCTGCATGAAGCAGAAATTGATGAGTGTTGGGAGGTGGAACAAAACTAACTTTTTCTAGTCTGCATTTCCCAGTTCCCTGTGCTGCAGTACATGACTAATACGTGACTGAGTCATACTGCTACATTCTGAGAGATGGAATGAGAACAACTGCCTCTAGACTGAAGGCTAATTGTGGGCAGGGAAGGTGTCTACCATCTCTGTTGTATTTTCCCAAGTGCTTAGTACAGTGCTCTGCACACAGTAAACGCTCAATAAATACCACTGATGATGAACTGGTGGGGAGAATGAGGGTGGAATTTGATACAGAAGATTTCTCTTTCGTAGACTGCAGTCCCTTCCCTCTATTTCCGAGCCAACACGGACCTTTGGTGGTCTTTTTTCTGTTGCAGGTGTCATTACTGCAAGTCTTCATGCCATGTGTCTTCTCTGAGAATTCCTTACGCCTGCAAGTTGCTCTTTCAAGAACTCCAGTCTATGAACATTATCCCCAGACTAAAGCTCTCAAAATACAACGAATGAAGACCTAACAGATGATTATTTTTAAAAGCCGTTCGGCTACAAGGATTTTCAACAAGATCAGGAATGACTGGAAAAACATAGATTTCTGAAAAATTATTTCATATGTTCACCGTTTGTTTTTTTTTTTAAGTTATAAGGAAACTCTTTTCGTGTAGTACAAGATGCCTCGAACCTTTTTTACTGAGTTTTGAGAGAGGCACCTGGAACTAAACTCAATGGTTCGATATGTAAGTATTAGAAAATAAATGAAATTTAAAGTATCTCCCTTCTTTTTTTTTTCCTATGGTAACCTTTCTTTGGTAGAGATGCTACTATGAAAGAATTTTCAGAGTTAAAGTTTCTATGATTTCCTTGAAGGATGATGCATTCTTATGATTTTTTTATGAAGCTTGGAAAAACTGAAACTTTCTAATTGTATTGTTTAAACTTGACCTATATCAGGACTTGTTTTGCCAGGGAATAAATGAAAAAGAGAGGTACTGGGTATAGCATTTTAAACGGAAAGTATTTGTCGCAGATTTGCCTTTTATTGTTTGAACCTCCCAAAAGAAGATCAGTATTGACAGTCTTCTCCTGGGCCTTGCCCTGATTTTTGATCAAACTGGATGACAATGCATCTTCACCATCACAGTATTGATTAAGTGCAGAATACTTTGAAATCCTTGCCCAGGGAAACGCACATTCAAAGTCAAAGCTGTCATCAAAGGCTTTACACCTTAAAGGCAGAGATGTCAGAACACAATTTTCCAAGCATGCAACAGGTAAAGAATAAGATCAGTCGATCAGTGGTGTTTGATGAGTGTTTTCCTTGTTTAGAGTACTGTATTGAGTGCTTGGGAGAGAGTACAATAGAGTTGGTAGGTACAGTTGATATAAATGATGAAACCAAAATTAGTTAATTATAAGCGGAGATGCAAATGAGTACTAGGTTGCCTGTTGGCAGTGAATTATCTGTTCAGTCATAGGACCTGAGTTCTAATCCTGGTTCTGCCACTTATAATAATAATAATGATGATGATGGCATTTGTTAAGCACTTACTATGTGCCAAGCACTGTTCTAAGCACTAGGTAGATATAAGGTAATTAGGTTGTCCCACGTGGGGCTCACAGTCTTAATCCCCATTTTACAGATGAGGCACCAAGAAGGGAAGTGACTTTCCCAAAGTCACACAGCTGACAAGTGGCAGAGCCGGGATTAGAACCCATGACCTCTGACTCCCCAACCCATGCTCTTTCCCCTGAGCCACGCTGTACTTGCTGTGTGACCTTAGGCAAGTCACTCAACTTCTCTGTGCCTCAGTCCCTGCATTTATAAAATAGTAATAATAATAACAATAATTATGGTGTTTGTTAAGCACTTACTATGTGCCAGGTACTGTACTAAGCGCTGGGGAGGATACAAGCAAATTGGGTTGGATACAGTGGGGCTTCCACTTTGGGGCTCACAGTCTCAATCCCTAGTTTACAAATGAGGTGACTGAGGCACAGAGGAAGTGAAGTGACTTGCTCAAGGTCACACAGAAGACAAGTGGCGGAGCTGGGATTAGAACCCATGACCTTCTGACTCCCAGGGTCATTGCTGTATCCACCACACATGCTATTTCTCAGAGATTCATTATCTGTTCTCTCTCCTATCCTGATTGTAAGCCCCATTTGGGCCCTGATTATCTTGTATCTACCCCCAGATGCTTAGTACAGTGCTTGGCACATAGTAAGCGCTTAACATTTACCCCAATTATTATTATTATTATCTGTTTGTTTCTTAGTGAATAAAACTCTTTTTAAAGCTACCATCGTGGCTCAGGGTGGAAGAAACTTACCGTGAGCTCTGATCATCTTCAGCATCGACATCAAAAGTATTTATTGAGCATCACACTGTGCAACAGGAGCCAGGGATGGGATGGAGGCATTTAAGTTCTCAACCTCTCTGAAAAATGGAAGTCCAAGGCAGGGCTGAGCTTATGAATTGTGATAGACCAGTCTCGAGAGTGGAAGTCCAAGGATCACCTTCCACCGAGAGGGGTCCTGGAGTCATCATTTTAATTGTTCAGCAGGGCCAATTCACCAATGAAAATGAGTTACCGTCTTTCAGGATGTACCCATTTCAGGATGTAACTTGAGCAGCTTGACCAATTTTCACACGGTAGAAAGGGGGCCCCCAAATGGAGGATTCATTAGGGAACAGTGGGGAAGACCACCTCCCCAAAGCCATTTATTTACCTCTGATAAATCTTTATAGTGAGCAAAACAGAAGCCAAGGTCTGCTCTACAGTGAATTCACCCTGTTAAAAACTTTATAAGAATAATACCATTGTGAGTTAGCTTTTAAGAAGCAGCAGTACTGGCCACAGCTGGACCCGCCCTGCAGTTTCAAGGAAGAAACTACCAGGAGGAAAAACTCTAAAGACTCTTGGGATGGGAATGTCAAGCAAAACCAGCAATGTTTGGAGAGGGCATGAGCAAACATACGGGGGAGGTGGGGAACAGGGTAGAATTAGGAGGAAAAGCCTGCCTGGAGCAGCTATTCCCTTCTGGCATCAAAGCGAGGCTCGCTCGCTGCCGTCGGAGAACCTGGAATAGTTTCAGGCGGCCCACGGAACCAACCATCCAAATGGTTCCATGTGGTGTCAGCCAAGCAGTGAACAAAAAAAGACCTGATTGGGTGCTACATAATGGGATAGTTTTCAGCTGCTTCAGAGTTTTTTTGGCCCAAAGGTTTTATTTGCAGTAATGAGTCACACTAGGGTGGTAAGTATCCCAGCCGGGTGGACGAGTCCTCCTATTTCTTGGCTGGCTGAGTAACAGAGAAGCCCTGTTTCCGAGAGACCTGGAAATCATTCAGTTGTGAAACTGATGGTCAGAAAAGTGACTGTAAAAGTAGCACCTTTTTACTATCCATATTTACTCCATATGTGTCTTTAGAATGATTCACTTAGTTGGCCGTCAAAAATGGGTTTTTCCTGCCATAGCTCTGCAGGATCAACCGTGCGGGGGCCACTAATTTCTGGTGGGAAATGGGGCAGAGTTCTCCAGAAGCACGTTAAGCAAAGTGAGTAGCTCTTCTAGAGTGGTCATTATCTGGGACAACCACTAAGATTTTTATTCTAATTTTTAGTTCAGGTATAAATTTTAGATAATAGTTGGGGAAAACAGCTGATCTGTATAAAGTCAACTAAATGTTACTGAGTTATCAGCAAAAGAACATAATTTGAAACCATCCAAAACTCACATTTTTCCTCAGGTCTCCAAAGCCCACCCGACAGACAAATATCTGATTACTTTACAACTCCATTTGCCTCTTTGGACACTGCAGCACTGAATCATAATCCCCTGGATAGAATTAGATTTGCCAAGGTTAAACTGGGTTCTTCGGTAAAACATCTTGAAAATGGCAGGAATAAAAATTTTAAATGTTACATTATTCAAAAGCTTTTAAGTGATATTTATTTCATAATGTGAAAGGCATTCAGCACAGCAACGCTGACTGCTTCTCCAGTATGTGTGTACAATTCCACTGTGCTTCTTCGATGTATGGGTACAATTTCACCATGCTGCCTGGATTTGTCTCATACACGATCAGCTTGATTTAAAAAAAAAAAGTCTAAGAGTTCAAGGTTTGGTGAACTAACAGGTTCATGTCTTCCCTTCTATCATGTCCAATCCATGTTTTCTAGTCTCTGACTGAGAAAAGAGTGGGTAAGTGGCACTGTCCTGCCAGAAATGAATTGGGCCTGGAATTTATAGATTCCATTTGAGGAAAAAGGAATTTTTGTAGTATCTGTAGATTTAGAAAAGGCACTGGCACGATGATTCAAGACTTCTGAATGCACCAAACTTTCCCCTTTTAAGAAAATCTTTTGGAACAGGGACCATCTATTTGCTTACAATTGTTTGTTCATTCAATCATATTTATTGAGCACTTATGTGTAGAGCACTGGACTAAGCACTTGGGAGAGTATAATATAACAAAAAACAGAAACATTCACATTCCTTGCCCATAACGAGCTTACAGTCTAGAGGGGAAGACAGAAAGTAATATAAACAAGTTAGATATAGATACATCGTGCTGAACGATTACTACAGCACTTAACTTTGTGCAAAGCATTGTGCTAATACCATTACTAACTCTTATGGGTTCCCAAAATTGATTGAGGGCTTTAGCTTTTCAAGCACATTTTTTTCAGAAAATTTCCATTGACCGCACTCCTTTTTACCTGTTACCCTTTTTCGGATTTCCTACCGTACTATATTATAAAACCCAACCCATATTTTGGGCCTCCTCTGAAGTGGCAGACAAGTACGTAATCAATACTTGATTTTATATCCACCATCTAGTTGCAAACGTTTTTCCTTGGCAATGCCAAAAATTGAAATTCAAAAATTGAAACTCCATCTGAGTTGTTGCCTTCCTTCTGCTCGGAGCAATCTCTGATTGGAGAGGACCTCCTTCTGAGGCAAGTCTCCAACTACCTCCAGATAGTCGACTTGGTCTGGATGCAGTGAGGATCGATGAGCAAAGTCCATCCACTGATAGAGTGCCCATCTCCACACTCATAAACTTGATCCCTTTATCCACCCTCCCAGCCCCTCAGCACTTATGTACATATCTGTAATTTATATGTCCACCTCTAGACTGAAAGCTCACTGAGGGAAGGAAATATGTCAGTTAATTTTTAAATTGTACTCTTCCAAGTACAGTGCTCTGCACACAGTAAAGGCTCAATAAATCCAATTGACTGACTACAGCAACAGACGAGTATATTTAACCTGTCTTTTGGACCTGCTCAGAACAGGAGATTTCCAGATGGACACGGCTGCCAGCCCTTTCCCACACATCTGCAAAATGGGGATAGAATATCCGGTGTCCCGCTTACTTACACTGTGAGCCCCATGTAAGACCTGATTATTTTAGATCTATGTCAATGCTTAGTACAGCCACATAATAAGCAGTTAACAAAATACCATCACCATTATATGGGCACCAACCGGACAGGATTTTCACAGTATCTCAATGAACTCGTTCAGTTCTACATGTGAGTGGCTAAAAAGACAGATGAGCCATCCCACCCACCCTGAGTACCTTGGTAGATGTATTCTTCAACTACATAATCGGTTACTTTAGTTACTTCATTTACTTTATCCATTCATAAAAAAAACTTCTATGTCTGTGTCCCTCATTAATGTGACACTCCTTGTGGGTAAGGATCATGCCTTTTGCTTCTGGTACATTTTCCCAAGCATTAATACAATGCACTGCATCCAGTGGGTGCTAAATAGATACCTTTGCTGGGCTCTCGCTTTTGTTACTTGCAACATCTGGTGTTTTTGATGCTGCTTCTTACTTTTACCGATGCCCCAAATTTCTGCTATAAAAAAGCCACTCCATTTCTAATTGCAGCATGCCCCTCCATTCTGTCTACTGCTGCTCTCTCCCAGAAATCCATAGTTTTAGGATATGGCTAGGATGTGCTTCATTTTATCTTTAAAATGTTTCTTCTAGTCCCTTGCCTACAGCCCACACCCCTCGCCCACTCTCTAACTTGCCCTAGTGCAGTGGCTTGGGTCTCATCTAATGATTTCTCATGTAGACCTAAATTAATCCTTGAAAAATTGCTACGTAAATTGAATGTTATCCTAACAAAACTATCCAAAAGCAAGTGTGGTCATGGTAAGAACCTCATTTTTGCATTTTCCTTTATCTGTAAAAAATGGAGATTAAGACTGTGAACCCCATGTGGGACATGGACTGTGTCCACCCGGATGAGTTTTTACCTACCTCAGCACTTAGTGGAGTGCCTGGCACATAGTAAGCGATTGACAAACCATAAGGGGAAAAAAAAAGAAGAAACAAAGTCACTATTGAAATATCTTGGGGCAGATGGGTTGTGAGTGGTGCGAGCTCACCTTGTTATAACAAGTATTGTGGCCTAATGGAAAGAACACGGGCCTGGGACTCAGGGAACTTGGGTTCTGATCCCAGCTCTGCCACTTGTCTGCCATGTGACTTCTCTGGGCCTCAGTTCCCTCATCGGTAAAATTACAGTATTATTGTTAACTGTCACTAGCTAATGAGTGGATTAAATAGCTGTTTGCAAAGTACAAGTGAAACTATAACTAGGATGCTCTGATAGTGAGGTGGTTGTGGTTACCATCTGCTGTAGTTTGTTTTTATTTTTTTTCAAAAGGTCTGTCCCTTTCTTGGGTTGAAAGGTACCTCCATCAGTTGCTTTCCCATTGATCCTACACCCCAGCATCCCACATTTTTTTGCTATGGGATTAAGTACCCCATTGCTGGTTGGGCTGAACACTGAATTAAATGTCACCACCAGAAGAATCCAATGACTTGGGTGAGAAGGAATTTGTGTAAGAAGTAATACTTGGCTAAAGTGCAAAGAAAAGAAATCTCCCTTGTGAAAAATGCAGGATTTACACGTCAAGCAGAACTGCCTGCCTCTAGAAACAGTCCCTGACAATTAGATCCTGCCAGAGGATCAGAGACAGATGCCAGGACTTGAAACAGAAATGGCTCATGAAGATTATCACCTTCCATCTTTGAGTTACGGGCGAGCGAGATGGTGTTTTCCCCTGTGCCTAATCTGGCTTGAGTTTTTCCTGCTGTGGCCAGATTCAGGACCATTGATCCACTATGGGAGGCAGACTGGTTACCGATGTCTTTTTCACATGGATGGAAGCCACTTTTGATTCTTCATGTTCAGGTCTGTTTTCTGTCATAACCAACTGAGGTTTCAGAACAATTCTACACCTCATCTTTCTACAGAGTCATTTCACTAATTAAAGTGATAACTTCCCTGCCTTTCTTATCATGCTCACCCTGACGGAAGAACATGAATGAAGCCAAAGTGAGCAAGTAGTTGAAAACAGCCCCGAATCTGTCAGCAAACTCTAATGGAATCAGTAACAAAAAAGACTCAAATGAATATTGATTATCCTCTGATCAGCATATGCTAGGTACGTCTGAAGCCATTAAGCTCTGATCTGTTCATGTCCTTTTATTTTCATGGTTAAGCAGGTGAAGAGGGAGTCCAACAACACACAAAATCCTGACAATCCAATGAAGACCTAGAACCAGGTCTCCCTTCTGAAATAAATATCTACTACATTTATCTCAAGGCTTTGGAGTGGGAGAGTGTGTTGTGTTAAAAATGGCCTAAAATGATTTAAATAGACCCTGCACCCCTAGGGCATTCTAAAAATGACATCTGTAGCTCTCCATAGTAACTCCGCAAAAGACAGTTTTGTGGTATTTTAGAACAAGGAGTAGTAGTAAACGATGCCAGTTTTGGATTCCCAGGATACTGGAGAAAAAGGGAAAGGGGAAAGAAAAAAGGATAGCCTCTATTCTGAAAGTTTTCCCGGGTGGTTCCGTGATGGCTGAGGACTGAAGCTGATGGACTGATGGGAGTGGGCTTGGTTCATTCACAGATCCATGAGAACTTTCCAACTTCATGGAAAGTGGTAAAGGACCTAGAATGAAACCACACACAAAAAAAGATCCTATTTTCTAAGAATCCTCAATTTAGCAAAGCTGCTGAAGGTAACTATCCCTGAAATATTACCTGTAAAAACAAACAATAGTATGTGTTAGCTATTATTAGCTAATTATTATTAATTATATAATACAATATAATATATATATAATATAACATAATATAATAATAAAAAATAATAGCTATTCGCTATTATTATTAGAGAAGCAGCGTGGCTCAGTGGAAAGAGCATGGGCTTGGGAGTCAGAAGTCATGGGTTCGAATCGCGGCTCTGCTGCTTGTCAGCTGTGTGACTTTGGGCAAGTCACTTAACTTCTCTGTGCCTCAGTTACCTAATCTGTAAAATGGGGATTAAGACTGTGAGCCTCATGTGGGACAATCTGATTACCCTGTATACCCCAGCGCTTAGAACAGTGCTCTGCACATAGTAAGCGCTTAACAAATACCAACATTATTATTATTACATTAAGAATTACATCCTCATCCATCAGGGAAGACTCCTATATAAAATCTGTTTTGAGAAAGAAATTCCTGAAGTTCTTACATTTTTCTTGGAACTAGGCTCTCCTTCTAATAAAGTCTTAAAAGGATCCAGAAGTGTTTAATCTGGATTAAGACTGTGAGCCCCATGTAGGACAACCTGATTCCCCTGTGTCTACCCCAGCGCTTAGAACAGTGCTCTGCACATAGTAAGCGCTTAACAAATACCAACATTATTATTATTACTATTATCTGTAGCCTCTAGGCAACCCTGGAGGAGTATGTTTTAGAGGAGGGAGCATGAGGAAACAGTATTAAGTTGTTAATACTCATATGCAACTGCTCCTTCACCTTGAAGCATCTAGTGAGAAGTTTTCTTCAAGATTTGAATGCAACTTGGAAGGTTTCTACCGAACTTTCATCTCAGCCGAGGTGTTGAACTCTTACTTCTCCATCTCCTACCCGTTGTACAGTCCATCAAAACAGGAACCTGCTTGCGTTCTTCTCCACAGTCTATGTGTTCTATACTTAATCCAAGCATTCTAGCCCATACTGCACCTACAAAACCCCGTTACTTGAGTTCTATTGCTTTTCCCCTACAAGGTGCTCTACGTGTCATATCTTCAGACTCGTGTTCCTTGCCTTCTCTTCTAGGACCCAGGGGTTCTGGTCCATGTCCCCATTTAGGTTCCACATCCTGTGCTCATTTCAAGGCCGTGAAGGAATTGAAGGGGGTTACAATTCTTTCCCTAGGGCATTCTTTCCTCTATATCCACCCTCTCACTCACTAGAGGTTCAACAGTGATCCTTGCAGCTACAGAGAGATGTTGCCAAATGAATTAGCTCTCCTTGCCCCAGTTTTCTTATCTGTAAAATAGATGCCATATGGATTTACTCCTAGGCTTGAGAGAAACAATGAAAGTAAAGGAGCTTTTCAAACAAGGCATGAGAAACGTTATACACTCTCCCCTCTGCCTTCTCTCCAGTCTCTTGAGGCTCTCTTCCATCAATAAATGGTAAGTACCCAGTGCTCGTTGTGTACTGTACTAAGCACTCAGAAAAGTACACTATAACAGAATTGGTAGATGTAATCTCTGCCCAGAGGAGCGAGAGAGAGAGAGGGACATTAAAATAGATTAGGGCTCTTAGTCCTTGGGAAAATATTTAAGAAGTATGGACACTACCCTCAACCACCAAGCAGATGGACTTCTCAGAGCTTGGCCCGTAGCCAAGCCTGACAACTGGTTAAAATTCCTAAGGGGAGAGGCTTTATATTGGGGATAATATCCAGCTATAGGTATACTTTGAGAATGCATAAATGGTTACCAAATCTAGAAAAACAAATAACATAATGGTAATAAAAAAATAGCCTCTCAGAATCGCACCTGGAGAGTTTCCAGTATTCTACCAGTCTTGACTACAGCACGGAGAGTCGAGCAGAGGCCTGTCCATTCCATTCCTAGCTTGGCCAGTAGCTAGTGAGTGGAAAGCAATCTGCTACAAGTCAAGACTCATTCTCGCTGGGCAGCAGCAGCATGGGAGACAGTCAAGGGTGGAGACTCAAGTTTACTGCATGGAAGAAGGCTGTGGTAAACCACTTCAATATTTATTCCAAGAAAACCCTATAGATATACTACCAGAATGATTGCAGATAGAAGAGGGGCGTTCTGAGAGAGATGTGTCCATGGAGTCGCAATGGGTTGGAGACAACTCAACGGCAGAAGCCAAGGGAACAAACAAGACTGGTTATTAATGTAAGGAGTTGGGATCCTGTTCTTATGGATTCTATATCCCATCATCTCCTATGGAACAAGTTGCACTATTATTCTAATAAGGTTCATTTCATTGCAATTCCCTGAATACGAGCAGCTTGTGGTTAGCTTCTTAACTTCTTCATTCTTGGACTCACCCACACATTCACTCTCCTATACACAAATTGCTTCCCATCCATCCCACCCTCTTTTCACCACTTTTCATTTTCTCCTATTCACCCATTCTCTTTCACTCTGTCCTCTCTTGTTCCTTCTTCTGATGTCTCCTTGCTTTCTTCTTTCTCTGTCTCTCCCTCCCCTCTCTCTCTTCCTTTCTCTCTTTCTCATATGCCCTATTGTCCTTTCTTTTTTTTCTTATACCCTAGGTAATCCTCTTTTTATTCTTTTTTTCCCCTTGTGATTCATTTGATTTTTGCATCTCCAAATGTTTCTTTGCTTTTTTCTGTTTTTCTCTTATTTACCTTATCCTGTTTTCTCCCTCTTTTTTCTCTTTCTCATCTTGTTCTTTTTAGCAGTCAACCTCAGAAGAGCAAGCACCGAGGTTAGTAAAAGATAAATGGTAGGAGGTGGTCTCTAAAGGGCTGTCCTTGCCCTGTTCCCATTAAGCAGCTATTTTCAGGGGTCCCCAGCTACCTCCAGGCTCATACCTGGAGGCACACAATTCTGGAACGTGGCATACAGATCCATAGCTCTCTCCATCCTCTCCCCCCACCTCCAACTCCCATCCTACTTCATCACCCTCCAACTCTCCATCAGCTGAACTTTTCATATTCAACAGAGATAAGTCATTCTATTCTGATTTTTCTGTTTTAATGAGGTGAATATTCTCAGAAAATAACAAACCCGCTCCTGTAGCTTCAGGTTAATCTTTTCCAAACCCAATTTCTAAGCAAAACCTGTAAAAATCACTTTGGTTTTTGCAGAAAAGTTAAGCCCAGAATTTTTGTTGAATTTTTTCATAGTCAACTTCAGTTTTAAACAATTTCCTGGTTCTAGTTCTCAGTCTCATCTCCCCAAATGTATGTCCCAGAATGTCCTCAACATTTCACAGGTATCTTCTGGTTAATATTTGATATATTGCATATGAACTCTTGAGGGTAGGACTGTCTCCTCCACACTCTGTAAACTCTCAGCAGAGCCTAACATGGTGATTATCACACTGTGGGGGCACAATAAACATTTACTAATGATGATGACGATGTTGATTTGCCAGTGGAAATGAAGAACTGAGGTTGTAAACACATCAATCAAATGCTCACATGGTTTCCCACAAGCCATCAAACTTAAGCAAGAGCCCAACTGCCCCTTCTGGAAAACTTTGTAATAAATCCAGTCCCCACTGACCCCAGAGAAATCTGGTAGGTTAGGTTGTTGGCAAAGTGTATTTTCTAGTATTTCACCCCAGTATGTTTTCCTCATAAGCACTTCAGTGCTTTACTTCAGTGACCTGTGTCACCAAATTGGCTTTTTAGAGGGCACATTTTATCCTTTCTCAAAAGTGGACCAGCAGAGAATAATGAGAGACACGGAGATAAGCAACTCACCAAAGAAAATAGAAGATCCTGAAATAGTATCCAGAAAATTCATTTTCAGAGAAGGCAGACAAGTGATGTGTCCTTCAGTTCAGGACTCTGCCCAGATTCTCAACACAAACAGTCTCTTCAGCAGGCAGATAACCTGGAATTCCAAAAGGAGACAAATTGTATTCTCAGGCCAAACTTCAGCTCTGTGATGAATATCCATTTCAGTGGGAATCTCTTGAATATGTCTGGGAATTCCAGACAGAACATCAATAAATAGCATTTATTGAGTGCTTACTGTCTGCAGAACACTGATCTAAGCACTGGGGAGAGTATTATTTAATAGATTTTGTAGACACGTTCCCTGCCTACAAGGAGCTTGCCAGAAATAATAAGTTTGGGGGATCAGGGATTTGACAAAGAGTATCCCTCACTTTCCAGGACAAAGCTTCAAGCATGAAGCTGGCAAAAAGCCTGCTCCCCTCAGCTGGAAAACAATGAACAGCCTTAATGAGAGCACACAGCTGGCTCAGCAGCCCAAATTGACAGGCCTTTTACAGCAGAAGCTGAAGTGGAGAGAGGCTGTTCACCTAGGAGAAGTGCAAAGACGCTTTCAAAGAGCAGCAGTCAGACTGTAAAGGTTTCCCTTTATCTTTTCTGTTCTTTTCCCAACCAGGAGGCTTGTCTTTTTTGTTGGTCAGGCTCAGAAGGAACCAGGTTTTTGAAGCCAGGTCATAATTATGCAGAAAAAGAGTCTTCTCTCCCATCAAGGTTCAAACCCATGAAGTGAAATTAACTCTTGTCTCATACTGTATCTGTGGGGGTTCCAGAACTGAAAGTAGGTGAGGATCATGTCACTCACCCCTGGGGAATGAGTCAGTGGTAGTTATGGAACTGGACTTTACTGCAGTTTAGCTCTTCTGTGTCCAAACATACATAGTCTGGGTTAGCCTGAGATATTAGGGAGGTCAACACATTGGTTTCCTTTGCAGAAGGATCTTCAGGTTAAGAAAGGAATCTATAGACTGTGACTTGGTCCCCATAATTCATCAATTCAAGTTTCCTGTTGTTTTATGCAGACTACCGGCCCTCCTCAGGGTCTCCACAGTGGGGTGCTGAGGAGATGTTTCCACTGCTGGTACTAGTCTAAAATCACTCCTCCCTCTCCTATAAATCCAACCTTTGTGTCAACCAAACCTGCCTCCTTTCAACCAATCCTTGATCCCTGCTTGGCTTCCTGCCTCTGTGCTTTCCCTCATGGCTGGTACATCTCTTTTCCTTCCTTTCAATACTTATCTTGGCCAGTAAACCTCTCTCAACTTGAAGGGAAGAGCAGTGGACAATTGTAGAAGGCAGAAATTGTGTCTTTTATCTCTGTTGCACTCCCCCAAGTCCTTGGCACAATAATAATCATAATGATTTTTAAAATGTAGTATTTAAGTGCTTATTAGGGGCCAAGCACTATACTTAGCATTGGAGTAGACATAGATAAGCAGAATGGAAACAGTCCCTTTCCTACATAGGACTCACAGTTTAAAGGGGAGGGAGAACTGGCATTTAATACACCTTTACAGATGAAGAAACTGAGGCACAGAGAAGTTAAGTGACTTGCCCAAGCTCATACAGAAGGCACTCTATAATTATGGACTGGTTGATCGATTTCAGGCCCTGTAGCTTTCTGGAAACTTTTATATAATGTGGAAACTTGAATCTCCTTTAAACTTTGCAGTGTTTCTAGAACAGGCACTTGGTATCAGGGCATCATATATGTAGCCTTTAAGCACTTCTTGTTATTCATCCCACCCTCAGCACTTACATACGTATCTGTGATTTACTGTCTGTCACCCCACTCTAGACTGTAAGATCTTTGTGGACAGAAAATGTGATTACCACAAGGATCTTACCAGCATTAAGGAGTTTGGGGAGCATTGATTATATAAAGTTCTCCTCCCACTTTCCCGGATAAAGCCTGGAGCACCAAGTTAGCTAAAAGCCTGCTCCCTTCAGCTGGAAGACAATGAACAGCCTCAGTGAGAGCACACAGCTGGCTCAGCCACTCGAGCTGACGGCCCTAGTACAGTGAACTGGAGGGAGGAAACCTGTGACTACCAACGCTGTGGTGTTGTACTCTCCCAGTAGCTTAGCACGGTGCTCTGCACCCAGTAAGTATTCAATAGAAAAGCAGTGTGCCCTAGTGGATAGAATATGGGCCTGGGAGTCCGAAAGACCTGCTTTCTAATCCCGGCTCTGCCAGTTGTCTGCTATGTGACCCTCGGCAAGTCACTTCACTTCTCTGTGCCTAGGTGACCTCATCTGTAAAATGGAGATTTAGACTGTGAGCCCCATGTGGGACAAGGACTGGGTCTAACCACATCAGCTTGTGCTTAGTACATGTGCCCACGTGCTTAGTACAGAGCCTGGAACATAGTAAGCCCTTAACAAATACCATAAAAATGCAATTGATCTAGTGTAAAGCACTTCAGGTGCCCACTGGCTCCATCTAAACTGAGAGGCCCATGTCCTGGGATGGAATGAGGAGGAGGTGATCAGGACCATCTTTCAATCTAGAGTGGCATTATCAGGCCAGAGGTTGAGGCTGGCTCTTGGCCTTACTCCAGTTCTGATCAGTTATTTCCCTGGGTGGGTCCCCAGTGGAAAGGAAGAAAGCAAGTGCAGGAAGAAGGCACCTCCTACTTGAGTGTTAATTTCAAACATTAGGTTCAAAGTATTGGTCTAAAATAAGTTATGGTGGAGAGGGGAGAGGTCTGCTTATAAAAATAGATCCTTGCTGCTCTAATGGGCTTTTCCCCAGAGGTCCTGTTTAGATTTCCCAGGTGCTTCTTGGTGTCCTGATTTTCAGAAAAGGTAGGGTTTCCTACATTTAAATTTGGTTTCTTCCAGGCTTACTGCAGTCCGTAGCATGGTGCTGAAACTGCAAATCTTGTGTGTGTGCCCCGAGAGCACGGATATCTGCTAGTAGTTTCTGAACCAGTTTCTCCAAGACGTTTGATGATGCTCATAGCTTGCTGAGCTGTAAGTGTTTTCCTAGAATTCTGACTCCAGCTTCGAGGTCTCTCACTGTACCCCTCAAGCATGGCAGTGTAGAGTAGGATAAATATAGGATAAATAGAGTAGGACAGCCAACCACACAGCCCCATTTTGCTCTGCTAATGAGGTGCGAAGGACAGACAGGACAGCTTTAATTTTAACTCAACCACAGTAGCACAGAGTAGTCTGAGAATCGTGCTGAATTTCTTACCTTTCCTCTTTCTCCCCCTTCTACCCTGCAACTCACTTCATTCCTTCCAAGCTGTCTTCCTTACTGGGTCTTGCTCTTGAATCTCTTCTCTTCAGTCTACTTCCCATACCCTTAAACTTGCCTGGAATTCCTGACCTGCTCAAACTTTTTTTTTTGGTTAAGCACTTACTATGTGCAGAGCACTGTTCTAAACGCTGAGGTAGATACAGGGTAATCAGGTTGTCCCACGTGACGCTCACGGTCTTCATCCCCATTTTACAGATGAGGTAACTGAGGCCCAGAGAAGTGAAGTGGCTTGCCCAAAGTTGCTAAACCACATCCCTCCTCACTTTAAAGCCATTCTAAAAGACAGCCTTCTTTCTGGTCACAACATTCCCCAAACCCCTCATAGCACCTCTGTATACATCAGTTCAAGAATCCCATTTATTCATTCATTTCCTTACTTTTGTTTTTACAAGTTGAATCTGTTGTTCCCATTATATGTTGAAATTGTGTGCATGCCTCTTTCCTAAGATTCTTGAGGGCAAAAACTGTCTCTTCTACTTTTATTGGGTTCTACCAAGAACCTGGTACAGTGTTGTGCATGTTGAAAGCGCACTGTGAGCAGGAAACCTATCAACTCATTTTGTATTGTACTCTCCTAAGTGCTTGGTACAGTGCTCCCTGCCCAGTAAACACTCAAATACCATTGACTGATTGTAAGAGTTCAATAACTGATGAGGTAAATGATGAGGAGGAGGGGGAGGAAAATGAGTTATTCCTATAAGTGGACAAAATTCACCCAATTCAATTTAGTATTTCTTTAATAAAAAAGTTCCTTACTTGCCCTGATCCAACATAAAACCTCTAAAGATTCCACTTTAAAGCAACCATCAGCTTGATAACCCAGTGTGAGAAAAAGCCAACAGCTGGATTTCTTTCCAGAAAAAAAGAGAAAATTAACATATGCTCTACTGTAATTGGCCCACATTAGCCATTTTTCTCTCTTACAGGTACCTTCCACCACTCTAGCTAGATTTTCTTGATGCCAGCCAATTCTTGTTTAAATGGTGGATTTTTGTCGGGAATCCAGTTAGCAGTTGGACCAAAGAAATACTTAAATCTTTACTTTCCCCTGGGCAGCTGGCAGTACTCACCCGTGCCAGAAAGTGCATGCTTTCCATGGCAAACAACAAAAAAAAACCCCAACCCATAAGTTTTCTCTCAATCCTCTACTTCATCTCTGTTTCCAACTTCTTAAAATACTCCCTTAATCTCTCTCCCTCAGATGGGAATCATTAACCAGGTCCCAGATCATTTCCTGGGGTCAATATGCCATCCGGAACATAGGGGTACCAGGGCATATTCCTCCACTACTTATCCTACAAGTGCCTACTTTCCACATGCCTTCCGGGACCAGAGTCTCCGTTCCAAAAAGGAGAAGATAATAATGATAATGATAATTATGGTACTTGTGCCGAGCACTGTACTAAGTACTGGGTAGATGCAAGATAATCAGATTGGATACAGTCCCTGTCCCACATAGGGCTCATAGTCTAAGTAGGATTTACTTCCCATTTTAGAGAGGAGGAAACTGAAGCACTAAGTTAAGTGACTTGACCAAGGTCACTCGGCAGACAAGCGGCAGAGCCGAGATTAGAATCCGGGTCCTCTGATTCCCAGGCCTTTTCTCTTTCCACTAGACCATACTGCCAGTGTCACCGTCCCTCAGTCACCACTCTGATCTGGAGCTGGACAGAGTCTAAGCCACTTACCTCAACCCCCTTCCTCCTATAGCATTCTGTGCTTGTTTTTAAATTCTGTTTCATCCCCCATCTGTAATTTATTTTGGCATCTGTCTCCCCCCCAGGCTCCTTGAGGTCAGAAATCATGCCTACTAACTCTCTTGTACTCTTCCAGGTGCTTAGTACAGGGTTCTGCACTGAGTCAATGCTCACTAAATACTACTGATTGATTAGGGAGGACCACGTTTCACTTGGCTGAGATCTGTTTGCAAAATCAGTGCTGCCCACACACTGGAAAACCCAGCTCTCTCTTTCCCAACTTCAGGGGCCATTTCCTCCAGCCCTAATTGCCCTGGTTGATTGGCAATGTACTCTCCACGTGGCTGCTGTCAGCCCAGGCAGCCTTTACTAAATTATGATCCCTTTTTTATGGTATTTAAGCATTTACTATGTACCAGGTAACTGAGTTAAACCCAAGGACACACAGCAAGCAAGTAGTGGAGGCAGAATTACAATGCAGGTCTTTTTTTTTTTAACCTTCTTTATTGTATTTAAGTGCTTACTATGTGCCAGGCACTGTTCTAAGCACTGAGGTAAATACAAGGTAATCAGCTTGGACACAGTCCACCTCCCACAGGGGGCTCAGCTTCTTCATCCCCATTTTCTACAGATGAGGTAACTGAGGCCCAGAGGAGTGAAGTGAGTTACCTAAGGTCACACAGCGGACAAGTGGAGGACCCGGGACTAGAACTCTGGTTCTAGATCCCTGCCCGTCTACTCACCCATTGCATCCTGGGTCCTAGAGGGAAAACGACTATCATGCAAACCAACCGCACTCTGAATCCACGGCTCTGCTCATCTCCCCCGTCCTGAAATCCCGGGACTCGGCCCTATCGGTCATTCTCCCTGAAAGCCTCCCTCAAAACCCTCTCCACATGGAGCTCAGTTGCCTCCTGGCTGCAGCGGTGCAACATAAAGTGTGTGTGTGTTGGGGGGACGACACGGCAGATGCTCATCTTAATATATGTGGGGTGTGTGGAGGTGGAGGGGGAAGGTGGCCAATCATCAGATTCATGGGATTCATTTAGTTGAAAGCTTGGATAATAATAATGGTGTTTGTTAAGTGCTTACTATGTGTCATGCACTCTACTAAGTGCTGCAGTGGATAAGGAAGCAGCATGGCCTAGGGGCTAGAGCATGGGCCTGGGAATCAGAAAGTCATGGGTTCTAATCCCATGTCCATCACTTGTCTGCTGTGTGACCTTGGGCGAGTCACTTCACTTCCTCTGTGCCTCAGTTCCCTCATCTGTAAAATGGGGATTAAGACTGAGCCCTACGTGGGACAGGGTCTGTTCCAACCCGATTATCTAATATCTATCCCAGCACCTAGAACAGAGTCCGGCACATAGTAAGCATTTAACAAATACCCTAATAATTATTGTTATTATTATTACAAGCAGATCGGGTTAGACACAGTCCCTGTGCCACGTGGGATGCTCGGTTCCTGGCTATACGCATCCTCCGGGATGGTACGTGAACTCCCCTCCCCATCCCCCCACCCTCGCTCCCTCTGCCCTACCCCCATCTCCGCCCCACAGCACTTGTGTATATATATGTACATATCTATAATTCTATTTTTAATGATGTGTAAACAGCTATAATTCTATTTATTTACAATGATGCTATTGATGTCTGTTTTCTTGTTTTGATACCTGGCTCCCCGCTTCAAGACTGTGAGCCCTTTGTGGGCAGGGATTGTCTCTCTTTGTTGCTGAATTGTACTTTTCAAGCACTTAGTACAGTGGTAAGCGCTCCAATACGATTGAATGAATGAATGAGCTTTGCCCTAACCTGCCTAGAAAACGCCCCTGACAGATCATCTGATCCAGCCTCCTGCCGTCGGGCAGGTGGAATGATTAAACCACCCAGTACCCGTGTCTGGGAAAGGCCTCCCCTCATAGGCCAGTAAAGCCCCCTCCTCTGCCCCTGCCAGGGAGGGGGTGAGCAGGGGGTGGGAGAGGAAAGGCCCCGGGCCCAGCGGGAGGAGATTGACCGACCTAGGGTCATCCCAGGTCAGAGGCGTCGCCCTTTGGACTACTGCCATTCTGGTGACCCCCTCGAGCTTGGCAAGTTTTTTTTGTGTGTGTGTGTGTGTGTGTGTGTGTGTGTGTGTGTGTGCTGAGATCGGGGAGAGGTCGGGGGCTGGAGAAAGGGAAGGAGCTGAGGGTGGAGGGGCCCAGTTTGGTGGGTGGAAGTGGGGGGCGACGAAAAGGCAAGGGATTGGCAGTCCCCCGCCCGCCGACGAGGGACCGGCGCCTTGGGGGAACTGTATTGCACTCCCCTAAGCGCTTAGTATCAAGTAAGTGCTCGAAAATATTAGTGATTGGGCCGGGCCCTGGACCCCCGAGCTGGGCCTTCCCTATAGAGAGAGAGGGAGAGAGAGAGAGAGAGAGAGAGAGAGAGAGAGAGACAGTGTGTGTGTGTGTGTGTGTGTGTGTTTTTCTCCCTTCCCTTTCTCTTCGGGGCCGGGGAGTCTGGGGCACGAGAAAACGTTGCCTCTGTCCATGGTCAAAGTAATTCAACTGTAATCCCCCTTTCTCTGCCTCTCCTGGAGCTCTATTCATATTCTAATCACAGCTTTCCCTGCCCTAAAACAGCCACTTTATCACAGGCCGCAGAGCCCAGCTTCCCCTCACTTCCCCTTCCAGCGGGCAGACCACCCGCCCCCCATCCACCCCCGGGGACCCCCGGGCCCCCCGGGCCCGACCCCCAGCCTCCGGGCCCCCAGGCTCCGGCCCCTTTTGGCCCCCCCACCCCCAACGCCTCCGGCCCGGCCCCCCGACCCCGTTTGTCCCCTGCCCAAGCGGCCCCGGGGCGTGGGAGCGTGGGCTGGGGGCGCGAAGCGAAGGGGGAATCCGGCAGAACTGCTCGGATTTCCTCCCCGCCAAAGGTAACGGTTTGGGGCTTGGCGCAAAGTTATCCCCTTGCAGTTGTCTGCGCAGCCAGGAGAGAAAGAGAGGAAACTCTGGAGGGCTGCAGAGGCCTCTGAGATCTGGAGGGCGGTGGGGGAGGACTGCTCTCTTTCTTTCTCTCTTTTTTCTCTCTGTCTCCCTCTCTCCCCTTCTCCCCTCCTTTCTCATCCCCTTCTCTCTCCTTCTCTTCCTCTCTCGTCCTAGCCAGGTGGTCAAGATCTTTCGAACGGCGGCGTCCAGCCCACTCTCTCCCCACGCGCAATCTCTCCCCTCCCTGCCAGGAACGGGCATTTCGGACAACTAGCCCCTGCCCACTCTGTGGGGCCGACTCCTTCTTCCCCCAAAGTACTTTTTCTCCCCGGAGTGAGCCGATTTGGGATAGTTCAGCCGCGAGTGTGTGAAAGTTCAGCGAAACCCGAACTTCCAAAGGGGGAGTTGGGGGGGGAACCGATCTGATCATCCAGAAGGAGGGCGGCCTGGTGGGGTGGGATGGAGGGGGGAGGGGGAGCAGAGTGTCTGGGGTAATGTATCTTTCTCAGGACCCGAGGAAAATCCGGAGAGTCCCAGACCCACTCCCCACCGCCTGAAGAAATGTCCGCGCCCAGTAAACTGTTGGTGGGGAAGTGTAAGCCAATTTCGATCTGAGACTATAATGAGTCTCGCCGAAGGCTGGAGAAGGCCTCTGGAACTTTAAATAAGAAAAACGTTTTTAATGCTATAATAGAAGGGGGAAGTCGAAGGGCTGGGATTGCGTAGATCTAAGCCCCCCTTTTCGGAGGAAGCTTTTCTTATTCAAAACAGCACCACAATGGGCTTCACATTGAGCCTTGCCACATCCCCATCTGACTAGCAGCCATTCATCAGGCTGGCTGGCCTATCAATGACATTTCTCCCATCAGGGCTCCTATAAAATGATGCTTTTTCCCATGAAACATCCGCAAACATTTTGACGGATCTGGCTTTGCCCTGCTGGATTACTGAGTCAGTCTCTCTCTCTCTCTCTCTCTCTCTCTTCCAGTCACTTCTCTCTCTCTCCTTCACTTTCTGTCCGTCTTCTTTTTTACTCTAGTTCTCTCATTCTTTTTCACTCCACTTCAACTTCTTCTCTCTCTCCCCCTCTCTCCCTGTGCATCTCTCAAACAGGGAAATCTCCAAACCCCAGGATTTTTTGTGGGCTTCTGTACTGTCCATGGGAAGAGCATGCATTGTGGGTTACTGGAGGAACCTGACATGGATTCCACAGGTTAGTCCTACCGGAGAGAGAGAGCGAGCGAACGAACGAGAGAGAGAGAGAGAGTTTTAAGAGTCGCAGTTTGCGATGGGCCTTTTTGATAACGACCCCAAAGGAATAGGCTAGAAAATTAGAGGTTATCCATGATCCAAGGTGCTTTTTTGCCAGTGAGTGTGTGTGTGTGTGTCTGCCTGCCTAGAGGGGAATGATGCTTTCAGTTATGCTGCTTGACAGTTCAAAGTGCTGTAACTTCTGGGCGCTCTAGATGTCGGCTGAAAGATGCTTCCAGAAAGAACTGTTTTCCCAGTAGACTGCAGGCAGGTCCATCCCTCCCTCGCCTCCGTCTTTTGGGGAACGAGGGGGGTGGACGCTGAATCGAGGATCCACGCCGACCCTTTCGAGGGGTGGGTAACCGGCCCTCCCTCGACGTGTGCAAGGCGAATACTTGGGGGAGAAGGGGGCGGGAGGTGGGGAGAGACGGGCCTCATGTTTCCACCAGTCCGGGAAATCCCGGTCGAAACCGTCCGGGGGGGGAGCCGCTGATCCAGGAGTGCCCGTCCAAACGCAAGACGCCCTCCTGGAATGAAAGCTTTTCGGGTGCCCGGGCAGAGAGCGGGCCCGGCCAGCTCCTCCGACCCACCGCCGACTGCCCCGTGCGGGGGCATCCCCTGTGCGAGGAGGGGGCGCCGGGGGACAAGGCTGCTGCTTCTTTCTGGGCGAATGAGCCAACCTGCCTGCTGCCTTCCGAAGCCCAAGTGCCAGGACCTCAGGGCCGGCCAGCCTACTTCTGGGTCTCTGTTTGGAAAATCGACGGGATTGTGATTTTGGGGGGCTTTTATGTATTTCCCTTAGGGGTTGTGGGGGGAGGAGGCGTTAGGGGAAAGCGTGGTGGTGTATAGGAAGGACCTTGTACCACCTAAGCGAGGCCTTCTCTTCTCTGCCCGGATTCCCAGGGCCTATGTCAGTCCTCAGGTTGCCCCCGCCCCGTCCTCTCTGCTCCAGGCGGCCCAGCTCCGTCCTGCTTTCGGGTCGTCTTCCGAACTAAAAGACGGCTGGTCCCATCCAGCCCAAGGGATCCCCGGGCTCTAACCCTTCTGCCCTCCGCCGGCCCCCCGGCCTGTGCCCGTTGGCCCCTGAGCGGAGACCCCTGCCACAGCTCAAACAGGAGCCGGCCTCCTCGAGGGGACCCTCGACAGCCCCCAGGAAAACCACCACCCCCTCTCCCCTTCTCCTCCCCGCTCCATGAACTGAACCAAGAGGAAAAACAGAGTTTTGTTGGGTTTTTTTTTTTAAAAAAAAAGCCAAATCAGTAGTATCATAAAGAACCCTCCGTCCGCGACCCCTTTTTTTCTCCGACGGAGATGCGAGAGGAAAACTCATCCTCGCCATGAAAATTATGTAAACTCCTTATAGGCAGGGAACGTGTCTGCCAAATCTGTGATACTGTGCTCTTATCAAGCGTTTAGTAGAGAAGCGGCATGGCCTAGTGGCAAGAACACGGGCTTGGAAGTCAGAGGTCGTGGGTTCTAATTCCGCTCAGCCACGTGTCTGCCGTGTGACCTTGAGCAAGTCACTTAACTTCTCTGTGCCTCTGTTACTCCGTCTGTAAAATGGGGATTAAGTCCCACGTGGGAAGACTGATTGCCTTCTATCTACTCCAATGATTAGAACAGTGATTGGTACATAGCAAGCGCTTAACAAATGCCATAATTATTATTATTACCCTGCTCTGTACATAGTAAGCGCTTAACAAATACCATAATTATTTTTATTACCCTGCTCTGCACATAGTGAGAGCTCGAGAAATGCCCTTGATGGACTGATTAGTCCGGGGTTCCCCCTGCTACCCTGGGGCTTGTGCTCACCAATCACAGCCTCCCCCCCCTTCGACGCCCCGACAGTAGTTATCTCAGTAACTAATGAAAACAACCCCCCTTACTATCACCCCGTTGGTACTAAACACCCTGAGGTGTCCTTCAGGGCAGTCGATTATATTCAGGTACTTATTTCGGAGTTGCAGGTCCACGCAGTGAAGATATATGCACGTACACCCGCATATGTGCAGAATTTGGGTAACTTCTTTCTGGAGCTACGGGAGAAAGCAATAAGATACACAGTTGTCACACTGTCCCTCCCAATCAATCAATGATTGGTATTTACTGAGCGCTTACTGTGCGCAGAGCACTCTACTAAGCGCTTGGGAGAGTATAACACTTCCACTCTGAAAAGTGCAAGTTTTAGTACTAGCTCGAGGTTGCGATGGCCACTGACTTTGATAGCAAAGCAAAGTTTGTTGTATTAATGGAGGGTAATTAGTTGAGATTTCTGCGAGGTATTTGGGCTGTTGGTCTCTGCACAGGTTTTGGACACTGCAAATATCGATTGTTCTGTCCCCGACTCCCTAGTTTCTGAAACTATTCTTAACAATCTTGTAAGATGTAAGCTGTGGCAGAGGAAAAGTCTCCTTTCCCAAGATGTTTCATCCCCATCTAGAGAGGTTTTTCTTTAAACATTCCACTCCTCGCCGGCTCCCAAACCCCAGCATGGAGGCATTTTGCTTGGCCGTTTAGGGCTCTGTAAAGATCTGCGTATTGACTCGTTGTAATAAACAGGGGGACAACGCCTGAAACTTTCTTTGGAAGTTGGGGGAAATCCCTGATTCGTGGGAAATCGAGGAGACGTGGGTTGATCCTATCAAGGAAGAGTCTAGTTCTGCCTTCAGATCTGCAACTAACTCGCAATTGAGTTGGGGCCCTTGCGGGAGTATTTTAAAGTTACCTCCTCAGCACCCATTATGAACTTAAATTAGAACTCTTTACAATTATGGCTTGTAACGGCTCTGTCCTTGCAGGAGCTGATTTTTACTGGAAAGCGATTCTCTCTAATCACTACCTCTGCAAGCTTTTCCAACGGGGCATCCGAACCGAATCCCGCCCCGAGTCACCGTTCTTTAAAGAAATCGAGGTTATTAAAAAAACGGCAACACGATTAATTAAGATAATGTTCATCAGATAACATTTTGGTCTTGCAAAACAGATGGCAGGGAAAGTGGGGCTTTGGGTTGCTTCATTCAGGCACCTTCACCCCCCACCCTTTTCAGGGGACTTAATCCAATTAGCTTTTCTTCAGAGTTTCAGTTGTTATGTAAAGATCCTTTTCCATTTGCTGAGAAATATGGCTTTATTGAAAATTTTTTATTCTTGCCTTAAATATTCCTCCAGAATGGCTTCCTCCGATTGGCTGGAAAGCCAATTTAACTTTTCAATTTCATAGAGACAGCTTTCAGAAAGCATTCTGAACCCGTCTCTTTGGCGTGGTCCTGTATGCCCCCGAATAAATGCCAGGACACTGATCCAGGGTGAGTAGATGCTGGATGGGTCAGTTTTGCGAGGCTCTGGTTCAGCTACCTCTATTTTGTCCGTGGGGAAATGGTGGTTTATCGCTCTAAAAAAGTTCATCTACATTTGGATGAACTCTAACAAATCTTTCCTGTTACCCGTTCAGTCCGGCCTGCCGAAATGCGCGCCTTTGTGTAATTTAGGGGATCGTGAATACTTTCCCAAAGTTTAAGAAATACTCCGTAAGTGTTCGGCTGAGACAAAGGATCGGGTCTGAGGGAAAGCGAAGGGAGAAGCATCGATGTACGTCTTGCTTTTCCTTCTGAATGTCTCTCTCCTCTATTCCGAGATCTACAAAGAAGCCCCCTTTAGAGGATCACTTTTTATTAGCAGCGGGGATCCGGGAGCCCCGGTCTGGAATCTAATTGAAATAGACAGACGGTGAAGCAGCTAAAAGCTGCGCCTCGCCCTGATCGCCCCTGCTAACAGTAGTGCAACAAGTTGGTCTTCGGGGCTAGGGAAAAAAATCGCGATTTGGAAGCCTCTTCCACCTTATGGAGAAAGAAGGTTTTATAAAATGATCTGGGGCTCAACTGTGGCTTCTAACGATACCATTATGAAAAATCACTAAGTGGGGGCGGGGGAGGGGGGAGACCCAACCTGCCAGTAGAAGTTTAAACTTCGTCGACAGACCAGTTTGTGCATCTTTCTAATTCCTTTAAAAACAATTCATATAAAACGGGATCGCCAGACTTGTCTTTTTTTTTCTTAAAAAGAAAACTTAAACGAATGTAATTGCCCCTCCAGGCTTCCCCCAGAGCAAAGCCTTATTCCCCACGATTCTCAGTCTTCAAGGCTTCGAATTAAAAAAGGAAGGGAGAGAGAGAGAAAACATTAGGGGAGGATTCTAGGGGAGGCGTTGGTTTAGTATGTCCCTTTCTGTCGGAACTAAACCAGAGTCCTTCTTCTCCCTCGCAGGCAGGAGCCGGAGAGGCCGCGGGCCTAGGGGTGGGATTTGGTTTGGTTTGGTTTCCACACTCCGATGGCTCCCTGCGGCTGCCGCCTTTGAAGCCCTGGGCTCCCCAAGCTTCACCCTTCACCTTCTCCCCCCCTCTCTCCACCCATCACCATCCTCACCCCCAGTGGAGTGAACCTGTTCTCCGAGGGGAAACGTGGGAGGGAACCCGGAGGCTGGTTTCTCTCTGGACTGTAAATTCGTTGTGGGTAGGGACTATCACTTTATTGTTGTACTCTCCCAAGCGCTTAGTACAGTGCTCTGCACACAGTAAGCTCTCAGTAAATACAACTGATTGACTGATGGAGGGGGGAAGAGAAGGATGGTCTGGAACTGTGCTCCCCCCCCTAGGCCGCCCCAGTGACAGGAGGGCAGGGCTCGCCCCCGCACGCACACCTCGGATGATGGGCTCCGCCCTTCCCATCCCAGCCACACACACGATCAGCAGCTCCTCGCAGGAAACCGCTTGAAAGGGGAGTCCTCCACCTCCTTCTCTTCTTATTCCTTTTCCTCCTCATTCTTCTCTTCTTCCACCTCCTCTTCCTCCGCCTCCTCCTCTTCCTCCTTCTCGTCTTCATCCTCCTACTCCTTTTTCCTCCTCCTCCTTCTTCCTCCTCCTTCTCGTCTTCCTCCTCTTCTTCCTCCTCCTCTTGCTCCTTCTTTTTCCTCCTCCTCTTCCTTCTTTTCCTCCTCCTCCTTCCTTCTCCTCTTCCCCTTACTTCTCTTCATCCTCCTCCTCCTTTTTCCTCCTCCGCCTTCTCGTCTTCTTCCTCCTCCTCTTGCTCCTTCCTTCTCCTCTTCCTCTTCTTCTTCCTCCTCTTCTTCCTCCTAATCCTCTTCCTCCACCTCCTCCTCCTCTTCCACCACCTCCTCCTCCTCTTCCTCCACCTCCTCCTCCTCTTCCTCCACCTCCTCCTCCTCTTCCTCCACCTCCACGTCCTCTTCCTCCTCTTCCTCCACCTCCATCTCCATGTCCTCTTCCTCCTCCTCCTCCTCCTCCTCCTCCTCCTCCTCCTCCTCCTTTTCCTCTTCTTCTTCCTCCTCCTTCCCTTCCTCCTCTTCCTCCCCACCCCTCCGGCCGGGGCCCGGGAGGGGGCGACCCCCGGAGGCCGGCTCCCCGCCGGGCCCGCCGGCCTCCGGACCCATAAACTTTTGTCGGTCCTAGGAACTCGGGTGTGGGGTTTCCATAGCACCCTCCCTCTCTCCTCCCTCCCCATCCCCGCCGTCGCCATGGTGACCAGGGGGCGCGGGTGGTGCTAAACAGATCCGGCGATGTCCAAAATATGAGGAGTTTGCAGTTGGGGTGATGGCGGTGGGGAGGCGAGGGCGCAGAGGGCCTTAAGGGAGAGGTCGAGGTCCCGACAAAGGCTGCTCATCCCGCGCGGACCGGGCCCCCCCAGTCTTGAATCTCGCCCATCACTAGACCCCCCAGTCATCCCCGCCCCTGTCCACCCTCGAAGGAAGGAGACAGCTCCTCTTCCCCCCGTCTCTCCCCTTCAAAGCCCTCCTGAAGGCCCACCTCCTCCAAGAGGCCTTCCCAGACTAAGCCCCACTTTTCCTCCTCTTCCACGCCTTTCCGAATTACCCTGAATCGCTCCCTTTGCTCTCCCCCCCTCCCCGGCCCACAGCACTTATGTATATATCTGTCATTTTATTTATTTATATTGATGTTTGCTTCCTTACCCGTCCTCTAGACTGTGAGCTCACTGTGGGCAGGATTGTCTCTCTTTACCGCTCTATTGTACTTTCCCAAGCACTTAGTACAGTGCTCGGCACACAGTAAACACTCAATAAATACGATTGAATAAATGAATGAATGAATGAGCTCCCTCCCCAGACCAGGCCCCCGTCTCAGTCTCTCCGCTAGCCAGGGGCTGCAGGGCAGGGCCAGAGGGACAAACTTTCCGTTGCAGAGATGGACTTCAAAGATTGAGTGGGACCCGATTTGATGTCTTTCTCCCAGCGCCTTGCTCTCCCTTAATAATAATCATGTTGGTATTTCTTAAGCGCACACTACGTGCCAAGCACTCTTCTAAGCGCTGGGGTAGATACAAGGTAATCAGGTTGTCCCACGTAGGGTTCACAGTCTTCATCCCCATTTTACTGATGAGGTAACGGAGGCACAGAGAAGTTAATTGACTTGCCCGAGGTCACACAGCTGAGAAGCGGCTGAGTTGGGATCAGAACCAATGTCCTGTGACTCCCAAGCCCGGTCTCTTTCCACTGAGCCACGCTGCTCCGCGCTGCTTTCTTTCCCCTTCCATAAAGCCGGAGAGATTTCGAGTAGGAGTCCCAAAAATTAGGGGTGAAAACTGATGTCGCCTCCCTGGACCTAAGAAACCTGTAGGAGCGACAAACTGAAGGTGCCAGACCCTTCTCCAGGATCAAGCCACCCGAGGGGTCACTTTTCCTCCGGAATATAGCCTACAGTGCTTATGTACATATCTATAAATTATGTACTATAAATTGTATTAATGCCTGACTCCCTCTCTAGTAGGCAGTCAGCACCTGGTAGGCAGGGGACATGTCTATCAATTCCATTCTTTTGTACTCTCCCAACTGCTGAGTACAGTGCCCTGCACACAGTAAGCGCTCAATAAATACCATCGATGATGATGCTGATGATGATAAAAATAAAAAGAGGTCAGTTGAGAGATCCTGTCAGAAATGCTGCATCTTAAGAAGCCTTTTTCTCAAGTGAGTAGAAGGGGTGAGTTTCCTCAGGTTCTTTTCTCATCCTTCATTGATGACTCAAAAATGCCGCTTTATGTATTACTTTTTAAATTCGTGCCAGTATTTTCTTTTTAAAAAATTATTAAAGCATTTTTTGAAGCTTAATGTTTAGGGATCATTATTTTCTTTTTAAAAATTATTTCAGCACTTTTAAAGATTTGGTACTTTTAATGTTTTGGGGTGGATTTTTATAGTTTCTGTTTTCTCAGTTTCCCAGTACCAGTCATTGCCTCTCAGTTGTAAGCCTTTCCCTTTTCTCGAACACTCTCTCTCCTCCCAGAAAGTACTAGATTTGTACTGAAGCGGAGGTCATCGTTATCGTCATCAGTGGTATTTAATGAGCATTTACTGTGTGCAGAGCACTGTACTAAGCACTTGGAAGACTTAGCCCTAAATAGTGCCATTTAGGTAAAAGAAAGTTACCCTTCTGTCATTTTACGAAACTCCTATTAGGTAAGAAAACTCATTTTAGAGATGTAGGCCTTGCCTTATGTAATGCAGATTGGGTTTTGCTAGACTAGGAGGTGCAGTAGAATAAAAATGCCAAGTTCCCTACCAAAATATACATACTGGGAGAGATGACTACAAGTTTCTTAGATGTGAGATCTCCAGGCAGGTGAACCAGTCTAGATTTGGGCCCCTCACACACGTTCACCACAGGTGTTTCTGCAGGTGACTTGACTCCTGCTCAATTCTCACCCTTGGAGCCTTGTCAACTTTTAACTCTCTCAGAGAGAAAGTAAAACCACCAAATTTAAATTCTGCCTATGCTGATTGTTCTCCAGGGGGTTAGAAAATAAGGGATCATTTCCCAAGTTTCTCTTGTTCTCTTTATTGTATCTCGGAAACGTGGGACCTGTGTTTTGGGATAAAAGTTCTTAAATGCTTGGTAAAACTGAGAACGAAGCCAATGATTGGAGGTTCAGGAGGCCACAAGTGCTGCTTTATTGTTTACTGTGCCCCCAAATTTTAGGTGGGAAGGTCGTGTAGAAAATGATAATTTATACAGATGACCTTCTGAGGTATATTACCAGTCAATTGTCCAGTAGTTCTATTCATTTCACCTTTTGCATCACTGCTATTTATACCTCTACCTCTCCTAGTCAACATGGTTCCAGAACATTTATTGGCATGTAATTCCTGTTTCTTACAGGGAAACCATTTCTGGTCATTAACTTTTTCCAAGTCATCCTTTCCATCTTCCCACTTCTCAAATTGCGAGTTTCCTGAGGGCCAGGGAAGTGTCTGAATCAATTTCTATTGACTAAACAGACACAGATGAAAGCTGCAGAAATGAGATGAACCAGTCTCCGTCGAGCAAAAAGACCATGCTTCCTAGGGAGGTAACTAGAGCCTTGTTCTCATGCCCTTGGGATTTTGGGAATATCAAGGAGCAAATGGTAATGATGGTAATAGTCAATCAGTTAGTGGTATTTATTAGTGCTTACTCTGTGTAGAACACTGTACTAAATGCTAGTAATGAAGCTGGTGTACTAAGTGCTAATAGCGAAGTTGGTGAGCATCTTTGGGGATCTTGTAGTTCCAAAGTCATGATTACGGTTAATTCACAAATCTTCTTAGTGCTTTTAGGTTCACCTCACAGAGAGTCAGCTTTTTACCCGTTTCATTTCCTCTTCCCTTCCTTCTCCAGTACCCTAGATTGATATAGGCTGAGGTGACATCCTTCGACTCAGGCTGGGTGGGGATGAATATTAGGGTAAATAACACAAGGAAGGAAAACGAAGCACAGGGAGATGAAAAAATCCTTCCCCAAATCACCTTGAATGTAATCACCAGAGTCGGGGCTAGAGCAGGATGAACTCGGAAGGCTTAACTACCCAGCTGGGTGGTCAAAAGTTCAGGGCAAATGATTTCTCCAGGCCATTGGAACCTAATGAAAATTATCTGATATAAAATCTATCCTGAATTGAATTTTTGATTATTAAAGGGTGTTAATACCTTAAGAATTTTGAAGTCAGAACCTAGGGCTCCTATTATTCTGTCAGAAATTTCATTTTTTATTCTGCTTGTGTTAATGCATTTAGTTTTGCCAGAGCAAAGGTTTTTGCTACGTGTTTCTGATAGAACGCAACGGCGGAATTGGGGAGTGCTCTTTCGACGATATGCATCTGTCTGGACACAACTCGATGCAACGTGGAGCTGTGTATGTGGCATCTGACCTGGAGTGGGAAGTGCTGTGTTAGTTTTCTTAATATGAGGGCTCTGCAAGAATGTCACCCCACGGTCTAGGATAACTGGGTGGGCTGAAATAACTCAAGTGCGACGCTGGTATAATGATGAAATTCTGGCAAATACGGGCAAGGGAACATATTTTCATCTCAGATCAAGTAAGAGTGTTCTTGTCACCAATAAATCCTTCCAGTATTTAGAGGAAGAGGAGGTTTTACACCGTTATGATATCCTCAGATTTTGGAGATAATTTTTCTAATGAAAGGAAATCATAAATATCGGGTATATGTCCCCTCTACGGTGGAAAATGTTAATTTTAAAAAGCCCTTATTTTCACACATAATGATGAAGTAAGGTAGTTTGGAAATGTGAAAGAATACAAGGGATCCTAATATTTTATTCATTCTCATACAATATTTGCAAAATACTAATTCACCAGTCACTTAGCCTACTGAAGTATTAGGCAATAATATAGCTTTTGGATGTTGTGATTTTAGTAATCATTCTATTAAATTAGAGTTTATTCATTAGTATTCAAATGGGTAGTAGAGGTGTATTGGCTCAAGTTTATATTACCCAATTTGCATTCATTTCTGTGTAGAAGGCGAAGGATTCTAGTTGAAGGCTGAACTGTTCTTTCCTTCTAAAATTGTTTGGTCTGAGGGACTCGCTTGATTCCAATTTCCAAATCTCTTGCCCTGAACTCACTTTCTCACTTCCTGAAGCTTTCCATCAAGCTGCTGTTCATAGGAAAAGGATTTGGACCTTTATGCAGGCAGAACTCCATTGATTTCATTTGGAAGCAGAGAACTGTTGCACTGGAGTGTGCTTTGACTTTAATGTGTGTTTTGCTTTAAGACAAGGGCTGGGACTTTTCCATGAAGAGAGAAACACTTAAATTTTGAAAACTCACTCTATGTCCTTTCCTACATCTACAAAAGAATAGGGAATAATCCCCCCCCCTTTTTTTGTTTGTTAGAGAGTTGTTGCCATTACTGGTCCAGAGTTTGAACTATTTAACACTTGGGTTTTCAGAAAATAGTTCAGGAATAGTTCAGTTTGGAATGAGGTTCTGGCTGGGTCTTGATCTTTTCACACTGGTTTTAGTTTGCTTTTGATGTTTCTGAATTGTTCCAATTTGGGAATGCAGAAAAAAAAATCCATTTTCCAGTCTGGCATCTTTGAAACTTGGTTGTTCCTTGTTTTATGACTTTACACTTGTCAGATTTTTAAAACAGCATCACAAACAACTTTGTAAATTAAAAAGTAGATCTCTTTAGTGATTATGCTAATGTGTGAATTTGGAGTGGTGTTATGCACACTGGCGAAGTTTTGGCTTGGCTGTATTGACGTATGCTAATGAATTGGCTGGAGTTTGTGTGTGCTGTCTGATCAGTCATCCGCAGACTAGGATTTTAAACAAACAACCAAAGTTCTCAATTCAGCAATTGTTACTCTGCAACGACCTACAGAAACATGATCAGTCGTGAGTATGTAATTTCCACAGGTGGGAAATATTTTGGTATGATTTCTATTGAACAAATTAAGATTAAATTAAAAAGCCATCACTGCAAATGCTAAAACTGAAACTTCTCATTTCACTCCTGCCAAAGTATGAACATAATTCATATGTAGATGAAGATTATTGAATAATATACCACATATTTATTTTGCTACAAATGAAAATTACAACCACCATTCCTTTTGGACCTATCCCAGTTGAATAAACAAATTCTACTGTAGTTTGCTGCTCTGTGAATTAATGGCTGTTCCGAGACTGAGCAGTCATTTAGATAACATGAAGAGTAATTAGTGATCATTAATGAAACCAAATTAGTTTAGTATTCTGAAGTGTGAATGTATTCCAAATGAAAATTTTTAATGTGGTGATTTTGTCTTTTGAATATTGGCATTATGAGTTACCTAGAGTTAATTCTCAATTTGCCTCTATTTCCCATGCACTACTTCTTTACATGTTTATTGTAAATAAGATACATTAAATATGCTGTGATTCAAATTCAGAGTTAGCTCCTGTGTATCTAATGAATGATCATGGAAGTTATTTTGTTGTAAATAAGGGCTGTAGAATTGGGTCCATAATTCGTAACTCCAGTTGGGGACATTGATGTGTCTTTTCATAACCATTTAGCCCAGTTTTCTTGGATATATCAGTTTCGGTATCCGATAATGAAATGGGGAAAGGGAGAAGGAGAGGGAGAGTCAGGGATATTTAACCCAATAAGGAGAGGAAGAGCTGATTTTGTCCATCAAAATACTTCCAAGAGTCTAGAAAGGGCTTAAACTCAGGTTTCTTGGGTGTCTTGCTTCTTCCACTTGTATGACTGCGAATCACTGTGTAGTGCTCTGCACATAGTAAGCACTCAATAAATTCCAATTATTGATTAAGTGAAATACTTTCCCTAAACATTATAGAAGTAAAATTACTTTGAAGTGCTGAGAGTGTCCTGGACAGATTTCATGGGGGTTTTGACATGGGCCTTTTTCTTTAAGCAGGCACCCAGCTAAAACTTTAAAAGTATTAAGAATTGGACACATCGGTTCTAAAGCACAGAGCTGTTTGTTGTTCTGTAAGGGTGCATTTGGTTTCCATGAACTTTTATATTCGACTCAGTGGGCAGACTATTTGAAGTTGCTGCGGTTTGGTAGAAAACCTTTTCAGAAATGCCAGTGTTTTTAGAGAGAGAGAGAAAAAAAACCTTTTATTTTAATCAGGGCTTCGTTTTAAAGTTTGAAAACATTGCTCTGCTTAGAAGAAAACATTATTCATCTTCCTCAGTGGAGTTTCTGCCCTTCCGTGCTGCCTTGCTGTCGTCTCAGCCCGTTTCCTCGAACACACAACATAGGGTTGGTATTACAGAAGCCATTTGGTATTACGTTGCCAGTGTCACATTCAGATGGAAGCAGAGTTGTGATATAATGAGAATTCAGAAAACAATTTGTGGGCGGCAAGGGACAGCAGTCTTAAGCCCTGGTGTAAAGAGAAGGATATTTAAAGTTTTTTTTTCCAAAAGCGTCTATCTAAGGATCCTGCATTGTGCCCCAAATTTTTCTTCATTTAGGGAGAATTTTTTAAATAAAGCAAGTGCTCATTCTGAGCCACAGAATGAAGAAACAGAATTTAGCACCTGGGTTCTTCCTCGGGCAAACTTCTCCCTGCAATTCTTGTGAGTTTTGACTCTGTAAGGAATGGGATACCAAGCTGTCTACCGAGCTGGAAGAAACCTGGCGTAATGGTTTTTAAGGGTTTACATCAATCCAACAAACAACAAGATTCCACTAAAAATGATTTCTGAGATATAGGGGCCTGGGTGGCTCTCACCTTTGTTATAATTGAACTGAACACACATTTTGGAAGGCCTTTATCTACAGTTACCTGTAATCCTTACACAAGTTTAAGGCTTACATTCTCGTGTTTAGGAGGGAAGATTTTGCCCTGCAGTTTTTTCCACATGATACTTAGTCAATATCTTTGGCTTCAAGTTCAAATGAGTAACAATTGGAATCAACATTTAAAGCTCTCTCGATCAGTACTTCGCTAAATTTGGGCATCTTGATAGTCCACCCTTATTCCGCTCCCTCAGCTAAGACATCAGCTTCTTCTATTAGAAGATCTCCCCCCAAGCCCTTTCTTCTTTCTCCTCTTCTGTCCTCCTCACAGTATTTATAGAGTCTGTTGAATATTTACTATATCTCTATCCCACAAGGGGTCCCAAATGTGTATCCCCATTTTATAGATGAAGAAAGTGAAGCCCACAGAGGTTAAGAAATTTGCCCAAGGTCACCTCCCTGGCCTGTAGCAGAGCAGAGATTAGAATTTAGGTCCTCTGACTCTCACTCTAAAAGTTTTGAGTACTCTTGCCTGAATGGTGTTCCTCCCTCAATCATCCTTTTGGTAATTTTGAAACCATGGTATGTCGGTCTCCCGGAATAAGCATGTTGAGAAAACTAGAGCGTGGGAAGGGGCAGGAAAGAGTGTTCACTGAAAGAAGTTAGTTGCTGCTTTTGGGGGAGCATATTTTGATCACAGTACTGGTGCAGCCTGTTCATTTCTCTTGGCCTGATTTTGTTCTTTTGGAGTTCCCTGAAGGGATCTCAAATCTGTTTTGACTATACCATGTCAGGTTCTGGTAATATACCTTCTCAGGAGGAGATTGAAACACTCTAAGAAAGTTGTCCCGACTGGCAAGCCACATGTCTTCTTAGCAATGTTCAACTTCTTTGGAAGATAGGAGAGAAAGGGTTTCAAGGAAGTGCCATGTTTTTGTAAGTTTTTGCTCTTGGGATGTCTTCTGAACCTAGGAGTAAAGTCTATAAAGCATGTATTATTATATTGTCATAAACAGTCAAAATATAAGAAGTAAATGTTTTCACAAGGTAGGGAGAAAACTGCTCCTCAGCCTTGAGAATTAATATTTTGAAAATACCCTGCCAAAACCTACCGTACTTTGAAAATGTTTGCTTAAGGTCACCAAAATAAATATTTGTTTAATGACCAAGATGGAAGTAATTATTTCATTTGGCAAATGGTTTCCTCAGAAAAACAACCAGTTCTCTTTTGGGGTAAAAAGTTTTGGTTGTGAAGATGAAACATTTTTGAAATTTAAGTTTGATTCAGAAGACTGCCAATGTAGTTGTGTCAGAGAGAGAAGGAAATATGAAGTTGTGAGGTACCCATAGTGTGTCATCCCCTGGTACAACTAGAACACCATAGCTGGATGAGTTTAATGAGGATATGGAAGTAGAATGAATGCTGCATAGTTCATCACTGTTCATTTTGGATTTTGGGGGGCTGGTTTAGGTCCATCCAAATCCTCTGGGGTCGGAGGCCAAATTGTTAGTTGGCTATTTTCTTTTTTTTTCTTGGTCTAGAGGGAACCGCAGAAAAAGCCCAGGCCTGGAATCACAGGATCTGGGTTTCCAATTCTGGCTTGGCCACTTGTCTGCTGTATGACCTTGAACAAGTCACTTAAGTTCCTTGTTCCTCAGTTACCTCATCTGTAATATGGGGATTAAAACTGTGAGCCCCATGTGGGATTTGATTATCTTGAATCTACTCTGGTGCTTTGAACAGTGCTTGGCACATAGTAAGCACTAAACAAATACTATAAACAAATTATAGAACTCTGGAGACTCATATTTTCCATGGTAAGACTAGTTCAATTCTGCTGGACTTTTTCTAGATATGTCTGGGCTCTCTTGTCTGTAATCATATTAGGAGCCATTCATAACTTCTAGTAGTTACGAAGATTAGAATCCTCTCTTCTCTGCCTTTTGTCAGAAATGGTCTTAGAGGCAGGTAAGATGGACAGATGCTAGAGAATTGAATGTAAGGGGACACTAAGGAAGCTGTCAGTCAGCTCTCTGGAAATGTGCAGACAGCATGGTCAGTTGTTCAGTCAGAGATAATGTTTATTGTCACTACAAATCCCACAAACACTTGGCTTAAGCAGTGTTTTCCAATCCTTCTTATAGCTTTTGTTCCAAGATGATTACTTGGCCAGGTACTGGTTTTTGTATTTCTGCTTTTCCTATTATTATTTTCTCTTCTTAATGCTGAAGGTTTAGGCCCTCTCAGGTAGCAAGTCAGCAGTTCCTGAGCACTGTCTTTCATATCAAGCATTATATTTTTCACTCCTAAAATATTCTGACTGATTTTATCTGAAGAGATAGTTTATTAGGGAGGAAGTCCTTCCTTATGGGATTGGTTAAAGTTTCCTCTTGTGGCCCTGCCCTTTGTCCTTTTTTATTGAAGAGAAATATTAATTGGTTTTGGACATCTTTTGGGCTTTCTGGTTCAAGAAATGTTTCCCAGAAGAAAGCACATCGTGAAAAGCAATAAAGAAGAGGGGAAGAAGAAGGAGAAGCTTAGTGTCCTTGGGCATACCGGCAACATGGGTAGAGGACATTCTAGACATGAGAACATGTGGAAGAATCACCATTAACAATTTATCGAGTATTAACTGGGTGCCTAGCATAGTAAGGAAAAGACATGAGACCTACCCTCAAGATACTTACATTCTAGCAGGTGGGCAGACACTAGAATAATTTGCAGATGGGGGGAGCGACAGAGTTTAATGCTATGTACATAGGATCAAGGAGGAAGAGGGAAGGGAAGGGAAGCAGATGTTAGTTCCCTAATCACTTAGATTATAAGCCCCATGTGGGATATTGTATCTATCCCACCACTCAGAACAATGCTTGACACATAGTAAACACTTAACCAAAGCAATAAAAACAATGCCAGTAAGGTAATATTAATAACCAAGGGCTTAGGTGAGGTGGGAGAGCCCAAGTGACATCGGGGGGAAAGAAACTCATTTCTCTAAAGTGTAAACTCATTGTGGGCTGGGAGCATATCTACAAAATCTGTTATATTGTACTATTCCAAGCATTTAACACAGTTCTATGCACACAATCAGAACTCAATAAATATGATTGAGTTAATTAATCAAAATTAATCAAAAAAATTAAGATTAATGGTGGGTAGTGTTAAGATTAGTGATAGGTATAGGCCAAATTCAGTTCAGTCTGGTTGGGGTTCATATACAGGAAATTGTGCAAATATCAAAATATCAAAAGGGTCAAACATGGGGTATGGGTAAATTTATGGACAACTGTTGCAAAATGGACAATAAGAGGGGAAAGTTAGGGTTTTAAAAGGCCCAAGAAGGCCTTAAATAGATTTATGAATGATGGGTAAGGTAGGAATATAAAAGGATTAATGAGTAGTTGTGTTTCAAGAGGATAGACATCTGCCAAACTTTCTTTGGTGATAGAAGCAGGATATTGGGTTGGATGAGCCATTGGTCTGACTCTACATGACATTTCTTAGGACCTTTATGACTCTCTATCCTGGGGAAGATAAAATTTTATCTAAATTCTGCATGCTTCTTTCCCTTAATTTGTTGAAAAAAAGTGTTGCTTCCAGCTCGGGTTTCTGGGGGACCGGATGGACACATATTATTGAAGTGTTTGAGATCGAGTGTCTCATGTCTTCTGTAGGGTGATAACAACAATGATAGACTGAATGGGTAGCAACACTAATTATTAAATTCTTATGAATTTATCTGGACCCACTAGGGCCCCCCATGTATATTTGGGTACTCAATTCTTCATTTTGACTACTCCAGTTGGAAATATTTCTGTGTTTGTCTCCCCTCTTAGACTTTAAGCATTTTATGGCCAAAGAACATGTCACTTCTTTGTTTGGTATTTCCCAAACACTGCACCAAGTGGGTTGTAAATATTTCTCCTACTACTCCCAAATTACATATATACTTATACTAGTTCCCTGAGCTTCAGTGAAAAGGTGATGATGAAGATGGAGTTTTTATAGTTAGAAATATTGAGAAACTCTGGGTCCGGAGACTCCGCTCAATCAATCGTATTTAGTGAGCGTTTACTGTGTGCAGAGCACTGTACTAAGCTCTTGGGAGACTACAGTGTAAGCATGTACCCGACACATTCCCTGCCCACAATGAGCTTACAGTCTAGAGATGATGTGTAGAAAAATTTTCAGTTAGTGCACCCTCAACCCCACAACACTTATGGAAATATCTTTATTATAAATTATTTATATTAATGCCTGTCTCCCTCTTGTAAGCTCTTTCTGGGGAGGGAACATGCCTGCCAACTCTATTGGGAGAGATTGCTTATTGTTATTATTATTAATCACATTTATTGAGTGCTTACTCAGTGCAAAGCACTGTATAAAGCGCTTTGGAGAGTACGATATAACATCAAACACATTCCCTACCCACAGTGAGCTCACAGTCTAAAGGGGGAGTCAGATGTTAATATAAATAGTTAAATAAACAAACAAATGAATACATTTCAGGTATACAGATATACATGTGCTGTAGGGAAGGGAGAGAGGATGAATGAAGGAGCAAGCATTGAGCGGCACAGAAGAGAGTGGGAGGAGAGGAGGGGCTCAATCTGAGAAAGTTTATTGGAGGAGATGTCCCTCCTCTGCACATAGAAAACACTCAGTAAATACCATTGATGATGAGTGGTTTGCACAACACCACTCTCACTCTCTCAAAGAAATGGAACTGGCATTGAATTGGAAAAGGAGGGAGGTTGAGAAGGGGCTGTGTTTACAGGGGCTAGATTAAATAAACTATTACTTGAAAACATCAATCAATCATATTTAGTGAGCATTTGCTATGTGCAGAGCACACTACTAAGCACTTGGGAGATTGCAATACAACAGAATTAGCAGTCACGTTCCCGGCCCATAATCAGCTCACAGTCTAGAGATGAGCTCTCACCCTAGAGTTGTCCTGAGATCAGTAAGAGGAGGGTAGGAAGTGGTGGTGGTATTTGTATTTGTTAAGCGCTTACTCTGTGCAAAGCACTGTTTTAAGCGCTGGGGAGTACAAGGTGATCAGGTTGTCCCACGTGGTGCTCACAGTTTTAATCCCCATTTTACAGATGAGGTAACTGAGGCACCGAGAAGTTAAGTGACTTGCCCACAGCACACAGCAGGAAGTGGCAGAGAGTTGAGTGAAGTCTTATTGAGTGCTAACTACATGCAGAGTACTGTACTAAGTGCTTGAGAGAGTATAATATAACAGAATAAGCATACATAGTCCCAGTCCATAATGAGTTTACAGTCTAGAGGGAACTGTTAATTATCTACTCCCTTTCCTCTGTACCCTTCTCCTCACTATTTCCTCTTCAGCTGAAATTTGGAAGTGATAGAGGGTGTGGGGACAGTGAGGAAGATGCAGAAGAACCATGAGCAGAAAAAAAACAAGATGGCCTTGAATATCTTGGTTCTATCCCAGTGCTGCATTTCCACAAAAATGATGCAGTTCTTCATTCTTAGACCATTGTTGACACCAACTGCATATCAGAATGGTTCCTAGTAAGTAGGGTTTCTCACAGAGCTGTAGACCCTAGTTGCATTGTGTAGGAGGTGACGGGGGAGTTGCACTGAGGGGAGATCAAGGAAAAAAAAGACTTCGATAGCTGAGTGATAGTACCTGAAGGATCAGGGGGTGTCATTTCATAGGGGTGAAGTAATTTCTCAGCCAGGACTGCTTAAGGAAATGGTGGGCTAGTTGGTGAAGAAGAGAAAGGAAAGATCATTCCAAGCTTCATGTGGGAGAAGTGAGAACTGGAAGGGGAATTAAGGATGCCGGAGCAGGAGGAGAATATTCAGAATTAACAATTAAGGATATTTCTCTTTATTGGCAGATAGGAAGTTGGGAAACAGTGGAGAGGAAACTGTAGAGAGCTAAGAAACAGTGCATGTTTTAATGATGGCATTTAAGTTAACAACAGTACACAGGACAGTGTTGAAGAAAGCGAGGGACAGTTGGGATCAGCAAAATGAAAGAAAAGAGGGTGATTGTTCAAGGGACTGAGATGTGTTTCATAGCAAAAAATCAGAGTCAGAAACAACAAATGGCCAACAAATGGGAGTTGTATGACTGGAACAAGAAATAGGAGATTATTCTGTGGAAAGTGTAACTTTGCAAAAATATCAGGGAGAGAACAAATGGGGAAAACGAAGGTGAAAGAAAAATTGGAGAGCTGCGTATATATTCCCGATAATGTCCTATGACCACATGATGGAATGTGTCTTATTTCTGACTTCTAGCTGTGTCCCAAAGTAGTAGTTTCCCAATTGTTCTGAACACCTACCAGTGACTACTCAGGGTTGCTGGCCAGCTTTTCCCAGGCACATATTTATTGCATGTATTGTAATAACTGTGGTGATTTCCTGACCTCTTAACTTCTTTCTGAAGCTCCCTGACATATATTCTTATTATATTTTGACTTTGAAGTTTAATGGGCCCTGGTAAATGCTTTCAGTCAACAACACTTTTGTTCTAAAATCCAGAGTCAAAAGTAAATATTATTCAGACTAGACACTATGTCAGAGTTGAATAATTTTTTTCATGTTTTCAGGTTTTTTTCATTTGATTTGATAAAATAGACAGAAGAACTTTGGATGTTAGTGGATGTTCTCTCTAACCAAAAGGAATCAAGCTTGGTAAGGATTTAGGTGGGAACCATTAAAGAAAAAGTCTAGAAAATCCCCAAATTGGTGGTGGTTGTACAAGGATAGGTTGTCTAGTTTCCTTAACTGGATTTGAACAAATCCATTAATTAAATTTATTGAGCATTTACCATGCACAGAGCTCTCTACAAAGTTCCTAGGAGAGTACAATACATCAGAATTAGCAGACACATTCCTTGCCCATAATGAAATAAATGTTTCTGCTTGATATTTCAGTTTTTCTTGAAGTAAAACAGGACCACTTTTAATATGCTGGTATATGCTATATGTCTGAGACCTAAGTGATTTTTATGTAATCTGTGTTTAATCTGGTCTTGTACATTTTAATTTTTCTATTAGATTGCAAATTCCTTGAGGACAAGTGCTGTGTGTAACTTTTGTGAACTCTAAAGCACAATTACAAAATACGTGGAGGCCCCTGGGAGCTCAGTAATGATGGTAACTAGTTGAACAAGAGTGTTAGTTTTTGGATGAGTTAAAATCAATCTTTGTTTTCTCATGGCCATTTTTTTTTCTAGGTTTTTAAGTCTATTCAATCTCCACCTTTGAAGGTTAGGAAGCAAAAGCATGGGGCCAGAATTATCTGTTCCTAATCTCCCATGCAAAGTTATTTGAGGGGACTCTGAACTGCATTTGCAGTATTTAATAATCTCAAATATCATTCCAGAAGGCAGTACTAGACCTCTTTATTGCAGAAGCTTGTGGCTAAGAGAAAACACTGCTTAAAAATTCAGGGAATATATATATATAGTGAGCCCGTTATTGGGCAGGGGTTGTCTCTATCTCTTGCCAAATGGTACATTCCCAGTGCTTAGTACAGTGCTCTGCACATAGTAAGTGCTCAAAAAAAACTACTGAATGAACGATTTAACATTGCCAGTTAGTTATATGATACTATCTTTGGGATTTGAATAGCTAAAAGGCACAACTTTAGAAGACCAAGTAAGGTAGAGCTTGTGGAGGTCAGTTCATACCTGTGATTAAAACCTATACTCTACATTTGGACTTTTCAGAAGACCAAAATGCTGTAACATGGCACGAAGACCGTGAAAATAACTATTCCTCTATGTAACTTGGAAAACGGTATGATGAGCTTAAATGTACGCCAAATTTAACCTTTTGGGAACATAGCAAGAACTTGGATAGTCTATTCCAGGGAGAACATTTTATTCTCTGAATTGACCTTTTGATATTCATGTCATGCTGCAAGTTGGACCAAACAGTTTACCACAGAGTCTGAGCCGATTGGCCCTAAGCATTATGAAGTGACCAGAAGTAGATAATGATCTCAGACTCAAGGCAGTCAGTTAGCAGAATGTAATGCCTTGAGAAACGAAAGCCACTTTTCCTTAGCACCTTACATTTTAACAGTATTAGTCAGGATGCAGATTTCCTTTGGACCACTTTTAATGTGTGTGTGTGTATGTGCATGCAAGATTCAACACTGGCCCAGAACACTGATGCTGTTTTCTACAGTAGGTTCTGGGTTCAGTAAAGCCTTATTAAGCTCACATCTCCTTCAGGAGGTCTTTGCTAAGTCCTCATTTCTCCTACTTCCTCTCCCTTCTGTGTCACCCTTGTACTCTCCCTCCTCAAATTCAACAGACAATTACCCTTCCCCCCTTCAAAGCCTTATGGAAAGCATAGCTCCTTCAAGAGGACTTCCCTGACTAAGCCCCCCTTTCCTCTGCTCCCACTCCCTTCTGCCTCATCCTGACTTGCTCCCTTTGTTCATCCCCCCTCCCAGCCCCACAGCACTTATGTACTATCTGCAATTTATTTATTTATATTTATATCTGTCTCCACCCCTTTAGACCGTGAGCTAGCTGTGAGCAGGGACTGTATTTATTTTTTTCATCATCCTCTCCCAAGCACTTATTACAATGCTCTGCACACTGTCAGCACTCAATAAATACGAATGAATAAATTAATTTAAATGTCTCCCTACTCCAACTTTGTTACATTGTACTCTCCCAAATATTTATTCCAGGGCCCTGCACATAGTAAGTACTCAATAAATTTGACCGACTAATAGGTTTATGAGCTAGGGCTACAAGACTTGTATCTAGGGGTGCCAACTTTTCATTCTGCATGAGGTCTCCCTTTCTGCCAATCCCAATCCTTTTTCCTGCCAATCCCAACAACCACTCTCATCCTTCCCAGACAACTCAAGAGGAGTTCTCCCACCTGTCTTCAAAATTCACCCCCGATATCTTTTGCCTCTGATCCCATTCTTGTCATCTAAAAAAATTTGCTCCCGTCCTTCTTTTTCCCTCACCATCAACTTCAATCATTTACTTTGCAATGGTTCTTCCCCTCTTGCCTTCAAATGTAGTCAAGGCTCTCCTATACGAACAAACAAAAATGCATTCTCTGGATTACACTGCACCTTCCAGCTATCACTCCATCTCCCTGGTCCCATTCCTGTCCAAACTTCTAGAATGGGTTGTATACCTGTACCACCTTCCTTTTTGACCCAGTACAATATGGTTTCTGCCCTCTTCGCTTCATTGAGATTGCATTCTCTATGGTCACTGATGGACTTCAAGAGAGGGAGCCTTTACTTGATCTTGACTAGAGACTCAAAAAGACTTTGGCAGGCCCTGTGGACTGATGAGAAAGAGAGAGACTCTGGCCATCTTGTTTATTTTTTTAAAAAGGGCCATATCCCTTTCCTCTTTTGACAACTGAGAGCACTTTTCTCCTTATCTCTGCCCTGAAAAAAAAATGACTGTTCCATAAATTTATTATAGTCACCCTTTTGCACCCACATCAGGAGTTTCTGACCAATTTACACCCATTCTCTGATGGAAGGAGAGAGACAGAAGGGTGAGGGGAGGCATTCAGTGGAACAATAGGGCAGGCTGGGATGAACTAGGGAGAGGCAGAATGTGGAACTGGATTCCTCCAGGTGGTCTCTCCCTGGCTCTCCAGGTGAATGGCTCCCCAAGACTAACAGCAATATCTAACAGCAATACCTGTTCTCCCTCCTGTTTAGACAGTGAGCCCCGTGAGAGACTGTATCCAATATGATTCATGTCTGCTTACACCAGCGCTCAGATCAGTGTTTGATACAAAATGCGAACTAAATTGAAAGCTCATTATGGGCAGGGAATGTGTCTGCTAATTCCATTGCACTGTACTCTACCCAGTGCTTATTACTATGCTCTGCACATATTAAGCATTCAATAAACAGCACTGTTGGATTTATTAACAAATACCATGAGCACCACCATCATCAGCAGCAACACTGTATGTTTACACTTGAAGAACCTATTTGTTGGGGTTTGGGGATTTTTTTGTAAGTTCCTCTGTTCTTTCAAGAAATTACTTAAGCCTTTAGAAGTATGAACACTTTGATCACCACCACTGTGTCTCTTTGGGCCTTGGTTCAATCCCTTCAAGTGTTTCCTAAGATTCGTGTAAGAGCATAGATTCATTACATGCCTGAAAAACAGTCTCAAACCATGAGGCCCAAGACTGTTGGGGCATGAGAGTTCCTAGTAAAATGATCTGAAATTGAGTTTTTCTCTTTCATTGCCATATCCCATTTCACAGAAATGTCTGGGAGGAGGGAGCAGGTAATCGTCCCGTGTCTTAGTTGACACAAACCTCTCTTCTGCACGGGAGTGTTGGACTGATGAAAAACCAAGCTGCAACCTGTATTCTTAAAACAGAGATCTATACTAAAGGCAGGGGTCCACTTCATCTTGTCTTCTGGAATAACTTGCAAATGAGAGCATTCAGTGCATATTCTTTGGCCCCCAGTGACAATCTCATTGGTCTAGGGGTGGCTACCAAATTAAGGGCCGAGACTGCAGTTCGAGGGGTAATTTGGGAATCCGCGGATACTTTACATGTTGGTATTATTCACTAGGAAAAAGAAGTTCTGGGATTAAAACTGTGAGCCCCACGTGGGACAACCTGATCACCTTGTATCCCCCCAGCGCTTAGAACAGTGCTTTGCACATAGTAAGCGCTTAACAAATACCACAATTATTATTATTATTAAGTTCTGCTGAGGAGAGGAAGCAGTGTAAATTAAAACCTAATGAAAGCAACTCCATTAATTATTGTGGCTTTGTTTACATAACAAATCAGCTAGATAATTCAGACCTGCTTCATCCAGTAATTTGCAAGTGTAGACCCAGTGTGAAATGAACAAGTATACGAAAAATTCAAAGAAGTATGAGATTTTGTTTTGGATATTGGACTACATTTTCTGGAAAAGGGCACTTGTCTCCCAGGTCACTAATGAGGAGAGAAACATCAAATAAGAAGAGTGTGATAAACCCAAGACCAGGCTGAAGAATTTGATGAAAGCTATAGTCCTTGCTTTACTTCTGAAATCACTGCCTCATTGTGGTCTTTGATACTTTTCTTCCAGTACTTGGGAAACAGCTGCAAAATAGACACAGAAAATAGAAAATATAGACGACCCCTAACCTTTCATTTGTTTTTTGGAATGTTTTCCTTCTTCTCAATTTCATTCCCACCAATCTTTTATTTCCATATCTATTAAGCAAAGGTGTTGAGTAGCTGGTTCTGAATTAAGGAAGCGTGTTTCATAGAAATATGTGGTCTGCTTGCCACAGGACTAGTTTTTTTGACTGGAAGAATTATATTATGAAAATTTCTCACAGGAGCATACATGATCTCCTGATCAAACAATTCTTGATCTGCGCATAGTCAAAACTGTGTACTGTACTATGTACTATGGAATGCTGTAGTAATTTTATCAAGTGACACTGTTGTAGAAAAATTAGACGCTGGACTAAATTCAAGTAGACCTATCCCCTGCAAACAATTCTGTGTCATGACAAATGGTCACCCAGAGAGTGGCAATCTGGGGGATGCCAACCTGGGCAGTGGCAGAAATCAGAGGAGGGGTTCTTTGCTTCCCACAGTTTGCAAGAGTCAGGAAGGGGGCTGGCTGGCAAGTCAGGCAGGAGAGCACAGGGAGAGGACTAGCAGAATTACAGAAAGCCACAACCTTGCCCTGCTTGGCCTGGTGGAAAAAGCCTGGGACTGGGACTCAGGAGACTCAGGACCAGGTCCACCATTTGCAGTCACTTAAACTGCTCTTAGCTTTAGAGTGTTTACCTGTTCTCTGTCCCTCTTCGACTGTGAACCACATGTGGGTCAAGGACCCACAGAGAAGCAGCGTGGCTCAGTGGAAAGAGTATGGGCTTAGGAGTCAGAGGTCATGGCTTCTAATCCCAGCTCCTCCACCTGTCAGCTGTGTGACTTTGGGCAAGTCACTTGACTTTTCGGTGCCTCAGTTACCTCAAGATTGTGAGCCTCCTGTGGGACAACCGGATTACCCTCTATCTACCCCAGCACTTAGAACAGTGCTTGGCACATAGTAAGTGCTTAACAAATACCAACATTATTATTATTATTATTATTATTATTATTAATAAGGACAGTGTCTGATCTCATCATCTTGCATCTACCAGATTTCTTAGCTCAGTTCATGGTACACAGTAAGCAATTACTATGTACCAGGTTTACTATGAACAAATACATCGTCAATTTTAGGAACTGGGTCCTACACATTGACTTGCACCACCATTTGGGCTGTCATTCAGTAGGTCCTTGATTCGCTCTGCCAATTCATCTCTGGAGCCCACAGACCCTCCCAATCCCAACCTCCATGCCATGCTGCTGATCGAAGGAGCAGAGTGCCCCTATCAGACTCTTCTCGATGATCTTCTTCCCCTTCCTTCCCTCCAAGCAGGAAGATTAAATCAGGCGAGGGCTGGCAAATATTTTTGGTATCTGAGTACTGTTGGGGAATGGAGAGTGCTTGATGGGATGTGGGGGCTTACCAAATTAACAGGAGTCATCTTCCTCCTTCACCCATCCTGTGCTCCTGGGGGTATTTGGTGAGAGAATGCTTCTCTGGCACTTGCAGGTTGCACATGGCAAGGTTGGGTGAGGAGGGAGTGAAGGCTGAGTTCTTAATAATAATAATAATAATAATGGTATTTGTTAAGCCCTTACTATATGCCAGGCACTCTACTGAGCGCTGGGGCAGATTTAAGGTAATTGGGTTGGGGTCAGTCCCTGTCCCACAAGAGGTTCACAGTCCTAATCCCCATTTTTACAGATGAGGAAACTGAGGGACAGAGAAGTGAAGTCCAAGATCAGACAGCAAGCAAGTGGTGGAGCTGGTATAAGAACTCAGGTCCTTCTGACTCCCAGCCTTTCGCTCACCACTACCCCAAGTAGTTGTCCAAGTTTGGTTACGGGGCAGATATTTCTGCATTTGTAGCCCATGCACCCCCACATATAACCAGACACACGTTCTTTTCTTGCAACATTCAATCCTTTATTATTCTTTATTTTATTTACCTGTGGCCATCTATTTCTCTAAATCTCCTACCTACTCTATTTGAATTAACCATGGACCATTTTTATGTGGAGCTCATCATATTCATCTTCGGTTGTGTTTTCTTAAAATGTGCGTTTTAGATTTTTTTTGTGTGTGTTTGAGTGGCCACTTCAAAGGTCGAGCTAATATGATCATTCTGCGACATAGAATTATTGCCGTCAATAGGAGAAAGAAAAAGGTAATTTTGAAAGGTTTGCGAGCATGAAGATTCTAGTTCACCAAGTTAGTGTGTGAAGAGGGAATGTCCAACGGTGCACTGGTTTGGTTCATTTAGAGGCCATCTGAATTGGTTTTGGAGGATTGACTAGTAGTCCCCAATGTTTTGCCAGACAGAGATATTGTCCTCTAAACTAGTTAATTGATCACTGATATTTATTGAGCTCTTACTGTGTGCAAAGTATTGTCCTAGGCATTTAGGAGAGTACAGTAACAGGCATAAACACTTCCTTCCCATAAACAGAAATATGATAATCTTTTTGAGGAACAAATAGGGTACTTTGAAATTGTCAACTTGCACATGTTATAGATTTTTTCATTCATAGGCATGCTGTAAAGTCTTTAAAATTAAGTTAAACTATGTAAAATGTACCCTTTTTCTGCCAAGTCAAAATGTAACTTTATTATTTTACAGAGAGCTGGATTGAAAGATGTCTCAATGAAAGTGAAAACAAACGTTATTCCAGTCACACATCTCTGGGGAATGTTTCTAATGATGAAAGTAAGTAGCTGATGTTCATTCTGTTAAAGTTTTATTGACATGTCCTATTGACTGAATGGTACTGTTGGATTGTTCCTTTCAAAGATGATGTTTCATCTGAAAAGAGAAAATCATAACAAAGGAATTAGATCAAATATCCTGTACTAGCAATATGGCTACTCCTAATGCGATTTAAGAAGTAGCCTCAAAATTATAATAATAGCTCTAGGATTTTCAAGTGATGACTTTGTCAATACAGAGAAAAATTACTCTTCTAGCTATTCCTTCAGTTGGAGAACTGAGTTTGGGGTCTTCAAAGGCTGTTTGTCTGCAAAGTCAGTCACTAATTAAAAACCACTAAGTGCGGCAGTGCTTTGGCTACCGATAAAGCTTTGGGGAAGCATTTCCATTTCATGATTTGAAGACTCATGCTGACAAGAAATGGCTCCTTCGGAGCACTCTGTTCTAGACATAGGCGTCTACTCCCCAGGGCTAATGTAGGTGATTGCCTCACACCTTTTTCAGCTTTCAGACTTGCTCATCCTAGGTCTCTGACAAGACCTGAGAGTTTCCAGCTGGGGAGGAAAAAACCCAAAATGGTGACTGTCTTTGCTCTTGGAGGCCTGTCTCCTCCCAATCCTCATCCACACTAAAATCCCAAACTCCTTTTTGAACAGCTGGCATTTATGGTCCCTCCAAAGAGGTAGCTAACCACCTCACCCCAGTGCCAGCCCTGGTTGAAATTCTTAGTCCTTTCTCGGCATTTCCAACAACAAACCAAACAACCAACAAAACGATCCATATGTAAGAACATCCGTGTTTTAAGCCTTGAATCGGTACATCACAATACAAAAATAACTGGAGGAAATGTAGAGAGGCTGGTGAGTCAAAAAATGAATTCTGTTTTTAGCAAGAGGTATGAACCATTCTACAAAGAAAACTGTTGTACTGCATACTGTATCAGTGGTTTTAGAATCAGGCTATGTTTATTATCCTTTTTATTGCACTGAGAAATTCTGATAGCAAACCAAATTATATTCTAAGCAGAGACTCTCAGAGGGTAGCTGATAGGAAAGAAGTAAAAATAACCAGTTCCAAATTAGCAAATGTATATTTTTCAAGTAACCAGTGGATTTTCCATGTTATTTCTAGTCATTCCAGATTTGGAATTCAGAATATTGTTTTTGCTCATTTTTCATTGAACTCTCATAAATTACTTTGGTTGGTCTTAATATAGATCTTATTTCTTCAATCAGAATAGAGGATAATAATTGTGATATTTGTTAAGCATTTACTATGTGCCGGGCACTGTACTAACCACTGGGGTAGTTACAAGATATCAGGTTGGACACAGTCTGTGTCCCAGAAAATAATGATGGTATTTGTGAAGCTCTTGCTATACATCAAGCACTATTCTAAGTGTTGGGGTAGATACAAGCTAATCAGGTTGGACACAGCCCCTGTCTCACATGGGGTTCACAGTCTTAATCCCCATTTTCAGAGGAGGTAGCTGAGGCACAGAGAAGTTGAATGACTTGCCCAATGTCACACAACAGTCAGGTGGTGGAGCTGAAATTAGAACCCAGTTCCTCTGTCTCCCAGACCCATGCTCTTTCCCCTGGGCCATGCTGCAGGAGGAATTTTATGTTTCAAGGAAACATTGGTACTTATTGAGGACTTACTTTGTGCAGAGCAGTGCACTAAGCACTTAGGAGAGTTCAGTATAATAGAGTTGGTAGATCCATTCTCTGCCCACAACAAGTTTACAGTCTAGAAGGGGGACCTATGTATCTGAGTAGGTAAAATTAATAGAGTTAATATTATATATTAATATTATATTAATTCAATAAGGTCAAATCAGCCCCAATTTTGCATTTGCTTTCCAGATATAGAAACTAAATTTTCAGCAGGGTGAGGAATTCTTCTCTGACTTTACCTTGCTTAGGGTTGTTGAGTGCTGTTAGGGTCTTGGAAGCCATAGTGAATCCAATACCTTGGGTTCCTAAAAGTGTACCTTCGACGTAAAAGCATCCATTTTCATCACAAAGGTAAATGTAAACCACCCATGTAAAATGTAAATTTTACTCCCTGTGGAAGTTTTTCCTCACCAGAGGAAAGAGTAGAGGTTTTTTCCTTGTGTAGTACAAACACATCTTAAATGCTTTATGGTTTAGAAGTTTTACTTAACTCCCTGGGTGTGAGATCACAGCTCTGAATTATGCAGTCATTCTCATCCTCTCCCCTCTCCCTCTTCCTCTTTCCAGTCTTCTTCCAACTTCGATCCAACATTTTGTAAATATCTTTAAAAGACTTTTTTTCTGTCTTTTATGGTGTTGGAGAGATATTTGGTAAGAAACATTTTTTTTGGAGTCATCATTTTGACTTGGTTTTGAAAATTCAGTTTTCACCTTCCCCTTAAAAGATAATTTCTCCTGAGAATTTGAGATGTTATCATCATCACAGCTATAGAGGAACTGGAGTGTATTTGGAATCCATTTTGTTCCAGGCCCTCTCGTTGTCTGGCAGGGATTGTCTCTATTTTTTGCTGAACTGTACTTTCCAAGACCTTAGTACAGTGCTCTGCACACAGTAAGCGCTCAATAAATATGATTGAATGAATGAATGAATATGCAGGGATAGCTGCAAAAATCCAAATCTGTAATATATTTATTGTCTTTTAAGTCAATCTTTAAATCTCAGTTATTTTACACTGAAATTATTTTATTCTGTTACAGTCACGAGGGATAAATCATTGAGTTTTCTCAAAAAAGTGGGTCAACATTTTGAAGTTCTCCCAAGGAGCAGACAGCTGCATTGTTTCAAAACAATATGCTGGACATTAGTCATGCAGAGAGCCAAGAAAATGTTCCCTTATCTAAAGAGGAGAAAACTAAGAACCAGGAAGGAGGTACAAGAGAATAAAGGGAGCTTCAAGGAGAGTAAAGGAAAGAGTGGAAATATTTTTCTTATTTTCAGTTTAATTTTCACTTACAATATGATGGTCACCATAGCTAACACTTGCGGTAAAAAAGTTATCGTCTCTACAACTCCATCTTTCAGGATTTCTATAGGACGAGATTCAACCCTGGGAAATGGGGGGTAGAAGCACGAAGATGTTCAGAGAAGTAGCATGGCCTAGTGAATAGAGCCTGGGCCTGGGAGTCAGAAGGACCTGGGTTCTAATCCTAACTCTCCACTTGTCTGTTGTGTGCCCTTAGCGAGTCACTTAACTTCTCTGTGCCTCAGTTACCACATATGTAAAATGGGGATTAGGATTGTGAACCCCATGTGGGACATGGACTGTGTCCAACTTGATTAGCTGGTATGTACCCCAGTGCTTGGTACAGCGCTCAGCATATAGTAAGCACTTAATAAATACCATAAAAAGGAACTTCTACAGAATCTAGATATTATGATGAATTTAAGTGGAGAGAGAATTGAGATGACAATGAAACGCTTCTCTCCTGTATCGTTTGAGTGAAAAGAGCATTTTCCGTTTGGCCAATATTGGGGAATGAAGTCTTTTGCTGTTACTGATTTAGGACAATGGAGGTGGAGAGCATTATGAGACTCCTTAAATCCAAAGTCATAGTTTAGGATGATCATTTTGTCTGACAACATATTAGAATATATCATCAATAAACTGCTTTGCAAGATATAGGCAATCACAGAGTACTGAGTATAAATTAAGGTGATTTTGCAATGAAGCAAATTTGCCGGACTAATCTGCCCATGTAGATACTATAGGTACTAACCCAGTTACCCCTGAAAAAATAAAATTTATGCCAGATAACTTGTAGAGCATTCTCTTTCTACCTATGATGGGATTGGTAGAAAATATTTAGCTGCCAGTTTCTTAAAAGAAATATGTGCAAGGCTAATTCTGTTACTGATTTGTACATTCCAAGCGCTTAGTACGGTGCTCTGCACATAGTAAGCGCTCAGTAAATACTATTGAATGAAATACTATTGAATGAATATTATCTCTATAGGAAGCAGCGTGGCCTAGTGGAAAGAGCATGGGTCTGGGAGTCACAGGCCCTGGGTTCTAATCCCAAATCTGCCACTTGATTGCTGTGTGACCTTGGGCAAGCCACTTAACTTCTCTGTGCATCAGTTCCCTCATCTGCAGAATGGGCATTTAGTATCGATTATCCCTCCTACTTAAACTGTGAGCCCCATGTGGGACCTGATTATCTTGCATCTACCCCAGCACTTAGTACAGTGCTTGGCATATGGTAAGCACTTAACAAATACTAATGCTAATATTGTTATTATTAGTAATAATAATTACAAAAATGTCAAACATGGAATATTAGAGGGATGTAAGGGATCTAATATGTCTTCACTTATATTTTATTAATTTTGTTGTCTATGGCATGTTTCTAGTGTCAATTAACGGTATTTATGGAGTACTTATTGGGTGTAGAGCACTGTACTTAGCCCTAGGTAAAGTACGGTGCAGTAGAGTTGGTAGATGTGATTCCTGCCCAGAAGATGCTGACAGTCTACAGGGGGAGACACATTAAAATTAAGTACTTATGGGGAAAATAATCGAGTAGAGGGATATGTACATAAGTGCTGCAGGGCTGGAGTGATTATGAAAGGGCTTAAGGGTTGCACAGCCAACAGGAAACTATGATTTAGACCACCCTACTATTAAGAGACTGCTTATCTATTAAGTATATCACCAAGCAGTGTGGCTTAGTAGAAAGAGCACAGGCTTGTGAGTCAGAGGATGTGGGTTCTAATCCCAGCTCTGCCACTTATCTGCTAAGTGACCTTGGGCAAGCCACTTAATTTCTCTCAGCCTCTGTAAAATGGGGATGAAGACCGTGAGCCCCACATGGGACAACCTGACTACCTTGTATCTATCCCCGTGCTTACAACAGTGCCTGGCGCATAGTAAGCTCTTAACAAATACCATTATCATTATTATAATTACTGTTGAAGGACTATGTCCAGAGGCCAATTGCTAATATGAAATTCTTCAGTCCAAGCAATAGCTTGTTGAAGGTATTAAATCAGTTGTATGTACTGAGTACTTTCTGTGTGCAGAACACTGTCCTAAATGCTCAGAAGAGTACAATATAACTATACTGAGTTTGTAGACACATTCCCTGCACACAGTGAACTTCCAGTCTTGAGTGGGAAAGACACACTAGCTTGTTGAAATCACACAGATCAGAGTTTACCTCAAACTCAGTATAAATCAGTTGTGTGGCACTACTGTTTAAACAACAGTAACATGACACTGCACTGTTTATTATAGAGAATGTAAGACAAGAAAGAATCCTGAGGTCATCCTCCCATAATATTTATTGGTTATTTCTTGAAGGAGTATGTCTTAGTTGGGCCCCTGTAACTTCTGAGCAATGAAAAGTTTGCACAAGGCTCAGAAGAAAGCAGCAAAAGTGCTTAAATTTTTGGGAAATAGGTTCTTTTTGAAAATATTAAATTGGGTTTATTTTGTTTAGAGAAAAGAAGGTTGAGAGGGAACTAAATTGCTGTCCAAGTATCTGAACCAGTGTTGTTCAAAGAGCTGTTTTCTGTTTTCACTGGGAACTGTCCAAATAAGCATTAGCTTAATTTACAGCCAGTGAGATTTAAGTTAGACACTGGAAGTTGTGAAACACTGGAATAATGTAAGGCGTTTCCCCCTTTTTTTTTTTTTTGAGTTTTTAAGAGTAGGATGAACAGTTACCTTTCCCATGTTTCTAAGGGAAAGCAGCATGGCTTAGTGGCTAGTACAGTGCCTGACACATAGTAAGTGCTTAAAAATACCATTATTATTAAGAAAGATGGCTCAATGCAGGGGCCAAAATGAAAGCCAAACTTATTTTAATGAGAAGTGTGTACAAAACTCTGCTTTACAACTATTTGAAAGGCAGCCCTTGAAACGTAATGGTGTGTTCAAGCTCTGGGAAAAGTTTTAGAAGAGTGCTTCTCCTATCTTTGGAAATCTTCCATTTTGGACTACCCATCCTGATCAGATTAATCACACTCCCCACTTTATCCCCCTTGCCCTACATGCCCCATCTATAAATAACTCCACTGTGAGAGGGAGGGGAGGGGTCAAACAGAGAACTAGGGAGGGGTACCCTCCATGGAGAATGAGGGGAGCTGAACTCCCACCTCCTCCCATTCCCTGACTTTCACCATCTCAGATCACCAAACCCTGAAATTATACTGCCCTGCACACAGATGTGCTCAATAAATAAATACTCTTCATTGATTTCTGTTCCCATTCAAAGACAAACCCATCAATCAGTGGTATTTACGGAGCACTTACTTTGTACAGAGCGCAGTAATCGTGGTATTTGTTAAGCACTTACTATGTGCCAGGCACTGTACTAAGCGCTGGGGTAGATACGAGCTAATCAGGTTGGACACTAACCCTGTCCCACGTAGAGCTCACAGTCTCAATCCCCATTTTACAGATGAGGTGACTGGGGCACAGAGAAGTGAAGTGACTTGCCCAAGGTCACACAGCACACAAGTGACGGAGCGCAGGGATTAGAACCCAGGTCCTTTTGACTCCCCAGCTCATGTTCTATCCACTAGGTTATGAGACTAGAGTACAACAGAGTTGGTAGACATGTTCCCTGTCCATAATGAGCGTACATCTAATAATAATAATAATAATGTTGGTATTTGTTAAGCGCTTACTATGTGCAGAGCACTGTTCTAAGCGCTGGGGTAGACACAGGGGAATCAGGTTGTCCCACGTGGGGCTCACAGTCTTAATCCCCATTTTACAGATGAGGGAACTCAGACACAGAGAAGTGAAGTGACTTGCCCACAGTCACACAGCTGACAAGTGGCAGAGCTGGGATTCGAACTCATGAACTCTGACTCCAAAGCCCGTGCTCTTTCCACTGAGCCACGCTGCTTCTCTAACACCAATAGACCAGAGTGCTTAATAGATATAACCTGTGATTTCATCCAAAATGAGCAACTTAGCTGATAGATAGAACTCCAAATGCAAGATGATTTCAGAAGTCAGGAAGAGAAAGGGTGGCAGAATGAAGGCAGCGCATCTCAATTGTCTCAGACAAACAAGTGATGCTGTAGCTTCTAAGGGACTTAACATGTTGTGGTTGGCTTCCAGGATTACATTTAGGGAAAAAATGGTATCAAGGGATAACATCTATTTCTCATAGGCTAGTCTTCTGCAATCTCAACTTTCGGACCATTATGACCTGGGCAGATTACACGGCAACACCTATCAGGATTGTAAACTCTCTGAGGGCAGGGAATGTTTCATTTATTGTTGTACTCTCCCAACTGCTTAGTACAGTGCTCTGCACCCAGTAAGTGCTCAATAAATATGATTGAATGAATGAATGAATGAATGAATGAAAAAATATGCCTTATTGTTGGAAATGGCCAGATAATTCCAATGAAATCAAATACAATTGGAATTTTATCATAGACCCTGAGCCCAATTTACATCGCAGTGCCATCTGAGGCTTTCATTCATTCATTCAGTTGTATTTATTGCATGCTTACTGTATGTAAAGCACTGTACTAAGCACTTTGGAGAGTCCAGTATAGCAATACACGGACACATTTCCTGCCCACATTGAGCTTACAGTCTAGAGCTAAGCTGCAGTCTAGAGCTTACGTAGGAATTTTAATTCTTCATAAAATGTAAATGCCTCTGTACTGGTTCCAGTCTGAAAAGTTCTGGCATAGTCCAAGAAATGTTGTTATTGTGGGATTTTCAGTCTGTCTGGAAGCAGAAAGTCCTGGAAATCTTGCCAGTGAGCTTGTTCCCAGAGATCACCGTTCCAATTTTCCAGATTTAGAGGTTTGTAAAGACAGAGAGCAGCATCCAGGATTCCGTATGTTTATTCAGATGGAACAATTTTAGCTCTTGGTAATCATGCGCAAACCAACTAGTAGGTAGTAATGGTGAAGAGAGGGTAACAAGCAGGAGAATACTAAGATAACTAGAAAAATGAAGAATTTGAGCAAGAAACAGGAAGCCTGAAAATTGTATGCAGGAAAACTCATGATCTGGCCTGTTCTCCAAAATCTTGGCAGGCTGAGCTACTTAAAGGAGCATTATTTAGTCTATTCAGGTGTGAAAAATTTCTGTGGTTAACACTGTTAATTTCCTTGAAAAACAAAATCCAAGTCATGGAAGAGAGGGTGTGTTTGTGAAATTTCTCCAGCTAAATGTTCCTGATACAGACCTTTGGACCTTTTAGATTCTCTATCCAAACATGTTTACCGCCCGACTAAAGGATAGAGAAGGATCAGAACCAAGGAACCTGGAGTCTGGACCTGATAGGGATGAGGTGGTCCAATTTGGGCAAATTCAAAATTAAAATAAAAAGCCTGGACTTGTGGTGTTTGTTATGAGCATATAGAGACTTGCAAGCTAGGGCCTTGTGTGTCATTATTTAGAACAGGCCTTGTGTGTCATTATTTAGAACAAGGGTCGACCATATTCGGGTTTTGTGAGCTATATTAACCCATGGACTGATGCCATTTAGCTTCTCCCCTCCCCACCACAGATTTTGGGGGCAGGAAGTAGTAGGCACATTCCTCCCTTTACAGCCAGAAGAGGGCTGAGATGTAGGTTCTTCTCTTTGCCCTTTTTTGGTCAAATGCAGCCTCACCTTAGGCTGAGGTGGATCGCAGGGTGAGCTAGAGTTGTTTTTATTTTTAAATGTCATTTTTGAAGTTTTTACTATACCCCAGGTCTCCTATATGCAAGGCACTGGAGTAGATACAAGATGACAGGTTGGACATGTCCCACATGGGACTCGCAGTCTTAATCCATATTTGACAGATGAGGTGACTGAGGCACAGAGAAGTCAAGTCACTTGCCCAGTTCACACAGCAGACAAGTGGTGGAGCCGAGATTAGAACCCTGATAGGTTCTTGTTCCTCTCTGCATCGGTGGGGCTGATTTGTATCTGTCTCTGGTCCTACCTCACCCAGGATGGACACCCACATGCCCTGTGTTGTCATCAGCAAGCAGCAGTGATGCCAAGGCTGGCCAGTAAAGCCAGGCAGGGCAGGATACTGTTCATTCCCTACGGGTTCCAGGACAAGGGGCAAGAGGAGCCTTCGTGCCAGGCACTGCACGCGCTGATTATAGCAGCAGCAGTAGCGGTGGTGGGGGGTGGGCGGGAGGGGCTGCATAATTCTGGGTGGGTTGGCACGCCAGGGAGGGAGGCACCAGAACAGTGGGCGAGTCCAGCCCCTGAGCTGGGTGCCATGGGGGCCATGACTGGAGCAGCTAAGTGGTGCGGAGTAAGGAGGAGGAAGATTATTATTATTATTTTGGTACTTGTTAAGTGCTTACTATGTGCCAAGCACTGTTCTAACCACTGGGGTAGATTCAAGTTAATCAGGTTGGACACAGTCCCTGTCCCACATGGGGCTCACACTCTTAATACCTATTTTACAGATGAGGTAACTGAGGCCCAGAGAAGCTAAGTGATTTGCCCAAGGTCACACAGCAGGTATTTGGCAGAGCTGGGATTAGAACCCAGGACATTTTGACTCTCAGGCCTCTGCTCTATCCACTAAGCGAGGTAGCTTCATTGAAGCAGGAACTGGGCTTTGGTAGTGTGACACTCACTCTCCCCACTTCCCAATTAAAAACAATCGAGAATAAGTTAATTTTCTCTCTCCTAGCCTCCCTTTTCTTTCCTCTTCTCCTTCCCTCTTTCATCCTCTTGCTTCTCAATTAAGCATATTTATTGAGCACTTACTGTGAGCAGAGTACTGCTCTCCTCTCCCATTTTTCTCCCCATCTCTTAGAGCCCTATAAGAAAATATCAGTGGAAGTACGGGTTTCACTTTAAATTCTTCTTACTACTATTTCAAAATCTTATCTCCGTTAAGAAGTAAGCTACATGAGCGTGTTATATTATATCACTGGCTCTTGGCACACTAACTGCTCACAGGTTTCATTTTGTTTGGCTCTTCTATACAACCCAGTTGCCGACCCGATTTAAAATATGGAGGAAGATATGTACCAGGCAAAAAAAGGAAGCTCAGGAGTTGTTTTAGGGGATAGAGGATGGGCCTGGGAGTCAGAAGGACTTGGGTACTAATCCCAGCTCTGTCTGCTGTTTGACCTTGAGCAATACACTTCACTTCTCTGTGCCTCAGTTATCTCATTTGTAAAATGGAGATTAAAACTGCGAGCCCCAGATGGGACAGGGATTGTATCCAACCCAATTACCTTGTTCTAGGTGCTTGTTCTAGGCGCTGGGGTAGATACAAGATAATTGGGTTGGATACAGTCTCTGACCCACCTGGGGATATAGTGAGTGTTTAACAAATATCATTATTATTATTAAATGCTATTCAGACAAACAGGGTTGGCTGCTGTTTATGACCTAGCGAACCTTGGCATTTCACCTACATGTAGTACTCAGTTTTCAGCCTGTTCTTGAGCGGGGCTAGAGGAAAGTGGGATGAATATAACCCCAGTACCGGTGGGCAGCAGCGTTCCCAGACTGAGCCCCCCTTTTCCTCTGCTCCTCCGCCCCTCCCCATCGCCCTTACTCCGTCCCTCTGCTCTATCCCTCTCCCTGCCCCACAACACCTATGTATATTCATACATATTTTTTATTCTATTTATTTTATTAATGATGCGTATATACCTATAATTCTATTTATTTTGATGCTATTTGTGCCTGTCTACTTGTTTTGTTTTGTTGTCTGTTTCCCCCCTTCTAGACTGTGAGCCCATTGTCAGGTAGGGATCATCTCTATCTGTTGCTGAATTGTACTTTCCAAGCGCTTAGTACAGTTCTCTGCTCATTGTAAGCACTCAATAAATACCATTGAAGGAATGAATGAATTGCTTGTGGGAGGCATTATAGAGGGAGGAAAGATGCTTAAGAGCATGTGCTGCAGGAGGTGATGAGAGACTTCATGATAACAACAGCTTCACCACTACACCAGTCTCAAATAAACTGTGCTCTTTGAGACTTTTTCCAGCAAATATCTACATTTCAATGTTTGAGGTTCATCGATTTTGAGTAGCTACTGCTTTAACCTTCAAAATCAGTCATATCGGCAGAAAGGGAATCTAGCCTATTTAAAAAAATTGTTCCTGAAAATAAGGTTTTACAAAATGGATCATCTCTGTGGGTAATGTAACTTGGTTTCGTGTAGAATTAGTTTAATGTACAGATGTGAGTTCAGTAGGTGTGCACTGATGTCATTTGCTTTAAATTGCAAGGTCCTAACAGGCAGAGACTGACTGTATTTGCCTGGGGCAAATTTGTGATAGCATGGAGAAAAATTAAGTAGAACCCATCCTCAGGGTCTTAAAGCTCTTAATTACATCTGAGTTGATATGCAGCTATAGGATTTTTGAAGGTAATGCTTTTTTTGTCACAGTTCAACCCAAGAGAATGAAAAAGCTTTTGGTTGAGGACATGGCAGATGTAGTGTTTTTTCCACATGAGAATGTGTCCACAGGCATGCCTCCTGCCTGGTAAGTTTGATATTCTGGTAGACCTTCTCATTTCTTCTAGATCCTAGGACTGGGAGTCAGAAGACCCAGATTCTAGTCCTGGCTCTTCCACTGGCCTGCGGTGTGTCCTTGGGCAAATCATATAATTTCTCTGAGCCTCAGTTTCCTCATCTATAAAATGGGAATAAAATATCTGTCTGCCTACCCTTTTCAGCTAGGGGTTCCATGTGGGACAGGGACTGTGTTCAATCTGATTATCTTGTATTTATCTGATTATCTTATATTTATGTGTGCTTAGCACAGCTCTTGGCATATAGTAAATATTTAATAAATACCAATCATCATCTTCATCATCATTACAGCTCTCTTCCTCTTTTGGAAAACTTAAAATGCAGTGCTTTAATTCTTTCTGTATTCAGAAGGTAACTTTTGTTAGTCCAACTTCTCCATTCCCCACTTTGAATTTCACTTTGCTGCTCAGATCATCTTTCTAAAATGTCATTCTGTGTATATATCTCCATGCCTCCAATGGTTACCCACTCTGCCTCTTGCATCAAGAAGAAAACTCTGACCCTTGGTTTTAAGATACTAATCAACTCTTTCCCTCTTATTTTCAGATCTCTTCTCCCACAGTATCCTGGCTTGCGCTCCCCAGTTCTCCCCAATTAACTTTCTCACTGAGCCTCATTTATGATTCTCCCTCTTGCTTCTCCTAATGCATGCCCTTTCCCTTTTTTGGAACTCCCTCCCCCTCAGATCTATAATACCACTGCTCTCAGCATCTTCAAAGCCTTCCCAAAATCCCTCCTCCTCCAGGAAGCACTCCTCAATTCATTTTTTTCCCCTTAGCTTTTACTCTCTCGACTATCAGCTCAGTATTTACGCAGTCACACTGTACCTTTAACTTATCTGTCTCCCCCGTAAACTCCTCTGGGCAGAGATTGTGTCTTTTACCTCTGTTGAACTCTTCCAAGAGCTCAGTACAGTGCTCTATACCAAATAGGTGCTCAATAAGTGCTATCGAGTGACTGATCGACTCTGAAGTATAATGTTGTGGAAGTAATTGCTATCGTGTGACCGAATGTGAAGATGTCATTTGTTTCCTGGGGTTTTTACATTTATCTACATAAAGTCATCTTTTCAAATCACCACTTCACCCTCCATTGGCCTCTAACTCTTTCACACTCCCACCCTGCATATAAAGCCCAGGCCTGGAAGTCAGAGTACCTGGGTTTCTAATCTCAGCTCTGCCACTTACATGCTATGTAACCTTGGGAAAGTCATTTAACTTCTCTGTGCCTTAGTTTCCTCAACTGTTCTCCCTCCTTAGACTGTGAGCCCCATGTGGGACAGAGACTGTGTCTGACCTGATTAACTTATATCCACCCCAGAGTTTAGAACAGTTGCTTGCTGCATAGGAAGCAGTTAATAAATACCATATTAATAATAAAAATACCAATAGTGCTTTTCATATAGTGTGTAACAAAACTATTATTATTATTATCATCATCTTGTCACTTTACATCCATGCCTACACCATATATTCCTGGGGTAGCTGAGCTTTCTGGGACTCCATTTCTCTTTCCTAATCTTTCAACAGAGCAGAAACTGCTTTAGCTAGTCTGGTGCTGAAGCTGGGGTAGATGATAGCATATTCACTGTGACAAGAGAGTTGAAAAAGAGCAAGAGAGAGAGAACAGAAAAAGAAAAAAGAAACCCCAAAATGAAAGAAAAACGCCAACCCAGCCAACAGTAGAACTGGGACCCACATGCGATTCAAAGGAACTAGTTAATCTTACCATAGATTTGGGCAATATCCATTTCCATTCTCTGCCATCTGGTATATATGTCTTGGGGGGGGGCAGGTTTTAAGGCTGTGTCACTTACCTTGTGGAAAAAGCTGAAGCCACAGTTGAGGCTGCTCACCTTTCTTAATTTCTACTGATTCGGTGGCAAGCAATGAAGTTCTCTCCACCACTCTTTTGCCCCTTCTCCCCTTCACCCACTTGATGGCCTGTCATCACCTCTACCAGCCTTCCCTGACTTTGGGGACCATCCGAGATCACTGGATAAGGAATTAAGTCAGTCAATCAATCGTATTTATTGAGTGCTGAGTGCAGAGCACTGTACTAGGCACCTGGAAGAATATAACAGGCACATTCCCTGCCCACAGTGAGCTTATGGCTCGGTGGAAGAGACGGAAGGAATGAAAAGACATGGATTACTTTGTGTTCAGGTGAGTGTCACACCAGCGTTCCCTGAACAGGCTTTCACACCCCTGAGGTAGGCTTCAGACTTTTGGTTTTGGGCCAAACTTTTGGGCCAATTCTTGCTATAGTTAGCTTAGTCCTCAACAAGGGGCAAATTCAGAATTTGTCAGAATTGCTTCTTGTAAAAAAAAAACAATACCTGCACCTAACTTTCAAGGTTACTTTGTTTCATCAGCGAGCATCACACTTGTAGGGTGCTAGGTGGAGCTGGAGAGTAGGCATTTACTATTTTCAATGATGAGCGCTAAGAATAAGTGTATTTGAAGATAGTCAATCAGTCAGTCGTATCTCCTGAGAAGTTATTGGGTACAGAGTACTTTACTAAGCACTTGAAAGTTGGTTTAATAGAAAGGCACCAAATTTCTCAAAATAGAAGGTTTTTTTAATGACCAAGTTACATAAGTTACAGTACTCTAAGAATTGAGCTGAAAATAGCTTTTGAATATAGGAAAATGAAGAAGCACTGGCACAGAATTATGTGGTAGAATTTAAGTTTGTAAAACATTTCAGTAAGAGCACCAAAGAAGCAAACAATTATAGATATTTATGGGAAAGCTTCGATGGAATCTATAGAGAAGTGGATCCTCCCGCTCTTAAATCACACCTGTAGCATCACATAACCAACCCTGTCATCGGGTGTGGGGGGCTGGAAGCCTCTCTCCACCCCCCATTCTTGTTTCAGTGAAAAACTCAGGAAAGAGGAGTAGAAGTGCTGAAGTGATAATCGAGGGGGAAATAGGGTGTGGAGATGAGAGACTAGGGGAGACCCAAGATAACTGTTTTACTGGTTCTTCCAAATCCCTTTTTCTTACCATCTCTCTATCTGTCTCCCTGCAGTCTGCCTGTAGCTGAATCTGAGGTTAGGTGTGGCAGTGAGGAGAGGCTGGAAGATTTACAGGGCCCCGCAAAGAGTTCTGTTGATAGAACGGTCATACAACTGAAATAAGGAAACGGGATGTACTGCTTTGTAAGCACTGCTCTACCCTGAAATCGTGGTGCCCGTGTGATTCCTGGCATCCGTCTCACCCACTCCCAGTGTAAGAGCTGGGGAAAGGAGAGGGTTCTGGGATAGCATTTTCCTGAGACACTTACACAGGAAGGAAAGCCAGATGGGATGCCCAGGCAGGCTGAATTCGTGGTCATCCTCCCTACAGATCCCTTAGGATTGAGAACCACATCTTTGGCTCCCTATGTTACGCCCTCATTTTACTAAGAGTCTTTATACACCGGAGGAGGGACAAGTGATTTGCCCAAGAGGCCTCATGGAGAGACAGCTGTGGAACCTGGGAGAGAGCCCAGAATTCAGACCCTCTGGAGCCATTGTTCCAGTCACTAGGCTACTTGCCCAGTGCCAGGAAACAGCAAGCATGAGAGACAATGCTACCCACCAAAGAAATCTACGTTCCAAATTCTTTACCAATCAGATCTCCATTTTTCCTCACATTGCCAGAGGATGGAGAAGCATAAAAAGAGTAAGTACATAGGAATGGCATAGTGCAGGGCATATTAATAGGAAAATAGTGAGGAATATTAGAAGGAATTTCATGTCAACAGCAGGAGGCTTAGATTAGGTCTCTAAGGAGTAAATTGGTAATACTTTGCCAACCACCAGAAGTAGTGACAGGAATCTACAAGCTTGTATTGAGCAGGATTCTCACTCCAGGATGCTTATATACATATAAACAGCCATCCCCGATAGAGTACTCTTCTTTAGCCCTTTTTTGACCACACTACTATATTTCAGTGGTGATTTTCTTTCAGCACTGCCAAGTTTATTTTGGCTTTTATATCTACTACTCTTGGATTCGTACCCCTAAGGACTTGATGTTTAATCCCATCCTCAGCCCCAAAGCACTTAGACACATACCCTTTTATTCTGCCATTTTCCCGAACTGCAACTTATTTCAATGTTCATTTTCCCCTCTAGACTATAAGCTCCTTGCGGGCAATGATCATGTCTTCCAACTCTATGCTCAGAAAATACTATTGATAGATATACTTCAACCTTTGAAGTATTTTGACTGACTTGAATGGAGCGATTGTAGTCCATGTCAATTTAGCAGCAGATAATGGCAGATCTGTTTAGGAAAAATAATGATAGGTCTCTAGCGTGTTAGTACGAGGTGCCTTTTTGCGGAATAGGATGCAAAATATAACACCTTATAAATTAATATTTTTCATTAACGTATGGAAAACATATTCAAAGTTTTATTATTGGCACATATATTGCATAGTGATCATGTAACTATATTATCTTTTTATCCTTTTTTGGCTAGTCAATATTGGGAATGCATTAATGCACTTTATCTTATTTGCATACTACATATAGTATGGGAACTATACTATTTTTAGCTCTCCTAACACTCTATTTCATGGAACCAATTAAAAGTGAATAACCACAATATGTGGAATGTACACAAATGCACATAAACACATGTAAGACTATGACTACATATATGTTTGTACCTATATCATATTAGACACATCAGCAGCAGCATTTTCTGAGCAACTACTGAATGCTGTCACCTTTGAACATGAACGATAAGTATGTATGTGTGCCTGTTTAAAGGCATCATCGCAGAGAATTCAGATAAGAGTATGTGCACTTAGTTTTAACTTTAGTGCACTTTTAAGAACAAATTCCATACCTAATGGACATAAGTCTACTTAACTGGTTTGTGGCTGTTTCCAGCTGTTACCCCCATATTATCGTTACCTTCTATGTGATCCATATCATGACATCTTGAGATTCTGTGAAGTTGTATTCAAATCATTTCTTTGAACTATCCTTCTTTATAGAGACCTGTTCAAACCTGCCTGTCTACTTATTTTGTTTTGTTGTCTGTCTCCTCCTTCTAGATTGTGAGCCCATTGTTGGGTAGGGATTGTTTCTGTTGCCAAATTGTACTTTCCAAGCGCTTAGTACAGTGCTCTGCACACAGTAAGTGCTCAATAAATACAATTGAATGAATGAATGAAACCATTAGATTGTAAATTGTTTGAGGGTCCCGGAATGCATGTTGTGCTTTCCAGGATTTAGTACAGTGCTTTGTAATGAGTAGGAGCTCAACAAATGCCACTGATTAATTGATTGAAATATTGGTCTCTTACCTTTGGGGGAAATGATCAGGAAAGGAAGATCTGGGTTAATTATCATCCTCTTTTAAAGTTCAATCTTCTCCCAACCTTCTAGACTGTAAGCTCATTATGGACGTGGAATGTGTCTGTTAATTGTTATATTCTACTCTCCCAAGTGCTTAGTAACGTGCTCTGCACTCATTAAGCCCTCAGCATATACAATGACTGACTAATTGACTGACTCAAAGACAGTAGCAGTTGATTGTCTTCTCTTCAAAGCTGGGCTACAGACTTACTGGGCTAAAGCCTCCTAGATCCTTCTCTCTCAGGGGAGTAGATCACAGCTGCCTTTAAACCATCTTCCCTTACCCCACCACCCTGGCCTAAATGCTTTTGAGAGACTTTTTCAGGACTTAAAAGAGGTCCAGGAGGGCTGGAGAACACACATATGTTCTACTACTAATAATATAACCGTGGCAGTGTTTTAAACACTATGTGCCAAATGATGTATTAAGCTTTGGGGTAGATTCAAGAAAATAGAGTCAGATACAATCCCTGGACGATAGGAGGATCACGGACTAACAGGGAAGGAGAACTGGAATTTAATCCCCATTTTTACAGATGCAGAAATTGAAGCACACACAAGTAACTTGCCAAAATGTCATGCGGAAGCAGCATGACCTATTGGAAAGAGTACAGGCTGGGATCCAGAGGACCTGGGTCTTAATTTAGGCTCCACCGCTTGTCTTCTTTGTGACCCTGCCAAGTCACTTAACTTCTCTCAGCCTCAGTTTCCTCCTCTGTAAAATGGGGTACCTGTCCTCTCTTCCCCTTTGTGAGCTCTGTGTGGGAGAGAGATTGTGCCCAACCTGATTTTGTTTGTATCTACTCCAGAGCTTGGTACAGTACTTAGCACATACTAAGCATTTCACAAATAACACAGTTATTATGACGATGATGATTACATGGTGGAGCCAAGATTAGAACACAGGTCTTCTGACTCAACACAGGTCTCCTGACTCACAGGGCCATACTTTTTCCACTTAGGCCATGCTCTTTTTTGTATGAGAGCCCCTTGGACTTCCTACAACTCCTCAAGGGCACGGTAAATTTCTTGCACCTTCCTGGCAATCTCCCAAGTGCCTTGTACAATGTTCTCTACACAGTAGTGCTTCAATAAACATTGATGATGGAAATACCTTTTCTATTTTCCAGTAATTAGTACTAATAAAACCCATGTTTAAAAATTATAGGCTCCAAGTACTGTAAGAACTAGCTTCACTTGTTTAGAATTTCTGAAGAAGTAGATTGTCGTTACCTGGGAAAATGGTACATTGGATGGAAAATAACACAAAAAAATTGATGGCAATGGAATTTTTTATAATAAAACTTAATAAATGGACCAAGGGAATCAGTATATACAAAGCTGTGTTTCTAGGTTTCATCAAAGTATTGTTATTTCCTACAGGGCTATTGTGATGTGTAGAGGAAAAATTAAATCACAGTGACATAGATGGAATCATGAGGAAATGAATTAAAAGCTGACTTCTAGCCTAGAGACATAGGGAGCCAGATAAAAACTGTGATAACTATGAAAATGATTCCCTGAGCTCATAGATGGTTCCGTCAGGTGCACATCCCTCTATTTCTCTTCTTTGAGGATCTGGAAGATACTGCTGAGTACGAGTCATCAATGTCTAAGTGGCACTGATGTAGGCGGGGTGGTTCACACCAGAAAGAAAGAATAAAAATATAAAAATATCTAGAAATTCTGGAAGAATGAAAGATAATAACATTAATGTTATTCGATTCCTATTAGATGGATCTTTCACTTTGATACAGAAAACCAATGGAAAGAGCTCAGGCCTGCGAGTCAGAGAACCTGGGTTCTAATCCCAGCTATGTCACCTTGGGCAAGTCATATGTTAAGGAACTTCTCTGTGCCTCAGTTCTTTCATCTGCAGAAAGGGGATTCAATACCTATTCTCCCTCCTAGTTCGACTGCAAGCTCTATATTTTGTGTCTGCCCAGTGCTTATTAAAGTGCTTGACACATAGTAATCATTTAAATAGCACAGTTGTTGTCATCATTATTATCATTATTACAGATTTTAAGTGGGGGTGATCCAAGTGAGGGGAAAATATATCATGATTTCAGCAAGATCAATATTTAAAGGAAGCGTTCTCATTGAGAACAGGGAGAATTGACAGGCCCGTAGCAATTTCCACTGAAGTCCAACCCTTTTTTTCTCTCCACAGATGAGGAAAAAGAAAATAGAGCATCGAAACCACATTCTACCCCAGCTACTCTGCAGTGGTAAGTGTCCTCCAAGAAATGCTTAATGAATCAGGAACTCATACACATATTCTTTAATGTATTCCTAATGGTATAATTCTTGAAATTTCAAAATGAAATAGACAACAATTCAGCTTGTTTGACTACACAGTCTAGTTGTCCTTCTAGTTAGTAACGTATCCTGTGAGAATGTACCCCCCGTGATATCATCCTACACCTACGGCTCGGCTTTAACTTTGTAGGAATGAACTACCACATGCAATCCATTTTTAGCTCGCTTGTCAGTTTCAGAGCACTGGGGTTGGACTCTTTGACTTGCCCTTCCTAACTCCTCATTTCTATGATTTAATATTGCGGAGCCTACTTCTGCCCATTGCACAGAAGGATCACAGGTTGTCATTAGAGTAGGACACACTTTGGTGAACTTAAATGGAGGAAGGGGGGAAAAGGGGAGGATGTAAGTACAGCTACCCATGTTTTGCTCCTTAAAGAATTCCTTAATGAACCTCAAAGAGATGCAGTGGAAATAATGGATTAGGCGTCTCTCAAGGAAGCTATCCCTTAGAAATGATTTCTTGACTCAAGTGGGCATATGCCTTCTTCCCATGGAGAATAAGAGATGGAGCTGAAGGAGGTTGCTTTTCCTTTAACAGTTTCCCATGGTGCATTTTTGTGCTGTAGGAGGTTCTGGGCAAGAGAATAATACCTGCTATTTTCATATGATTAGAATAATGATAACAATAAGATTGAAGATTTTTGAGTCACTGAACCAAAAGATTTAAATTCAGTGGCTGTGAAAGAATTAAGGAAAAATGGAGACAAAAATGAGCAGGGAGGGGAAAACAGTAGGAAAAAATCCAGAGAGAGGTGGGAGAAACAGTAAAGAAGGAAGCCAGATGGTTGTCATCTAGCAAGGTACTTTTTCATATATTAATTCACCCATAGATGAGCAAAGGTGAAGGGAGGAGTTTCAAGTTAAATGTGTAGGAAGGTATTTTCAATCTCCTGGCAGTAAGCAGGTAATTCGGCCACCCTAAGATAAAGAAAATTGGTGGCCACCTCATTCCCTATTGTATCATTTTGTTTGGATGTACACACACACACACACACACACACACACACACAGTATAACATAACTATAACTAGGTCCATTCCTGTTGTTCTTGGACCTAGGCTCTGAGGCCCTGACTTACCTTCCCTAAGGACCACTTCCATCCTGTCACCATCTTTGTGGAGGGCCAAAGGCCACAGTGCTGCCAAATAGAAGAGGAGCCAAATGGCCACCAACTTTTAGAAGGGTGGGGTTAGCCTCTATCTTTGTGGGGGCGTGGGTAGCCATCTTCTCTTTGAAGGGGTTCCACTGCATGACATCCTGAGATGGTTGCATACCTCATTTACTGTCTGAAGCTGGCCCTGCCAGGAAAATGAGAGGAATCTGCATGCTGTGTCTTGTTTAGTGACGCATACAGTGCTCATTCTAGAACATTATGATTCATAATGTTCAAAAGTCTCAAACTTTTGGTTTGTCTCTGCCTTTTTCTGTTCTTTTGTTGTTTCTCTTTACTTCTAACTCGACATCTGAAATTCAGTCTTGAACCTGGCATTTGCCTTGTACATGACAAATGTGACCGTGTGTTTGAATGACCATCAGTCACTTTTTTGTCACAAGTTCCACTGAGAAAAGTGGCATATATTCAAGGCATATATGCATACTGATCAAATGAGTAAATCCCAGCACTTGATCCATCCCCCATGAATGTTTATTCCTCTTTCAAAATATTGCCTAAGTTTAATTCAAAGTGTTCTTGAATTATGAAATGCAATTTTCAAATGGTCAGACTCATACGAGGAGGTCTGATGTTAGTTTCACAAAGTGAAACTTGACTTGGATATTGTATTTCTAGCTTGAACTCCAGGACTTCTCTGTTAGAAAATTAATCTTCAGAGACACAGAATTTCAGGAGATGAGCCTCTGCTTTTTGGTCCAGAAAGAAGAATTGGACTAAGTCATTATTTTCTGGTTCAGTTTTGAAGATGTCACCCTTATCCCTCGTGCATACTTCCCTCAACCCTATATCTTATTTAAGGCAGTGGGGGTGGTTTATTTAAGGAAAGGAAATCGACCGGCTAGCTGCCTTATTGGAAAGCAACTATCACTTTTGAAAATACATGTTAAATTTCCAATATTCTCCTTGCTGGTGTAGATTTTTGAAATCCAAGTCTTACTTCTGTGAGTCCCAGTGGTACTGCACTCCAGACAAAAATCTTGCAGTGTAACAAATAAAATAATAAAGGATTCCTATTCCCAAACTGAGACTTTGATCCACCAGCCTGACATCCTTGAGCCTTTCCAGGGTCATCAGTACCTTTGGTTTGCTCCTGGAATCGGGGTGGGAGTTATTCGTTTTTCCTCCTCCTTCCTCCCTTCCTCCTTCCCTCCCTTTCCAGTCTCTCGCCCCCAAGGAACAAACAACACGTTGGCCAAGAAGCCTAAAATAATTGGATCACCGGGTTGGGATGCAGCTCCCAGCAGAACATGGGCAAATATTGTAAGATGAATTCTGCCAAATAGTCATGAGCTTCCTCAGTCATAAAGGTTAGTAAATCCCTATCCTCTTGGGATGAGGAGCACGGCTGGAATTTTCTCCACACAATAAAACCCATTCAGGAGCGCGTGCCATAGAATCATAGAATTCAGGAATGGAAACAGGCTTGTTAGATCATCCAGACTTCTTCTTTGCCAGGGCATCTGCCCCTTCGTTCCATTTCAGTGTTCCGCTGTATTCGTGGTGTAATGCCACACTGAAGTCAGTTGCATTTTGGCTGTTGCTAGACTGATCAGTGTTGCACCCCAAAAGGAGGGAAAGGAAGATCAGGTAGTGTTTTACATTTTCAAAGAGTTTTTCCATGGTTTGATTTGATTTTCAGAATATGACATGAACAGATTTGATCTTTTCTATTTTCATATAGCATGACTTCCCCCAAAGAAAAATTGATTTTGGCATCATTACTGAAAAGGGGCACACTGATGCTAGATTTTTCATGAATAAATGAGTCCTGGATTATATCTATGTGACACAATCAAATATTTATCTGCTCACCCCAGAAAATCTGGGCAAGGTCTAAAAGTCTTTTGACTTCTGGAGATTAGATAGAGCCTGCTACCTTCAGTTGTCACAATCAGTTTGCCTTCATTCTTTTTAAAAGATGTGACAAACCAATAGCATCAAGAAAGGGAATCAATTGGTTTTAGAATCTGCTTCAATCTCCCGAAGAAAAAGAAAGTGGATGGTGATTGACTTAAAAAAAAAAAAAGAGGGTGAGAGTGAGGCCCAGACTAAAAGTGCTACGGGCCAGGAGCAAGGCTGGATTGGAAATCCTGATTTGAGAAGGTGGGGGAAGAGAAGGTTTGAAAAGTGAAAGTTATTTTATTTCTGTTATCTGTTGACCAGGTTTTTCACAGCATAGCTCTGAGTCACTCCTTAAAGTGGCAAGATGGAAGTAAGGGAATTTCCAGGAACCCTAGTCCTGACATGGCCAACATCTTGCAAGCGAACAACTTTCCAGATTTCTCGGAGTTGCAAGGCCTAAAGCTGTTGCTCCTCGGCACCAAATTAATCTGGTCCCATTGAGGGCAGGAAGCATAAAATAGGTCGGGCAGACTGGCGGTGGAACAAGGGTTCATCCAGAGGTTGTCAACTTGAAAGTTGTTTTCCTATGTTTATTCATCCCACACAGATTGCAAAAGACAGTACAACTAGTACTTCATTAAGGCTTTGACGCCTTTCCAGAATCAGCCTAACTGAACCAGCAGAGCAAAATCTGTGGCACGATACGGGGAGATACTAAACTGGGCCTCTGCATGGCTTACTGCCTATTTTCTGCATCTTTTTCCAGATTTCACTTTGGCCCAAAGGGAGGTGAAGGATTCCAACATTGTGTTGCTGCTGACTGGGTTGATCCTTGGATGATGTAGTCCTCTGATGATTCTTATTGTAGTTAAGCAATCGTTCCAGACCACTAGATGCTTTGCCAGTCCTGGACAATGCTGCCTCCCACTTCTAAGTTTCTCCTCCTTTATTATTACCTTTGGGATATCTTCATGTGCCAGAATCGACTTGATTTTCCACTGGCCATTTGTGAAGTTTGCTCAAAAAACTCAAGCAGAGACGTATTAGGACCGAGAAAAGAAAAGGAGAAATGTAGGGAAAATTGGTGTCTTGCAGGAGTGATTCCTCAGCTGCCTCAAGAATGGGCTTTTTCCAGTGTTCTGCAGTTTTAAAGCTTCTGATGATCCTTAATAACTATTCACATTCAGTAACTTTTACTGATCTCTTTCCTTTGGGTTCAAAAGTGTTCTTTTTTGACCAGGATTTGGATTAAGACTTGAACTTCATGAAGAATGAAATCTTTAATCTTGATGCTTACATGTCTCTTTAGAAAAACTCAGGTTCAAAATAAGAAGAGTTAACGCTTGAGCTTTGCTTAGCACACTAATGCCTTAGAGCTTTCTCGAGGCAACTATAGGATGGTATACTCTGTAGCTTTGTTAGAAAACATTTTTTAAAAAAATATACTGCTGGTAATGATTTTCGGTAGAGAGCAGATTGAGTTCATTATCTGTTTTAAAAGGATGAGGTTGAATTAAAAAAATATGATGAAGTTGTTAGAAAGGAAAATGGAAGAAGCTGAACAAGATGGGTCTCTTGATCATTAAAAAAGTTCAGGTATAATGGAGCATTGTTCACAGTGTCAGACTAATGACTCCCTCTGAAAGAGAGGAGAAAGAGAGAAAAAATCATCAGATATGAAGAGAAATAATTAACTGCTTTTCTTTCTGTCCTGTCTTGGTCAGGGAAGCTGACATTCCAATTAGCAACTATAATACACAAACGGACTCTCTGGGTTGTGAAAAGAGGTTTTGTTAAAGGTCTATGAATTTGGGATAAGGTGCCTTGCTATTCTTGTGGAACTAACAAAGAATAGATGATACCCTTAGAAAGCAATTACTTTCATATACCTTATTAAAATTGTTTGCCACCATATACCATCCAGGCAACAAATGTAGGAATGGTCCATTTAAGAGAGACAAGACATCTCTATAAATTTTAGCTAGTCAAGGTTTCTGGTTTTTTCAGGTAACAGCATAATTAGTATGTATTCTGCAACTGTAAATTCCCTTAACTTTTCCTTCAGCTGATCTAGAAAGTTTATGGCTGCTTGGGTCATTTAAAATTTACTTTGTGGAATCTTTACATATTGGATTTGTGACGTGTTAGCTTGAAAGCAGATTAACCCAGCAAAAAGGAAAAAACCAATCCCAACAAATAGAGACAAAACCCTTTGATGACCAAAAATATGATCTTCAGTGAACACGAGTGAGCTCAATACTCTTTTTAAGAGGGTGGATAGAACCTAGTTAAGAAAATAGGTAGATATTTTTGAATTGTGTGTGATTTTTTTTTTTTTACTTGCCAATTATTTTGGAAATTTTTATCAAAGATGAGAGGGATTAATACACATGCGGCATCTGAAAGATGTTCAACCTTCCCAAAACTGTTCTTGTGTATATAAGGTTAGTTAAACTGGAATGATACACTCACACCCTTAAATTCAAGCATGGCTTTTTATGTTTGCCTAAAGTTTTACTTAATGGGCAGAAAAGACAATTTCTAAAGATTTCAGGAGGTTATGGGTTTATGTAAAACTCCTGTTTTTTGTAGTTACATTCAATTACTCTGAAGAATGGTTTTCTGAAGGAATTGGTGGAATCTTAGAATAAAGGAATATGCATCTGTCCGGAATGGTTTAGGAGCAGAGGCAGGGGAATATACTTGATGACCTCTGGCACTCTTTTTTGGGCAGGGTTATGTGGTGTCCTTCAGCTTTTCTGTGTAGTTACATTTGCTTTTTCATTTGATGTTACAATATCAAAGGAAATGAGCTCTGGGACAGGGGAGAGGGAAAGGGCAGGGCTTATATATCTGACATGAAATGGCAATTATACCTGTAGTTTTTGTTTGGCATTTATTTCTAAAGGCTGGAGGAGAACTATGAGATTGCAGAAGGAGTCTGCATTCCTCGAAGTGCCCTGTACATGCATTACTTGGACTTCTGTGAGAAAAATGACACCCAGCCCGTTAATGCTGCCAGTTTTGGAAAGGTGAGTTCCCAGTCAGTAACCTGTTTCCTTAAGTGAATTTTGAATCTCAGGAGATTCCTCCTTGGGAAACCAATGTTGGGGCTCACAGATTGTTCTTCTTTAGAATGAGCTCTAACCATATTAAAGGAAACCAGTAGATTAGTGGCATGAGAGGTGAAATGATCTCTTTAGTAAGTGAGTAGTTTGGAAGCCTTTGTTTCAGTGACACCGTTTTTGTCCTTGGCACTGAGTTTGTCAAGGTCGGAACCGATAGTGTGAAACTCAGTGCCTTGAGTTTTTTCTTCAAGAGAAATATTCATTCAAAGTCACTGGTTCAGGAGATGTAAGAAGTGGCCTTTAAGGAATTAAATATTGATTTATTCGATCCACATCTCTCAACTTCTCAAAAAGCTCCAGTAGCTGCCCATCCATCTCCACATTAAACTCCTTATCATTGGCTTTAAGGCATTCAAACAGCTCTTCCTTTCTTCCCTAGCTTCACTGATCTCCTATTAACAACCCAGCTCCAGCCCACCCACTTTGCTCTTCTAACACTCTGTACCTTGATCTCATCTGTCTTGCTGCTGTCCTCTTACCCTTATGCCTCTGGCCTGGTATTCCCTCCCCCTTCATATTTGACAGAAAACCATTTTCCCCATCTTCAAAGCCCTACTAAAATCGTACCTCCTGTACGGGGCCCTGACTAATCCCTCAGTTCCCCACCCTATTTGTTCTCCTGACTATGTCATATATGTGCGCTTGGGTCCCCTCTGCCCCACAGCACTTATGTTCTTATCAATCAATTAATCATATGGACTGAGCACTTTTATGGGCAGAATGCTGTACTAAGCCCTTTGGAGAGAACAGCACAATAGAATTAGCGGACATGTTCCCAGCCCACAGCGAGCTACCCGTATACTCTGCCATTTCCCCTAACGGCAATTTATTTTAATGTCTTCCTCCTTAAACTGTAGGTGCTTTGAGGGCAAGGATCTTGTCTTCCAATCCTATTGTATTTTCCCAAGCACTCAGTACAGAGCTCTGCACACAGTAAGCACTCAATTAATACCATAGATTGAGTGATGGGTAAAAATCTCATATTCATTGAAAACAAATGACAAATTAAGTATGAAATGGAATCCAGGCCAATTAGGGATCATTGTTAATCAGTTATGGTATTTATTAAGCTCTTATGTTCCAAGCGCTGAGTTAAATCACAGAGTCTGTACAATACAATCAGATCAGACATGATTCCCGTCCCATATAATGATCGCTATCCAAATGGGGATAGAGAGATACAATGAATATGGTACCTTGTTCCTTCTAATGAGAAAACACTCAAGAAAGTAAAAGTATTTTTCACTTCCTATTCTCACAGCCAAGTAAAGCTAACGGTAAAGAAAAAAGTCTTCATTTTTAATTTCAAAATTAAGAAATTTCACTTAGATGGTTTCAGTCAATCAGTCGATGGTACTGAGCGCTTACTGTGTGCAGAGCCATGAACTAAGTGCATGGGAGAGTACGATACAGGAGAGTCGATAGACATGGCCCCTGCCCACAATGAGTTTACAGTCTAGAGAAGAGTTTACAGTATAGTTTCCAGTGGAATCAATCACACTTGCTATTCATCTAAAGAATCTGGTGAAATAGAACCTTTATGTGGTTTCCATTTTGAAAGTGTCTTACAAATGAGTACAATCAGCCTCAATTTCCTGTGGTAATGGGACAGGAATAGCATGGAGAACTGCAATCAATTCCAAATCTCTCCTTTAACCAGGATTGTAGTTGTAGGCCCCTCCCCATACCTATCTTCTTTCCAGAGTTGATAACAAGTAGTTAATTTTACTGATCTGAATTTCATCTCTTCTCCCTATCCTTGGGGACAGGGGCCACAAAGAATACAGTTATTGCCTTTTTACACATTAAATTCTCTGTGGCCCTTTATTTATTTATTTATTTATTTATTTATTTATTTATTTATTTATTTATTTATTTATTTATTTATTATCGCTCATTCATATGACAGTGCCAGAGGCTTGGGCCACTATAAAACTCTGGTCATTTGCAAAATTACAACCAGCCTTGTCTAGAAATCTAGTGTATTCTTAGCATTTTCTCAGAGATCACTCCTCCCTATGCTGATGTAGAAAACTGGGACAAGTCAACTTGTTAAAAAACATCTCAGTGCCTCAGTAAATACTAGTCGACTGACTGACTTATTGTTGAGTTCCCCCACCCTGCTTGCTGCACAAAGCCTAACCTCCCGGAGTTCTAACAAACCCAATTATTCTAGCACAACAGAGAGGAAATACACTAGTGATTTTAAAAGTACAATTGCAAAGAGCTGTGTGCAAAAGAATTTTTCCCAATAGAAGAACACTGAAGAAGCTGATTGAGGGATTCCCCATTTAACTTTATGAATTCAAATCCCAGACACATTTGCCCTTACTGGGACTTATCAAGATGCTTGCAGCTGTCATCTCCTCTAGAGAAAGAGGCTAGTTGTTCTGTGAAACCTTCCAGTATAATTATGGACAGTCTTCCTTTGAGTAGATCTTCATGAATTTATGATTCATCTATGAACTTTTAACATTTTTACAATGTCAAACATTTTTCCTGTGTTTCTTTTCGAAAAAACAGAATGGTGGTAGGCTTTTTTTTTTTGCCTTATAGTCCCTTGGATCTACCTATTCTTGGCTGTGGTGTAATCACTTTACTGTATATAAGATTTCAAATATAAGTGATCACTCCAGGAAGTGTGTCAGTTTTCGCTAAAGATGATGTAACTTCAGCCAACCAATTTTGTAAAAGGCAATTTGGGGGAAAGGCATTTACTTATTTGAAAAAAAAAAATCTACATTTTACAGGTGTGTTTGGGTCAGAGCCCTGACTTTCTTTTCATATAGGGCTCTGCCTGGCGATTTGACTTTCCATGCCAGTATGTGCCTGTTGAAGCAGAAGCTACAATTCTAATTTTTCTTAGTAGTGTTCAGCTCTACTCTAAAAGCATCCTGAGGGCTTTTTTAGTAAAATAAAAACTGCCTTGCTTATTCCATTTCCTTAAATATCAGTAACTGAAGAGCAGAGATATACTGATCGGTGGTTCTCTGTTACCTGTTTGGGCATTATTTAATACCCACATGTTTTACAGGAAACAGCTAGGGATTCTGCTCTGTCCAGTCTGCTCTTAGATGCTCCAAGAAGGATTATGATCCCTCTTACTCTGATGGTTAATTTGGGCACTACAGTTTCTAAAATTGCAAAGACAATTCTTCCAGTATGGATGAAAAGAAACTGATCACCTTACAGTTTAGCCCTCCAATCTAATATTCTATCTAGTCCAGATGAAGAGTATCCCAGTTTGACAGTTATGAAGGTTCCAGCCTCATTTTTCATCCTTTGAAAGGGAGTTAGTAACAACTGCAGTATTTAAGTGCTTATTTTGTGGCAAACACCGGGGAAGATATAGTGCAATCGGATCAGAGATAGTCCCTGTCCCACATGGGGCTCGCAACCTAAGGGGGAAAGAGAACAGGTATTTAATTCACATTTTACAAAAGAGGAAATGGAGGCACAGGGAAGTTGAATAACCTTCCCGAGGTCACAATAGCAAGCAAGTATTGCAGCCAAGATTAGAGCCCAAGGCTCCTCACTCTCACTCTGTGCTCTTTTCATAAACTATGTTGCTTCTCAGCGTAACTAAGACATTTGGTCCCAGTTCAATCCAGCATTCAGTTTGGTAATAGAGGGGCTGGCCCCTAATCAAGGCAGTAGGTCTATGGTTTCCCGGGCAAACCTTCGGATTGGGCTGAGAATATGCATGATAGTTTGTCATTTTATGGCGTTTGTTAAGCACTTACAGGTCAAACACTGTCAAAATGCTTGGTAGATACAGGTCAATTAGTTTGGACACAGTCCCTGTCCTGCACGGGGCTTGCAGTCTAAGACAACTAAGCTGATGCCTAGGGGACCGTTAGACTAGCTGTGCTTCCGCATCTAACCATTGGTCCATGTAGGTTCTAGGAACTGCTTTGAGGCTACCCAGAGTAGCAACAGGATTGGGGCGGACAAGGTTGTATTGTATGGAAAAGCCTGAATTTGTTTTTTTCACTAGGTCAGGCTTGGAGGCCAGAGGTGGATATGAAGTGAAATGGTTGTGCCGTGTACCTTAGGGCCACATTTACAGTTTTAGCTTAAAACAATCTGGCTTTAGATTCCCATTCCCCATCCACTCCCCCCCACTCATTCCCCATTAACTCCCTCCCCCCACCCCTTCCATAAGTCAGTTTCCCACTTTCTATTGGGCAGGAATTCTTACAAGATTTCTGACTCCACATACTGAGTACCACCTCTAGCCAGGCATAGAAGACTGGAGAAAACAGAAATGAATGTCATTCTAGTCAATCAATGGCATTTATTGAGGGCTTACTATCTGCACAGCATAGCACTAAGCACATGGGAGAGTGCAGTACAACATGGTTGGCAGACACCCTTTCTTGCCCACAATGAGCTTACAGATTGTTCATTTCTAATAATAGTATTTATTAAACACTTGCTATGTACTAAGCACTAGTGGAGGACACTCACTCAGAGAGGCTGTGACTTGCCCAAGGTCAAACAGTAGGCCAGCGGCAGAGCTGGGCTCCAGATCTCTTGACACCCATTACAGTGTTCTGTCCACTTAAGGCAAGCCATCTGCCTGAAGCTTTTCCCATTTCTCTCTTTGAACCTACATCGAAGAAAATGCTGCCAACAGTCCTCTTCGGAAGGAGAATCCCGGTGTATGGTGTCAGGACTTTTACATGCTTCCTGTAGATATCACACCAGTCTCTCAAATCATGTAAATGTTGGGTAAGAGTGGGCGGTGCAGTTCTGCTGGACTGGCTCTAAATATTGAATCTTTGAATCTGATCAATGGCTTAGAAAGCTATTCTTTGGATGAAAGGTAAGCCTTTCAGGGGCACATTAAGCAGTTTCAAGCCACTAGATGTCCTAAATAAGATCCCAGTGTTCTGCCACACTTAATGCACCTCACAACGAGTTTAAGTTCAAAGGAAGAGCAGAGTCGCTGGGCTCCTGCACTTGTATAAAGCAAAAACTCTGGGTACTGGTGATTTACTGAACTGGACAAGAATACAAATGGTCCCATTTCGACCTTATGTTGGGAATCATTGAGCTTTCCCTTGCTCAGCCTGTGCTATCCAAAAAACAGAAAGGTATCTTGGCCAAGTTGTATATCTTTGGGATTTCATACCCTGATAAATCAGATTCTCATTCGGCATCTAGGTTGAGTGACTGTTTGGTGGTGCCACGGGCAAGCCTGCATTAAAGCAAATCCCTCCTTCCATGTAACTTCCTAAATTTTCCATCCCAGCCCAGAGAAGCAGCTTGGCATAGTGGATAGAGCACGGGCCTGGGAGTCAGAAGGTCATGCATTCTAATCCCGGCTCTGCCACTTGTCTGCTGTGTGACCTTGGGTGAGTGACTTCACTTCTCTGGGCCTCAGTTACCTCATCTGTAAAATGGGGATTGAGACTTTGAGCCCCACGTGGGACAGGGTCTTTGCCCATCCCAATTATCTTGTATCTACCCCAACACTTAGTTCAGTGCCTGGCACCTAGTTTAGTGCTTAACAAATACCATAATTGTTATTATTATTATTACAACTGAAGCAAACCCAAGGCTACTTCAATCACAGATTTGGGGACCAGGTGCAGAGGAAGCTGCCCTCCCCCTGTGACTTCAAGGGGTATGCTTCCATAATTGGGTAAAGTATGATTTACCCAATTAATGATTTGGATTGACATTGGGGCTCCTAAAAGCCCAGAAATTATAAATATGGACTCACTTTAAAAACTGAGCTGATGTCATTGTTGGATATAGCTCACTTTTCCTAAGATTAACTCAGTGATTAACCTCACACAAATCCACTCTTTGTTATCCCACTGAGAACTGGTCCATATTGCAGGAACTCTGCTTTTAGTGAAATCCACCTTAGAGAGAAATTCAATGCAATGTAGCACAGGCTTCAGGAGAGCTCAGTTACCACTGTCCTGACAAATAAAACTAAATATCCTAATATACTAATAGATTAATTGTGCCTGCACTACAAGGCCATCATCTTACAATTTGGGGGGGGTGTCCTCTTTTCCCATTCATCATTGTTAAGGCTATATAGTGGATAAACAGGAATAATTTTCAGGGCTTATCAAGGGCTTTATTTTTCTAAAAATGCTGTGCTGAAATTTTCCAACTGATCGCTGCCAAAACTATCAGAGGTACAATCAATCAATCAGTGGTATTTATTGAGTGCTTACTTTGTACAGAGCCGTGCACTAAGTGCTATACTTAGAGTTGCTAGATACAATCCCTACCCACAAGGAGCTTGCAGTCTGCAAAGGAAGACAGACATTAAAATAGATTATGGATAAGGGAAATAGAGTATAAGAATGTCCTCTACTGTTTTTTTAGTGAATGAGTATCAAAGTGCATTACTAAGGAGATCCATGATCAGATTCCTGACAGGACTGCAATGGAGTTCTTCCATTGAGGTACATGCGATACCCATTTTCGAGTTGGAAATACCAATTCCTGGGGGTCAGGTTTTGTTTGAATGCTTTATATCCCCCCATTTAAAGCCTTTTTTTTCCCTTTAGAAATAAATGGCTCAAACTAATAGCAAAGGGAATGCACATATTTTATTCTGAAAGTACAAAATATTTCTAACATTTTTAGATAGGATACTGAGGCTGACTGGAATAATTTTTGTTCCTTTTCTCCTGATTATCTTTCCTCTGTTATAGAAACAGATGATTAAAAAACACTCCAAAAGTCTCTCAGCACTCCCACAGCATAAGGGATTCCCTCAGCATTACTTGGCCTTTGATACTATTTGAAAATGATTGATGTTTAAAATAAAGTGGGCTCAGCAATTGTTGGATATAAATTTTCTTTAAACTGGTATAATAGCCATCAAGAGTGGAATGGTGTTGTATAAATGGCAACAACAACAGGAGTAAAAAAAAAAATAAACCAACTTGAGAGGGAAGAACTTGAGCACTGCTTTTTTTCCCACAGCCCTGTGGAGCCCCTAGCCCTGTCTGCAGAGGCTGAAAGAGAGAGGGGTGGGATTAACGTGTAATTAAAGGGAATTTGGAAGGCCGAGATGTTGCGGAATGTTAGATCAGTAGCTGGAACAGCATGTGGTGTTCTTTAGGCAGGCTTCATTGAATCCATACAAAAAAAGAAAGAGGGACTGCCTGCCTGTCTGCTCATTTATCAAACAGCTAGGCTGAACTTTCACAGCTCCACAAAAGTGTTTTACTGTTTGCTGAGTTTTGCTCTAGAAATGAAAAGCTGAACAGCCTAGTGAGTGTGAACCTACACACCACATTTTAGATGTAAACCAAACTGGGATGGGCTTTCAAAATCGAGGACAAGTTGATTACCCGATGAAAGGCGGAAAATAATTTGTAATTTGCAGGTCCATAAGAAACACTTAAAAAAAAAAAAAAGGGCTGAATCTACCCTGCCCGGCTTTTTGTCAGTGCTCGGCGAAGGAGTTGCTTTCGGTGGCACAGTTCATTCGTTTGCTGAAAGTGAAAGAGCCTTAACCCCCAATTGATTAAAATTTAACGTGGATGTTTTGTGTTCTCCCACATTTAACTAACTTCCTATTCTTCTTTATTTTTTTTCAATTGAAATGAGCACTCCATCCTTTAGAGTGGCATCAATTTGACTTCCGAATATTAGGGGAAGAGGGATTACTCCAAACCAACCCAAAGAGGGTCTCCCCGAACCACCTGGGGAGGGCAAAGCTCAGTGGGCAAAGCTCACACAAATATCCTTCTGAAAGAATCTGGTCAGACCTTGGGAAATACTGAAGACTGCTTTGAGTTTGGTTTCTGTAAAAGTTCATAGACAATTCTGTCTTTAAATACCTAAATCCTATACTGCCATTATAAGTTCTTTAGTTATCTGGTTCAGATTTTATGACCATTTGCCCACCAAAGCACGGGGAATGTGTCTTAATAGTAAAGTAACTTTGATAAACTACTGCATTTTCCCAAGGAGAATTGGGAGAACCTGCCAAATTAAGTCCTAAATCCTGAAGACCTAAGATTTGTTTGTTATTTCCAATGCTTCATCCTCTCACTGTTCGGATTGTTTTAGAGGAGTAATTTCCACAGGGACATCATTTAGATCACTGAAAGACAAATCCCTATACATGTACTCAGATGTACACACAGATACAACCACATGCACACACAATATCATCTCCACATAAGCCACGTAAAGAAGTGTTCTCAAGATGTTGAAGGAGCTGTTACTCATGGGAAGCCTAAAAAGGATCAAGAATATTCTGAGAATTTAGCTTTCCAATGTGACATTAAAGACTCCCTGTCAAAGAGCAGTATACTTAGTGGATAGGCACTTGGAGAAACTCAAAAATATCTGCCTTTATGCCAAGGGAGAGTAATGGTTCAAAGTAGCAAGAGTACTGATTCTACTACTTGTGAGTTTTGAGGAGAGGGTACATAAAGGTGCTTTAAAAGTCAGTAATCTTTATTGTGATCCTACTAATCTAGAATCTGTGATTCCCCTTTGCTTTTACCTTGCTTCTTCCCTTTGCTTTCCTTACTGCTGTGGAAGGGAGACAAGTGGGGTATAAAATAGGAAACTTTTGATCTACACCGAGGTTAGGACTGCACAAGTTAATAATCTACAAGCCCTCTGGGCTGCAGCAAAATATACACAAGAATAGGATTCAGCAAGGAGAGAGATACATAGCCCTCCTGCCAATCCTGTGAATGACCTTCAGACAGATTTAAAGAAACAGGCAGAGAAAGAGACAGACAACTAGAGGAAGGTCCCCAAAGTACAGCAATAAAATTATTTTAAATAAATACTTTCTCAGTTTGTTCCTAGTTAGCAGAAAGGTGATCTCCTACTTCTGAGTATAAGCTTCTATAGCTACCTCTTGGAACTATTTCCATGCAGTAATCCCTATGGCCTTCTGCGAGCAATAGGTGATTTCACCTCAGTATGCATCGGTGAATTTTGTTAGAGATAGTGCTATGGAAAGTTGCTTTGTTTTATTTTCCCTTTGATATTTTACTGAAAGCCATTAAAATAGAGTGTCCATTTTGAAATTGATAATATTACTGTATTGACTTGCAGATAATAAGACAACAGTTTCCCCAACTAACAACAAGAAGACTCGGGACCAGAGGACAGTCAAAGTAAGCAATGCAACTATTTTTGTATTTTAGATATGTTATTAAGAACAAGACATTGTTTTTCTACTGACTTCTGCTTAGGCCAAACTGTATGTTAGGCAGGTCTGCACAAACTGTCGTGCTGTTGGTTCAGGATCATATATTGCAGTGATGAAGATGGTTCAAATTTACTCTTCCCATTGCAAATTTCAATCCCAAATGGCTCAGGCAGAAATGCCCATTCAGATGGATTTACTTGTGGCTAAATGTATGGAATTTGGAACAAGGACATGATGCAGTAATACTCGACCCAAAGCTTTTAGTTCAAAAAAGCTGAAAGGGCTTGCAGTAGAATATGATTTTTTTTCCTTTTACCTTCCCATTACCGGCATCCTACCACTTCCTTAGCCTGATGGATAATTATCCTTGGAAAGAAGAAGAATGCTTTCTCTGGATCTGTCAACATGGTGCAACTGTGGCAACTGTTGTGGCATGGTGCACCTCAAATAAGTCTAAATCTAATGTAAAAAAAGATGTTCCCATCTTGAGCCAGATGAATAGTCATTCATATGGACACATCTTTATGGAAGTGCTGGCAGCTACCAAAATTTTAAAGGAAAAGAGGTTGAAATGTGGAGAGGCGTGAGACATGCAGGTGTGATCAATTGAGATAATATTTATTGACTACTCAATCTGTATTTCACTCCATTTAGAGCATATAATAAAGAGAGACATTTTGGGATTTTACCATTTAATGGCAACTGCTTATCACAATTTGATCCTACATTGATTTGACTTCTCATGAAAGGAAGGTTAAATCCCCTTTCTGGTTGACCTTCATGACAGAGTGTACCTCAAGAATTGGTATCTAAAAACTGGAGCTTATTTGTCTGGAAGATATCATTGTAGTGAACAGTGTTTAGCTTTAGACTATTGCTGACAAGCAATCTCTGCGCATTTCAACCTTGTACCCTGGCTTTTCACTTCAAGGAGCCCCAGTGGACTGTCCTGGAATACAGGCTCCACAATATATTATTTCTAAAGACATTGGCCGAAGGGAGAGAATATCCGGCTGTTTAGTTTTGCTGTTTTGGGTAATTACCTGACTTATCAGTCTCCTCTACAGGTAACCCCTTCCGTATCTAGGCTCCTTATTTGGGAGACCTCAATTTGAGACAGGTGGATACAGGGGGAATCTTGGAGCTTCAAGGGAACAGGGGGACCTCCTGGCATAGTTAAGGTAACACTAAGCTGGGGAGCTTTAGCTCCTGCTTTGGGTCCACGTATACTTCCTGAGGTAGTAGGGAGCAGGACCTCACACCCCACTGTGTGAAGCAGCAGATGATGAAAAGTTGGTAAACTAAACTAGGCTTCCTCTTCAGCTCTGAATTAAGATTCGAGAACAGTGTGACTGGGGAGACCAGCTGACAACTTGCTAAAGTGTTCACAGGTTTTTTGTTAACAAGTTTCCAGCCCATTCCTGGCTTTGACATGGCTTGCCCGCCCCATAACCTCAGAACAAGGGTGTGACGATGAAGTGAAAGGCTTTTGAAAATATAAAATGCCTAATCACGTTAAATATCTGGGCTGAAGATGAAACGTTTTCCTGACAGGACCAAATTAAGCCCTTGGCCGAAGTTTGCTTCCTCCTGCTCTTCTCTGAACTCACAAGGGGAGGCTTTCTGACCTTGTTGCTGCTGCCAACAAATACTTTAGGACTGTGATCACAGATCCAGTTGCAACTTTGACCTGTCCAGAGCCATCATCCCTTCTCACAACTTAAAATATAAGACCATGAGCAATTCATTATTGGGTCAGGCCAGTGGTCCATCCAGTCCAGCGTTCTGTCCCTGACTGTGAAAACAAAGTGCATGGAGAAAATGAAGGATAATTGCCCTCCTGGCAATCCAGCCTCTGACATGCAGGACAGACTTTATATGAACGGTGCCTAGGTGGACATCTGGTTATCAGCATGACTGATTTCTTGTAATAATAGTGATAATAACTGTTTTCTTTAAGTGCTTACTATGTGCCAAGCACTGTAGTATTGTAGTCGCTATCCCACATGGAGCTCACAACCTAAGACGGATGGAGAAGAGGTATTAAATCCCCATTTTGCAGTTGGGAAACTGAGGCACAGATAGGTGACTTGCCCAAGGTCTCCCAACAGGCAAGGGGTGGAGCTAGGATTAGAACTCAGGTCCTCTGACTTGCAGCCCTGTGCTCTTTCGAGTAAGCCACACTGCTTGTGGGACAGGGAGGTGAAATAAATTATAAAAAGCAGGAAGGGTACTATAGATTTGATGTCACTGATTTTAAAACACCTTCATTAACTGGTCTCTGGAGCTGGTTGATATTCCTTTATAGTCAGAGCTAGCCAATGCTGCCCAGATTAAATGTCCCATCATCAACCATCCTAATATTTTCCTAATATTTTCCAAGCAAGTACTGGGTGCAAAGCACTGTACTAAATGGAGGTAACAGAGAGTGTCTGCCCTCAAGGTGCTTACAGACTAATGGGGGAAACAGGAAAATACAAAATTATTTACAAGTTGTGGGGAAAGGGGACGGAAGTTCAGCTGGTAATAGATTGTGGAAGGTTGAATAAAGAGAGCAAACTCAGCCTATATATTTTCACTGTATGTTTTGGTTAAAGTGTTAAGGAATTAGGGAACAGTTATCCAACTCTATGAGCCTGTTTAGATATGGTGTTCCACTGTATCAGCATGACTGGTTTGTGCTCTGGCACTTGGTGTCTGAATGAGTCAAAATTATAGCATGAGTTTTCTGCATAAGAGGGGCTTTACAAAAAAGCAACTGTCACATTATAGGAGAGCTATATTGGTATTTAGAAAGCAGTGTGGCTTAGTAGATAGAGCACTGGCCTAGAAGTCAGAAGGACATGGTTTCTAATCCCGGTTCAGTCACTTGTCGGCTGTATGACATTGGCCAAGTCACTTAACTTTTCTGAGCCTCAGTTACCTCATCTGTAAAATGGGGAATAAGAATGTGAGCCCCATGTAGGACAGGAACTGGGTCCAATCTGATTAACTTGTAACTGCCCCAGCGCTTAGAGCAGTATTCAGCACATAGTAAGCAGTAGGGAGAAGCGAATGAAGAAAACCGATATGCAAAAAAAGGAAGGAGTCTTAAAGAGAGTGGTCAGGAGTATTTCCCTGTTGCAAAGAAAGATAGGTAGTCACTGAAAGTTTGCAGGGAAGGGAGAGACTCCCACAAATGATTATTTCAGAAAGATGATCTAGGTAGGAGAGTGTTGTAGAGCCTGAAAAGGGAATAGGTTGGATAGGGAGATAGTATGAGGGCTTATGCATCACAATAACCTGTTTCAGCCAACTTTTCCTTTTTGTATTTGTTTAGCACTTACTAATGTGTCAAGCACTCTACTAAGCACTGGGGCAAATACTAGCTAATCAGCTTGGACGTAGTCCTTGTCCCACATGGGAATCACAGTGTAAAGAGGAGAGAGAACACGTATTTAAAGCAAGTTAATCAGGTTGGATGCAGTCCATGTCCTATGTAAGGCTCACAGTCTTAATCCCCATTTTACAGTTGAGGAAACGGAGTCCAGAAACAGTTAAATTACTTTCCGTAGCTCACACAGCAGGCAAGTGGCGGAGTTGGGATTAGAACCCATGACCCCCGACTCCCAGGCCTGTGTTCTTTCCCCTAGGCCACACTGCCTCCCTACTGGTCCAACTCTGTATTTTTCAGATAATGCACTACGTGGATTCTCCATGCCCTTTGTTTCTCCTTGTATTATTCCTTTTTATAACTTTTTTAAAGTTAATTTCAAGCTTCCCAGCACCTCCTTTAGAGGGTGTGCAGCACAGAGGAAAATGAACCTGAAAGTTGACAATTTTGTTGTTGGCAAGCTGCTCTGTAATCATTTGGGTGGGGAAGAAGGATGAAACTAATGCCCAAATGAGGTTTTTGAATCATCTGTGGATTTAAATGATCCATGCTCGCCTCCATCCCCCCCAGCACTGCCGATCGGATATAATTGGAGCAACGAGGCCTTCCCAAGAGGCCATCCCCTCTCCTCTGCTGCTGCCAAGAAGATGCAGCTTCACACTGTTCCATTTTCAGCCCTTTTGTAAAATGGCTCCTGGGTGCTGTTACGAGAGTCAGAGTCACTGTGTCATTCTGCTTCTGGTTACCTCATGTTGAGCCACTTACTGTCTTGCAGTACAGCTTGTTGCTGGGTGAAGAGCAGTGAAGATGCAGTTATTGCCCCAGAGGCCAAATCTTCTGTGCTCTAAAATCAGAACTTTGCGGTAGTACTGTATACACAAGGGTTTTCTTTGAGTGATGGAAACATCATGGGGTGAAAGATAATTTTATATCTTTCTTGTAGCCCTTGAAAGGGGAAGTTCATCTCACTGTTTTTCATTGAAATGAGTCTGTGTGGCCTGGAGTTTTATTCTTCCTAAAGGGCAAACTTTTGTTTTCCATTTTAGTCTTTTGAGCCACCTTGAACAGAAGAAACCAAATTCTAAGGCTTTAAAGTGCTCCCATATTAGAACAGTAAGATCCCAAACAGTCCACTGCAGTTTTTTTCTACACTTTTTTTTTTTTTTTTTTGGAAAAGCTCGTTGGGATACAATCAATTCTCTATTACCAGAAGATGATTTTCCTGTTTGTGGATTATCTAGACCCCTAGAACACTTACTGCTTTCCCTTATCATCAGTCATCATCAGTGGCATTTACCGAGTGGTTACTGTGTGCACTTAGTACTTGGAAGAATACAACAGACTTGGTAGACATGTTCCCTGTCCACAAAAGCTAACAGTCTAGGGGGGAGACAGACATTAATTTAAGAAAATAATTTATAATATATTATTTATAGGTACATAAGTGCTGTGGGGGGAGGGGCGGTGGTGAATATCAAATATCAGAATCCCTCCTCTTGTCTACCTCATGGCCATTACGATATTCAGCAGCACATCCAACTGATCATAAAAGGGGAAAGAAAAGGTGATGAAATTAAAATGCGGTACATTTTCTTCTTTGCCAGCAGCTTTCATGAAAGGTTTAGTTGGGAAAAATGTTGAAATTAGTGGTTAAATGAGACTTCTGGATTATTGGTGGATTTTATTCAACCATAGGGTCCCTGTCCCCAGGTACCAATTTGCTCTTGGTTTGATTTTCACCAAATCTTTGCCAAATAGCAAAGAAGTCACACAATAATGATATAGAACAATAGAATTGAATAATATAATTTAAGTCTGGTTGTCATTTTAAAGGCTGAATCCTGGCTCTGAAATGGAAGGATTGATTTCAGGAATGAAGTTTGGTCAAGTGTCTCTCATGATCCATCTGCATTTTCATGAAATTCAGAAGTGGCCTGACTGCAGAAACCTAGAACTTTGTTCCAGGTGTTCTGGCTTTAAAAGGACTCTTCTGCATTTGAGATATTAGGATTTTTGTCTCCAATAAAGAATGTTCTCCTGAACCGGTTCAGGTGCCTCTCATCCCTTTCACTGAGGAGTGTGTCTTAGTGGAAAATGGATCAGTGGACAGATTTTGTACTGCTACAGTAACTTCAGGATAGAGACAAGGGAATCAATCAAAATACAAATGGAAAGCTTTTATTCTGTTTCCAACTTGGCAGAAGTTTCAACTTTAAAACTTTCTGTAGGAGGGTATTTTGGTTATTTTGTTCCCAGCAAGATTAATAGCTGGAAACTTGATCAATTTCATTAAACTTCTAAGTGCAAAGAACTCAAGTATTTACAGGAACAACTCCTCTTCTACCCGACAGTGACACCTCCAAATATCACTGTGTTGTCTGGCCTTGCTCTGAGGAAACCACTTGATAACGAACACGTGGATCTCTTTGTGCCTCAGGTACCATTACTATGGCATTGCAGTGAAAGAGAGCTCCCAGTATTATGACGTGATGTACTCAAAGAAAGGAGCGGCTTGGGTCAGTGAGACGGGGAAAAAAGAAGTAAGCAAACAGACAGTGGCGTATTCACCACGATCCAAACTTGGGACATTACTGCCAGAGTTTCCAAATGTCAAAGATCTAAATCTGCCAGCAAGTCTGCCAGAAGAAAAGGTAATCATCCTAGAAATCATTAATCAAACTCCAGGGTGGTAACAGGTGGTAACAGGTTTAGCTGTGACACGTGGATCTACACGAACCTCCTGTGGGGAATGGTGGATGAACGTCTGTCTTGAGACTCCAAGACCGAGAGCCCGTGCAAAGATAATGATTCTAGTGACAGTGGTTTACACAATATCACTCATCACCTCCTTATCCATCGTGTTCTTGAGTGAATAGGTGGTGTAGCATTTTGGGATCATTGCACTACATCAAGCAGAACCTTAAAGCCTAGGTGCCTGTGATCAGTCCTGTCCCCGAGTGAAAGCATTATATTTTGTTACTCTCAGAAGAGCAAGTAATGGATCCTGGAGCACACTGGAAAGTAAACCAACATACAACTTCTTCGTTTTTTGGTCTCCAAGCAGCAGAGCACCCAAGAGGTTGAAAACCAGAAAATCCCGTAGATGACATCTCTTGCATTTGTTTTCTAATTTGTTCATCTGATTTATTCATGAGAACATTAGAACTGAATGAAGTTTGAAGGTCCACACACAATTTTTCTCTCAAGGGTATATTGTGTCTGGATATTTTATGCAGTGCACCAAGGGGCTTGAAATCTTATGTGAAGAATTTTGCCAAAGATCAGAATATAAGAAATCTTTCTGGTATCTTAAAGGAAAGCACGTACGAAGCTTAGAATGGGCATCCTTTTCTGTACCTTTAATGTTATAACTAGGCAGGGGAGGGAATTGTTTTTTACAGTGGTGAATTATTTGAGAGTTGAAATATTTTATTGGACTTTGTATTCCTTTTACAGGTTTCTACTTTTATTATGATGTACCGAACACATTGTCAGAGGATACTAGATACTGTAATCAGAGCCAATTTTGATGAGGTTTGTCAGATTTTATTTCAAGAATATCTTAAGAGCCCCATAGTCTTAAGTATCCTAGAAGTAATTTGGTGTTCATATTGGGAAGACTAATTTTGGGACATAATTTAAAATACTTCCATGGAAACAAAGGGGCAGGAGATGGTTAAGCCTTCTAAAACTTTAGTTTTAATTCTCTTTCCTCAAGGAAATGCAGAATGCTTCCCTCCAGTATTTAATAAGTTGAGTCTAATTGCCCACAGCTCTTATAGATATGTTCATAATTTATTTATATTAATGTCCCTCTCCCCTTCTAGACGGTAAGCTCATTGTCGGCAAGGAATGTGTCTACCAACTCTGTTGTACTATACTCTCCCAAGAGCTTAGTACAGTGCTCTGCACAGAGTAAGAGCCCAGTAAATACCATTGATTAATTCCATTTAGAGTAAAGCAAGAGATGTTCCTAAGTTGTAAACTCCTTAAAGATAGGTGAACAAGACTGACCAAATATGGAGCAAATCCACAAGTCATTCAGAGGTATTTATTTATCAGTAAATACTATTGAGTATTAATCAGTCAATAAATAAATGGTATTTATTGAGCTTTTATTGTGTGCAGAGTTATGAACTAAGTGTTTGGAAGAGTACAGTGCAATAAAGTTGGTAGACATGATCCCTGCCCACAAGGGCTTTACAGTCTAGAAGGGGAGACAGACAATAAAATAAATTTTGGGTAAGGAAATGGGAGATTATAAGGATATGTACATAAATGCGGTGGGGCCAAGGGTGGGGTGAATAACAAGTGCTTAACGGATAGAGATCCAAGTGTGTAGATGATGGAGGGGGAGTGGGAACAGGGGAGATGTGGGCTAAGTTAGGGAAGGCTTCATAAAGGAGATTTCACTTTAGTAAGGGAAAGTAATTTCAGTGCAGAGTTAGGACATGGGCAAGAGATCAGCAGTGAAACAAGAAAGATAGAAGTACACTGAAGAGGTTGGCCTTTGAGGAGCAAAGTATGAACTTGGGTTGTAGTAGGAGATCAGTGAGGTAAGGTAGGAGGAGGAGAGTTGATTGAGTGCCCTAAGACCTAGTGGAACTAAGATCTATCCTTACTTGTAAGCCCGGAGAGTGTTTGGATCCTGCATCAGTCTTTTCAGCCACACTCACAGGCTTGGATAGCATCTCACTGTCAGTGCACTATGAAGAACAGCTATATAGTGGCTAGTAATAATAACAAAAACGATGCTGAGAATAATAATAGTATGTGTTAAGTGCTTACTATGTGCCGAACACGGTACAGAGCACTGGGGAAGAGGCAAGATCATCAGGTGGTCCCTGTCTTCCTCTTTCTGTTCCACATAGGGCTCATAGTTTAAGCAGAAGGGAGAACAGTTATTGAATCTCCATTTCATAAACGAGGAAACAGAGGCACAGAGAAGTTAAGTGACTTGCCTAGGGCCACACAACAGGCAGATTGTAGAGCAGGAATTAGAACTCAGGTCTTCTGATTCTTAGGCCTGTGCTCTTCTCACTAAGCCATGCTTTCAGTAGACAGTATCCCTATTCACAAGGAGCTTAAAGACTAGTTTTGGTGGTTTAGTGAATTCCATCCAACCCCTCCTACCTTAAGCATCCGTCTTTCTTTACCCCACTGATATCCTGAGGGGTGCAGTTAATGTTTGCAAACCTCTCAAACAACCTGGATAAAAGGCTTTTTATAAGAGGTGTCAGTAAAATGGAAAAGATCTTTGGTTCTGAAAAACTGTTTTGATTACGCTGGCCAGTTTTCACCAATCTTTTCTAAACTTACCAGGGATGAAGCATCTGTGTGCTTAAAAGCAATGATTATCACTCCGTAAGGATTATATTTAAAATTTTGAGATTCACCCAGTCTCTAAAGAATCTAATATTGGCACTCTAGCATTAGTAGTTACAGTCAATTGCATTTTAACTTTGATTGTATTTACAATTATTAATTCAGGCCAGCCACCTTTGAATTCTCCGGAAAATACTCCTACGAGGATTGTATATTTTTAGTGCAAAGAATATATACACTATTCTGAATTCTAATGGTGCTTAGGAGACAACAGTGTGGATGGAGCATAAGGCCTGGGAGTCAGAAGGTCATGGGTTCTAATCCCAGCTCTGCCACTTGTCTGCTGTATGATCTTAGGCAAGTTACTTTACTTCTCTGTGTCTCAGTTACCTCATCTGTAAAATGGAGATTGAGACTGTGAGCTTCACAAGGGACAGGGACTGTGTCCAACGGGATTTGCTTATATCCACCCCAGCACTTAGTACAGAGCCCGGGACATAGTAAGCACTTAAATACTATTATTATTGCTATTATTAATGGAAAGAGCATAGTCTCAGGAGTTAGGAGACCCAGGTTCCAATCTCATCTCTGCCCCTGGCCTTTTTGTGACTGTGTAAGTCCCTAGCCAGTTTGTGCTTTAGTTTCCTCATGTGCGAAGTGGAAATAAGATATTAGCTCTCCCAACCTCTTAAATGGTGAGCACCTTTTGGGTCAGGGACTGTATCTGGTAGGATTATTTCATCTCTCTCCCAGCACTATGCTTGGCACATACCATTATTAACCCAAACTAACTAAACTTCCCATTCAAGGCCTTCGTAAATTCATTGCAAATCATGCCCTAATGGGGAAAGTTTAGAATTACTCTGGATAACCTTCAAAGGAATAAGGAAAACCAGGACCTGGCCTTCTCCAACTGGAAGTTGCACAACTTGGCAGTGATCAGAACCTCTTGTTGGACAGGCAAAATGTTGAAATCCCCCAAGGGAAAGGTAGAAAGCAATAAACTCTTCTTCCTCTTTACTAATATAAAACATGTGCAACCCTAATTTCTCCCGGTGAGCACAAATAGGAAAGTCAAGCAATGCCAGAAATGATAAAATCCTTGGTAGGCATTTGAGAAAATGCACACCATCAAGACTCCAAAACCCTTGGGATAGTGTGAGGCTCAAGACAGCTCAACATCTCTTCAGATGACACTGTCTTGCTACATCAGGTACAGAGAGATTGGTGTTGCTGTGACCAGAAAGCTGACTCAAAGTTACAAAGTGAGATATTTTCCACACAGGTAAAGTTGTCATGCTCATTGTTTATATCAGTGGGGACTCCCTCAATTAGCATGGCCTATTGGAAAGAGCACAGGCCCAGGAATCAGAGGACCTGGTCTCTAATCCCAGGTCTGTCAATGTTTCCTGTGTGACCTGGGGCAAGTGATGTAACTTCTCTGTGCCTCAGTTTCCTAAACTGTAAAATGGGGATTAAATGTCTGTTGTCTCTCCAATTTAGCCTGTAGCCCTCATGTGTGGAAGGTATTGTCTCCAACCCGATTATCTTGACTGTCCCAGCACTTTGTTCAGCAGCTGACACATAGCAAGCACTTAAAAAATATAGTAACAACAATGATAATAAGTCGAGGCAGGCACGTCCACTTATGGTTTGATCTGGTGAATGGCTGTCCAACCAATCTGAAGGCTCCTAGGAATGTCCTGAGTGTTTTGCCACAGCAATCCCTGGAGAATTGGAAACTTCTCGAGGTTTTCAGAAGCAGCCTCCTTGCAACCAGTTTACCTCCACCTCACCAATGTTACAGCACTGCATCACACCCAAAGTCCACTAGTTTTTTTTCCCCTCTCTGGTCCCAGAATGCTGCATCTGCGGAGAAGAAAGGTGAATATAACCTAAGAAAAGTGAACCTCACTGGTCCCCAAGCTTAAATCTTTTAAATTAGAAAATATTTCAGAGAATGACAAACACTTGGACAAAAATAAAAAGCCCCTAAATACCTTTTTCAAGTCACTCAAAATAATTGGCCCAAAGTCTCCACTCCACTTTGCCAGTAGAGATTTGCTCAGATAATAGGTGGAATCTATTAGAGCAGTCTTCTCTGTGAAAGCAAGTCAAATCATTTGTATATTTTTTAGGAGTTTATTGTTTGAGTCAGCCTGTTAAGAATTGTGGAATTTAAGTACTTACTGTATGACAAGCACTATACTATGCACTAGAGTAATAACAAGATAATCAGGTTTCGCAGTCTCTGTCCCATATAGGGCACATGGTCTTTATAAAAGGAAACTGAGGAATTGAGAAGTTGTGACTTGCCCAAGGTCACACAACAGGCAGGTGGCCGAGTCAAGATTAGAACCCAGGTCTTCTGATTCCCAGGCCCCGTGCTCTTACCCATGCTGCTTCTCAGTGTCTCTGCCTCTGTTGTTCTAAAAGTTTATCCAAATCCACAGACTAATTCTGAGTAAGAAGAACTAACATTAGGAGTAAAAAAGTGTTTCATTTAGAGAGTAATTTATCATTACAGGGGTGACTAAAGGGACATCCTTCACTTACACTCAAGGGACAATGAAAAGGTAGAATATAGGAAATTCTAATACATGTGCTTCATCTAAGAATAAAAGTACCTCTGTTTCCAATGTTTTGTTTAATGTATGTTTTTTTTTCCCTCCCCTGGCAAATAAAGGTTCAAAGTTTCCTCCTGCACTTTTGGCAAGGAATGCCACCTCATATGCTTCCAGTGCTGGGATCTTCCACGGTGGTGAACATAGTTGGAGTTTGTGACTCGATTTTGTATAAAGCTATTTCCGGGGTGTTGATGCCTACAGTGTTGCAGGCATTACCTGATAGGTGAGTTAGGGGCTAATCTTTGTGGGATTTGTTTACTTTGGACTCTGCGAATTGATTCTTAATATGAATATTGCTTTCCCCCTTATATTTCCTGCGTACTGCATCATGTAGATGTCATTTCTTTGAAATCTGAATCAATCATTGAAATGAGGCATTCCTGAAAAGAGTCCTTAGAAATTACAGATGGCGGTATGTACTTTGACAATCAGGAGTCCTTCAGACTTTGAATTACATTTTCTTCTCCAGCCTAAAGAACTCTCCTTATTTGAGGGATCACCAATTGCCCTTTACTCACCCCTCTCTCAGCCTCATGGTGCTTATATACATAGCCATAATTTATTTGTTTATATTAATGTCTGCCTCCCCTTCTAAACTGTAAGCCTGTGGCAGTCAGGGAAGCCAACTCTACCAACTAAGGCTCACAGTCATAATCCCCATTTTAAAGATGAGGTAACTCAGGCACGGAGAAAGGAAGTGGTTTGCCAAAGATCACAGGATTAGAGCCGGGATCACAGAGCCAGGATTAGAACTCAGGTCCTCTGACTCCTACTCCACGCGGCCTCCACTAGGCCATCGTAGTTCCCTCTCATGGCTCTTCGAGCCTCCAAATGTGAGTCTGGTAGCAACAGTTTACCTACGCTCAAGCGACTTTCTCACTTGGGAATGGAGACTTCTAAGAGTAGAAGTAAGAAGAGTTCTGTTGTGCTGGTTTCATATAATGTTCCCAAGATTGGATTTCATTTATGTATATTTCTCTTAATACATGTAAGCTCTGGGGCATTGAGCCAAGCAGCGTGCTGAGTAACAGTACGTGGCATTCATTTATGTTTGTCAGCAGCAAGAAGTAAGGTGCCGTCACGTTAAGTTTTCCAAATGGCACCAAAGCAGCATCTCTAAGCAGCAGGCTGCACTGCCAAGCCTTCCCCGTGCTGTTTACATCCACTCGGTTAATGAGGAGAGGCTAGAGTGAAAACTGGCCTTTGTTATCTTTACTGAATACTAAACCTGGCTCTGCCAACGACTAGTGTAATGATTGAGAAACAAGAGAGTTTATGGCTTTTTTGACAGACCCCCAAAATATTTGAGGTTGACTTCCTAGCAGAACTGAGCACTCCCTGAAATACTCCCAACTCGAGGTCAACCATATGCTAGAACAGCCAGAATTATTGTCTTTGGGGTTGTTGAAGAAGAATTTTGAAGCAGTGACTAGCTTTTGAAGTTTAGACAAAGATGATACTAAGTTACAAAAACTAAAGTATTTTTCCATTTTATCCAAGATGCAGGTGGTTTTCTGTGCATTCGGGCAACGCTATCTTCCTGGAATCAATCGATCGTATTTATTGAGCGCTTACTGTGTGCGGAGCACTAGGGAGATAGGTACCGATACCCAAATCAGTATTCTATTCAACTCTTGCAATTTGTCCATTCTGTTCCCTGCTGCTGGAGAAGTCATTTCGTAGAGCTCCAGACTCTACAAACCAAAATGAAATCAAGCGGAAGTTTTGAAAATCTTGCATTCTGTGTTGCTCTTGTCCTTGGATTTACACCTTTTAAATATAATAATAATAATGATGGTATTTAAGCGCTTACTATGTGCAAAGCACTATTCTAAATGCTGGGGGGATACAAGCTGATCAGGTTGTCCCACGTGGGGCTCACAGTCTTAATCCCCATTTTACAGATGAGGTAACTGAGGCACAGAGAAGTGAAGTGACTTGCCCAAAGTCACACAACTGACAAGTGGTGGAGCGGAATTAGAACCCATGCCCTCTGACTCCCAAGCCCGGGTTCTTTCCACTGAGCCACGTTATTTACCCCTCCCTCAGCCCCACATCACATATGTACATATCTATATTTTACTTATTTCTATTAATGTCTCTCTCCCCCTCTAGAGTATAAGCTCATTTGGGTAGGGAACATGTCTACCAACTCTGTTATATTGTAGTCTCCCAAACACGTGGTACAGTGCTCCACACACAGTAAGCATTCAATAAATATGATCGATTGATTGGTAGTAAAGATGTTCAGCAATCAACTTCACAGCACGGTAATGCATTTTGATTCTCTTTTCAGCTTGACTCAGGTGATTCGAAAGTTTGCAAAACAGCTGGATGAGTGGCTAAAAGTGGCTCTCCATGACCTCCCTGAAAACCTCCGAAACATCAAGTTTGAATGTAAATATTGAACACCAAACGGCATTTGGGGAGGAGGTTGGGGAAGGTTGGGGAGGCTGTCCAAGAGGTTGTTGCTCTGACCAATTGGAAAACAGAATAATGTGATTCAGAAGTGAATCATAGTTATCAATCTTTTATTTGTTTACCCTTCAGAAAGAGTTTCACCTTAGTGGAACAAGGTGCAACTCACTGTTTGCACATGTTAGTTCTTTACAGCCTCACTTTTGAGCAGATGTATGTGTAGGTAATGTGTTAATAGTTAACAAATGGTACATTGCTTTTTAAGCAAAATGAAAATATATTTTTTAAATCACACGGCTGTGCTCATTTGGACTACTGCTTGCTCCCCTTGCCTAAAATAAGTGCCAGAGTTGAAAATGAAGGAGATCAAATTACTGTCTCCATAGGCAAGAGGGACCCCTTTCAGACCTGCTTTGTAGATGCCTGCAGTGCACATCACCTATTGATAAAGCCTGCTTTATTTCACGCCTCTCAATTCTTTTCTTTTCATGAGCACTAAATTCCACATCACAAAGTTAAAGAAAAAGTAATTAAGGAGAAGGATTAACGATTGATCAGCCTGGAAAATTAGAAAGTTGGGTTTTTTTTCTTTCCAAAGTAGCTCTGATGCAAATTAGATAACCCCAGGAATATTTTTGATTATTTATATTTCAATTCAAACATTAATGGAAAAAGTGTCCTGTTCACATTTTAATCCCTGACAATACAAAATGGTGGAAAATGTGAAGCTCTCTTTTAGTTTTTATTACTTCTATATGCATGAAGGAAGTAATTATTCCCAGTGATTTTTAAAATACCCTTTTATGTTTACAATAAATGGAACCAACCACTATCACACCCACTATAACTCTATGGGAATAAAGGTATTAAGTGGATGTGTCCTCCTCAATGCTTTCCTAGACCTTGTCACTGTGGACTGCAGATCTCTTGACTAAGTTAAGAATAAATTTGAATACCCAAATAATTTACTTAACTGTTTTTCCTAAAAATAAGCTCTGGTTCATGCATAAAAGTAATTTTAACAGGTTAGTGAGCCTTGTTGTTATCATTTGCTGCAAACTTTCAAACTTTGAGTGGCGTATAATATGCTGAAGGCATTCAACAACACTCAGCACATTGCTCTAACCCAATAATGCCCATTATTAATAATAATACTGTTTAACAGGGATTCTACTAGCCCTCCATTTAATACCTGCAATTATTTAGGGGAGAAGTGATTGAGCTTGCAATTAATGAAATGAAGGGCAAGTGAATAATTGCATTTATTTGTGGCTGATTGACTCGACAGTTTCGTGCACCTGCCAACATTGCATGTGCATGAAAGGATTCCATGCTTTTAAAAATTGGCTCTAAATAATACTATTATTTGACATTTCTTTATGCCAGCAACTGACTAGATTTAGAACAGAACACTGTCCTTAGCCGACAAATTCATATAACATAAACATGCATGAATGTTTGGAAATTTGACATATTATTACTGGTCTTGAATTTTCATTCAGGAAATACAGATGGCACATGAAAGCATGCATACATTAACGTTGTAATTCCTTTTTATCTGCAGTATCGAGAAGGTTTTCCCAAATTCTGAGACGGCAGACGTCACTAAACCATCTCTGCCAGGTAGATAAAATTTCAACTTCAATATTTAAAAAATTTCTACAGATCAGTAATAGTCATACAAACAAATCATACAAATATTTCCAGCTAAATTTACATTTGATATTTGATTATAATTGCTTAATAAAGTATCAAATATACTCTGGAGATTCAGCTCAAGTTAAATGATTTCAGTTTAGAAATTATCATGTGTTCTTTCATTACTATAAGAATTTAACACCATGATATGCTTTCTATATATTTTATCACAGTACTTGAAGTTTACTTAGCCTTTATGGAAGGAAAATGAAGTTGGGATAGGCAAGCCATTGTCATGTCTACACTTATAATCTGTCACTATTTTCTTAAATTTACATGTATACTGATGCCTCCAAAATAGAAACACTAGTAAATCTGATGCATATAATTAACTTTAGGTGTGTGTTGCCTTGGGGAAGTGGCAAACTGTATTTTCTTGATGTGAGACGGAATGATGTTTGGAATTATTCAGATTTAACCCCAATCAAAGAAGATCAGATTTTGGTAATTTTTTTTGTTCTTTTAGCCTTCCGATTCCAGAATGCAAAGCACTCAAGGAAACAAAGCTCTTTATAGAGCAAGTCTTTCTCTCAGTAGTTTCTTGAAAATTTGTAAGAATCAGAAAGATGGGAGACTAGATCCAGGCAATTCATTGACTATAGGGGTGGGAGAATAGGTCAAAGAAGCAATAATGAATATATTCTGACTCAGTCTATATCAATCTTATCAAAGTTTACCATAAACACTTTTATTTCCAGGTAAAACCTGATGTAACAGTGAAGGCCTAAAGTTAGAATCACATTAGATTATAGCAGTGTTATAACAGAAAGCCCTGTGATTATCCACTAAGCCAGAAGAAGTGTGGCTTAGTGGATGGCTAGAGCATGGGCCTGGGAGTCAGAAGAACCTGGGTTCTAATCCTGACTCTGCCACATGTCTGCTATGTGACCTTGGGCAAGTCACTTAAATTCTCTGTGCCTCAGTTACCTCCTTTGTAAGATGAGGTTTAAAAGTATGAGCCTCATGTAGGACAGGGACTGTGTCTAACCTGATTAATTTATATCTACCCCAGCACTTAGAACAGTGCTTGGCACATAGTAAATGCTTAGCAAGTGCCATTATTATTATTATTTTTCAACATAACAAGCATCCATTACATGTATTTTTTGGAATTTTATTACTCTCTTTATATCAAGCTTTTACATGCTCTGCATTTTGGCTGCAAACAGAGCTAGACACATGTAGGTGTTTTCTAATGGATTTTCAGGCAAAGTCAATTTAACCAGTACCCCTTGAGACCCAGGAAAGCATGTTTGCATCCAAAAGTGACAAGTTACACCAGGGGAAAAGTGCTCTCTGAGGAATGTGCAGGTGACAGTTATTTTGTGTTCCAGAGTACTCTGTGAGTAAACCATGTGATTATGAATACTATCGTTCAAAATTATTTAGGTTTGACTCCAAAAGGCCACTTTGTTTCAGTCGTGAGTGGAAATTTACACAAATTCCACTTATACTTTGGAGAACTTCTTGCTGGTTTTTTTTTTAAATTACAGTTGTAGGCAGGGGTTGTCTCTTGCTGAATTGTACTTTCCAAGCGCTCAGTACAGTGCTCTGCACACGGTAAGTGCTCAATAAATACAATTGAATGAATGAATAGTTGCATCCTACGTAGCAACCTGGAGAAATCACTTTTCAGAGACCTTGATGGTTCAGACAAGCTCAGAGAGGGTCTTCCCTCTGGAGGATTTTTTTATTATCTTCTGAATCAGAAACTGCATCTTTTTTCACTTAGGTTTTCCCTTATTTTCCAATCTGTAATTAATTGCACCATTTGGAAATGTCTTCATTTTAAGGCAGGTCTTTAATCCTTAGTCAAGGTTGAATTCAATTTAGTATCCGTCAGGTCTCATTTTGTATTGGCCTTATTTGTAGGGTTTGCAGAATTTACCAGTTTGATGCCCAGGAGGTAAAGGAACATATCTCTTTTCCCTTTAAATTAACATATGGAACTTCTGCTTAGGATGAGGCACTCAGATTTTTCCATGTGTAATTGAATTCTTATCCAACCTCTGTTTCAGCAGAGATGAATTTAAAAACTATCAGTAAATAATCCAGGAATGGCTTTCCTTTATTTATTTACTGATTTATTTTTTCAAAAAAAAAAGGTAGAAGAAACATGCTGTTGTGATGTTTGTTTTCAGTATGGATTTTTAACTGCCTCAATTGATGTGTTTGCAATGGAAGTTACAGTTGATTTCTATTAAACAGTGATTATGACATTTTGTAATGTAGCCAACTTCTCCTTTTCCTTAAAAAAATCCAACTTCCCTGGAAAGTCTGAGGATGTAGTCACATAGGAGATGCAAACAAAATATTTTCTGCCAACATCACAGAAACAGAGGCAGCTGGACATTTATTTCCATTACACGTGCACAATCCTGAAAAGATTAGTCACCTTCTTCCTGGAGCCAGAACTGTAAACTCGTTGTGGGCAGGAAACATGTTCACTACTCTTTTAGTCTCCTAAGTGCTTAGTACCTCACATCACACATAAAGCGCTCAGTAAATTCAATTGATTGATTTCTTCTAACCTGTTCTAGAGAGCTGGCTTCATTCCCAATGTTCCCAAGTGTCAGGACATGGTGGGGTTGGAACAACTTGATTTGCTCTTCTACTGGAGTATCTTAGCAGCTTCTTTTTGGGAGGAAATACTATAGAATACTGTTCTCCCTCCTACTTAGACTGTGATCTCCTTGTGGAACAGGAACCATGTCCAACCTGACTAACTTGTCTCTATCCGAGCACTTAGTACTGTGTCTGGCCCATTTAAAAAGAAAAGCAAAAACTCCACTGGGGTTCTAGTTATAGAATGAAAATATTTTTCACTAACTCTGAATGACTAAAAGAAAGAATAGAAAAAAATATTTCTTGGAAGCAAGTGTTTGTCTGATTTAGTGGCATCCCATGTTCAGAGAAAGACAGTTTTACAGGAGAAAAGGTTGTGGTTGGCCTGAATCAACAAAGGAAAAGCTTCACTTTAAGCATGAAACAGAATTTCTTCCATTCAGATAAAACAGATATTTATGGAACAACAAAGCATTAATCCCTCCTTCAAGCCTGTCACCACATTGTTTAATCGAGCCTCACTCAAGATTTTACATTCCCCTCTTTCCTTCCCTCTCTATTCCTGCCCAAGACCTGTTGCATGCACCTACTTTCCTGGGGGGAGTCAGGCAATTACAAGAATCCAGGCAAGCTATGGAATGGGAGAAAGCAGAGCTCACTCTGGGTAGGGAATGGTGCATTTACCAACTTTGTTATATTGTACTCTCCCAAGCACTGTTTAGGTGCCCAAGATAACTAGAAGGTATTCTTAATGATACAATTTTAACAGCTGTGAGCTCATTATGGGCAGGGAATGTGTCCCTTGTCATATTATACTCTCCCAAGCGCTTAGTACAGTGTTTTGCACACAGTAAGTGCTCAGTAAACGTGATTGAATTGAAAGGGGAAAAAAAAACCTGTTGCACAAATTCAACCTACCTCTTTTCAGAACCTTTGGGCACAACTGTAGCCAAAGACACTAATGCCCAATTCCCTTAATGCCAGATTTTGAGTGTGATACGACTGGAATTGGTAAGAAATTAACAACTCTGTAACATGTTTTCACGTGTGACATAGTTTAAAACTGACATTAGGCTTGTCCATGAAACTGGCAAGTCTTGGCTGTTTAGGCTATATCTGAGCAAGGGGCCCCACGGAAGAATACAATGGGATAATATGCAAGGGCTTTGGACCTAATAAACCATGCTCTAACGGATTGATTGGAATGGATTATAGGCCTCAAGAACCGTGATCCACAGTGCAGACATTACTTTTCAAATGCTGGAGGACTGGAGGAATGTGGATCTGAATAGCATCACCAAACAGACACTTTACACCATGGAGGACTCTCGGGATGAACACAGAAAACTCATCATACAGTGTAAGGTTAACAACAACCTGTTTTCGGTGTGATGGCGATGTAATCCTTACTCTGGTAGTCAGCCACTAGTCGCTACGTTTTGTGAAGGGATGCTAATGGAATGATAATGGAAAATGAATCATTAATGGACCAGATAGGGCCGGATTCCCATCCAGTGTAAACCTACCTGGAAGTACGTGCCCAGGTTCAGATTGAGGCCATTAAGTATCCTGGGTTAGCTGGGCTGAAGGGAGCCCCCAGGGCCAAAATTCTCTCGCCTCCACCTAAACCCTCCTGTAACTCATGCACGCTTCCTTTGGCCAATTCTGGGATTATTTGTAACCCATAAAGATAGTTGGGGATGAAAAAGACATTAGGTCCAGCGTACCTCAAGGGCTAGAGGCCTTGTCAGGCCAGGGCACGTGCGGAGCTGGGGCGAAACTCCTAGGTGAGTCCCACCAGCTGCCAATCGTCAAGCAGTGGTGGCTTTCATGAGAGCCTATACTGAGAACAACCCCCCAGTTCTTTCCTTGACAAAACTGTCGACCCCTGTGCCTCCATGAACACCACTGCCACTGCTATTTCTTATCTGGAGAGGCTCAAGTTCTGTCCCAAGTAGAAGGCGTCATTTGGAGCTTTCCCACCCCTTTCCTCTAGTCCCATAGAATTGTACTCCCACAGGTTGTAAAACTAAGAAGAGAGGCATAGTTCACTCACATTTCTCTCACTACTTGAAGGGGAAGCAGGGGACATGGCAAAACAACAAATGATTCATAAATCAAACAGGTGACTAGACCTCCGTTGGCACTTCCTGGGGGACAGGTAGGTCTTGGGCTATTTCAGAGCGGGTGACCTCTGATGGCAGTCAAGAATCCCAGACACTCTTCTGGCAACCCAGAAGCATGGGGTGTGCTGTACATTTTATATACATGTATATTTATTCGTAAGTGTTTGTATATGTTTATGTGTGTGTATATATGCCCTAGGTTCTGCAGATTTCCGCAAAACACCTTTTCGGGTGTCTTTTTGGCACTATTTATATAGACAGTTTATATTGCTTAAAAGTGTCTAAAGGACACACAAAAAAGCTATTTTGTGGAAATCTGCAGAACCTGGAGCATGTTGCCGGTGGAGAGAGCTCTCACTTAGAGAAGCAGCGTGGATCAATGGCTTGTGAGTCAGAAGTCATGGATTCTAATCCTGGCTCCGCCACTTGTCAGCTGTGTGACTTTGGGCAAGTCACTTCACTTCTCTGGGCCTCAGTTCCCTCATCTGTAAAATGGGGATTAAGACTGTGAGCCCCATGTGAGTCAACCTGATTATCTTGTATTGCCCCCAGCTGAGTGCTTAGAATAGTGCTTAGCACATAGTAAGCACCTAACCAGTACCATCATTATTATTATTACTCCAGAGCCCATTGCCTTCCCCTCCCAGGTCCTTTTAAACACGGGCACCTCTTCCAAACCATGAGAGTCAGTGGCAGAAATCAAGCCCCAGGGAGAGTGGGCATTTTTCAAGTAAAAATCCTAGCCAGAAAGGGGCCTGATGCCATATCAGTCTTGATGGGGGACAGGTCAACTGAAGACCAGACAAATGGCCACTCTAGTTTTGAGCAAGGGAAAAGGAGTTCCAGAACACTGGAGACTCTTGGATCCAGTGGCAACTCAGGCAGGCTGAAGGTTCTTCTGCATTCACAGTCACAGAGAAGACCAACATGTAACTGTGAGAGTTTTAAAATTGGATCACAGGAGGGGAAGCAGTGTGGCTCAGTGGAAAGAGCAAGGGCTTGGGAATCAGAGGTCATGGGTTTGAATCCCAGCTCCGCCACTTGTCAGCTGTGTGACTGTGGGCAAGTCACTTCACTTCTCTGGGCCTCAGTTCCCTCATCTGTAAAATGGGGATGAAAGACTGTGAGCCTCATGTGGGACAATCTGATTACCCTGTATCTACCCCAGCACTTAGAACAGTGCTCTGCACATAGTAAGTGCTTAACAAATACCAACATTATTATTATTATTATTATCCACATCCTGGGTAATTATTTACAGGTGAACTAAAATGATAAGATGTATATATAAAGTAATTTTTGGAGTTGCTTTCAAGTTTAGGACATCCCAGCTGGACTACATTAACAACAAATAACATGAGGCAGTTTAATTAAGACAAATGGGCCTGAGTTTTCTACCAGTGCACTCTCTGTGAGCTGGGAGCATGTCAGCCTAATTTGAATTATGATTTTCTGGAGCCAGTTCTTGAGCTAAGAAATGGAGAAATTCCCTGAGAGGTTCTTGAGCTAAGAAATGGAGAAATTCCCTGAGAGGTCCAGAAATTTCATCCTTGTTTACATTGATAAACTGAACTCCTACATGTAAATGTCTTCCTAAAAGATTTGTTGAAAATAATGAAAGAAATTTTGTGAAGTACATTGTTCAGGACCCTTATTGGTGTGAAGCAGATGGTTACACCAATAGCCAACAATTACGTTTATTAAAGATAATTGATGCACTGAGAAATTATTTTCATGGATGACATTTTCACTCATAGAGACATAACACAGGCTTCTGTGTGACATCCTTTCTAAATATCATTTTCTTCAGTTCCTAAAGAGCTAATTTTAAGTGGTGTCAGGAGTAGTTTATATTAGTCCTGATATTTAGGATGTGTAAGCGTTCAAAGTATTCTGCAGTGGGGGGGCATTTGCTATCCTTTTTTAATTTCTTTGTTTTTTAAAGTCAAGACTGGCTCCCTCTTGACCAGTGAGATTTTTTGACCCAGTCCTCATTTGTTTGATAGTATATCAAGAGTTCGATCATCTCCTGGAAGAACAATCACCCATAGAGTCCTACATTGAGTGGCTGGATACCATGGTGGACAGATGTGTGGTAAAGGTGGGTGATCTTTAGTGCAATCTTGTGCTATTCTCTTGCATCTATTGCACCAAAAATGAAGTCAAACATTCATTTTTATTAAATGTTCAGAATATTAATAAAATGGAACTGCATGCAGATGGAGATGTTTTTATACATATTAGTAGCAGTAATAGAATTTATTCACTACCTACCTAGCGGATAGAACTCGGACCTGAGAGTCAGAAGGAGGTGGGTTCTAATCCCGGCTCTGCTCTGTGACCTCAGGCAAGTCATTTAATTCCTCCGGACCTCAGTTACCTCCTCTGTAAAATGGGGATTAAGACTGAGTGCCCCACTTGAGGTATAGGCTGTGTCCGATCTGATTAGTTTGTGATTATCCTAGTGCTTAATTCAAAGCCTGGCACATGGTAAGGGTTTAACAAGCACCACAACAACAAGTACCTGCCCTGTGCAAAGAAATGTTCTAATTGTTGGAAAAGAAGTGAAGTGAATGGCATGGATACCCTATGTAGCATATGTGTGTGTGTGTCTGTGTGTGTGTATGCTCAGTTATTTATTCTCATCTCTCAAGTTGTAAATATTTTTATTTTTGTTCCTCCACTGGAATATAAGCTTCTTTCAGGCAGGACATGTGTCATTTAATTTGCACTTCCCAAACCCCTTATACAGATCACTGCACCAAGCGGATGCTCAATAAATGCTATTACTGCTACTATTTCTAATGTTACTTGATCCTTGTCCCCAAGGGGCTCACAGTCTATGAGTAATGGAAGCGGAGGGGGGGAGGCGGGGGAATGACAGACATACAAGAAAAAAGAAAACAAAAATATAAAAGGCAATGATAAACACCATAGGAGCAGCCGGGTTTTGGGTGCCTTAATAAATCAATCAGTGGTGTTCAGTGAGTGCTCATGTGTGCAGAGCACTGTTCTAAGTATTTGGGAGAGTACAAGAGAAATTAGCAGTCACGTTTCCTGCCTAAAATGAGCTTACATATCTTAGATCAGAAGTCACATTGAATTAAAGCTGCAGCAGTGGTGGTGACCTTTCCAACCTTCTGAAAAGTCAGGTGGCCTCATGCTGCTGCCACTGTTTAAATCCTTCCCGGGATGGAGCAGAGCTGTTACCACTCTTTTTCTTTTCCATGAAGGCGTTAAAATTTAGTCAATCTTAAACTTACTTTCTTAAAATTATGTATTTTCTTATAGGTAGCTGCCAAGCGACAAGGTTCTTTGAAGAAAGTAGCCCAGCAGTTCCTTCTGATGTGGTCGTGTTTTGGCACAAGAGTTATTCGTGACATGACTTTGCACAGTGCACCCAGTTTTGGTATATTCAAATTTTATTTCTCTGTCAGTGTGCACACTCTGCACCTGAGATCTATTGAAAGCATTCCTATGTCTTGTTTTTATATTGCCTCTCCTGACATCTTTTAAACAGAAAATAGCCTCAGTTCGAATAATATTTCATCTGGAGAAATGCAGTGTACATGGGTTTTTACTGACAGTTGTTTGTTGGGTGTCTAAAGGTCACAGGTTGAAATGCACAGACGAAGCAGAAGGGAGAGTGAGCCGGGGAAAAGAGGGCTTAATCGAGGAAGACCGCTTGGAGATGCGACCTTAGTAATGCTCTTATTGAACTCTCCCAAGTGTTTAGTACAGTGCTGTGCACACAGCAAGCCCTCAGTAGATATGACTGATTGATTTGAAGCTGGAGAGAACTACGGTCCGGCTTATAGGGAGGGGGAGGGAGTTCCAGGCTAGGGGGAGGACGTGGGAAAGGGGTCGGTGGCGAGATAGACGTCATCGAGTCACAGTGACTAAGCTGGAGCTAGGGAAGCAGAGTGTGAGGACTGGGCTGAGGTAGGAGATTAGTGAGGTGAGGTGGGACAGGACAAACTGATTGAGTGCTTTAAAGCCAATGCGCAGGAGTTTCTGTTTGATGTGGAGGTGGATGGGCAGCCATTGGGAGTTCTTGAGGAGTGGGGAGACATGAATTGAACTTTTTAGCTGAGAAATGATCTGGGCAGCAGAGTGAATTATGGATTGGAATGGGGAGACAGAAAGTCAGGAGGTGAGTGAGAAGGCAGATGCAGTAAAGACAGGATAGGATACGTGCTTTGATTGGTGTGAAGCAGTTTGGATGGCTGGATTTTAGCAATGTTGTGAAGTTAGAAAAATATGGGGGTGGAAAGGCCAATGTTTGGCACATAGCAAGCGCTTAACAAATACCATTATTATTATGATGAGAGAGATGAGTTGAGGACAGTGCCGAGGTTATAGGCTTGTGAGGTAGGGAGGATAGTGGTGTCTACAGTGATGGGAAATTCAAGGGGAGGACAGGGTTTGGATGGAAAGATAAGGGGTTCAGTTTTGGATATGCTTAATTTGAGATGTCGGTGGGACATCCAGGTAGATATGTCAAGGACCATTTGATTTTTATTAAAGACTGGAGACAATGCTGTGGCCAATTCTGTATTAATAATGACATGCAGAATTGTGGCAAATGCAGTGTTAATTCAAACCTAAAAAAAAAATATTGCTCAATTAATTGCCTAAAAACAACTTGAGGCCCAAATTAACCAGATATTTGTCCATGTCTTCCGTTCATGTTGCTGGTGATGACTGACATATCCTAAGGGCCCAATTCTGGTTGAAGCTTGATCTTTTTCTGTATTGATTAGTTTGGTATTATCAACCTTTATATATGGCCATGTAAAATTAAGGAGAAATAAAATCAAAGCTTTTTGAAAAATTCCTTGCTTTCAGGTTGAGGGTTTTTCTAGACTAATGCAAGTGCTCTTTGTTTACTTTTCCATACTATTGTAGCAAATCTTGTTTTAGATTTATGATAATATAACACTAAAAGTCATGTTTGTTTTTGGCTGCTAACCATGGCATTTAGATCACTTACACCTCAGGACATTTTGCATCAGCAAGTGGTCTCGACTTTTTTGGAAAAATCATTTATGCCTAAATGTTTTCTGTTAAATACATGATTTTTTAAATTTTCATTCTTCACTACTTTGCCATCATAGCAATAGAATCATATAAAAGGTAAGATAACTCTCCCCCTTTAGCCATATTTCAGTGGCTTGTCTGCTTTGAATTGAATATTATATTAATAACATTATTTAGCAGTAGAGAGAGAGACTGTATCATTGTAATTTTGAAAGCATACCTTGTTTATCTTATGATGGAATAAAGGAATGTGGGCAGCAGAATGGTTGTGGCAAATTTTTACTCTTAACTGGGATTTTAATTTAGGGTACTTGTGCTTATCCTAATTGATGAACCACAACTTTTAGATTTTTAGAGTTTTACTCACTTAAACCAGATTTCTTATCTCTCCACCCTCTCTCCCATCAAATTTTAAAATTTGGACTAAACCAGGAAAGTTGAAAAAATTCAATTAAAAAATGAAGATTTTCACATTTTCACTGCTTCAATGAACTTGTTTGTTTATAAATCTATATTCTGTTAATTTAAGTCAATGTATTAAATTTGGGTGATGAATTGTCAGTATCTCCCCTGGCAACAGTAGAAGAAATATGTATTAGGAATATGGTATTTGAAAGGACTCAGTCTATGTTTTTCAGGGTATCCTGGTTTTTCAGTTACTGGCATCTGTGGTCAGTATTTGCTAATGTCTTCTGTGAGCATCATAATTGCTCTTGCTTTAATTTAGAGCTATCATTTTCAAACAATATTTGGATACTAGTAAATTTTTATTTACTCTGTAGTCTAACACTCTGAATTAGAACGGTAACCTTAACTCTGTTACGTATGCCAACAGGGAGCAATGATATTGAGCATTCTTTTACCCTGTTATGTTATTTGCAAATGTGGGAAAGAAGTGACACTACCAAAGGAACCTTTGCCATGTCAATACTTTGAATGAAGATCATAAAAACAAACACACTTTGTTTTGAAATTTAAACCTGATTTATTAACCCAATTTTTAAAAAAATCCCTAATTACCCGATAGAGACCTATTCTTTATTTAGAAAAATCCATATAGTAGCCATAAGATATTAAGAGAGTAAAAATTTATTACATAGTTATGCTCTTTTAAAAAAAAGTTGTGCTTTTCTTAACCATTTGCAATTTTGGTATGAATTGGAAGCTTAAGTGTATAGCAACAGTTTTATGTGTTTGGTAAAAGGAGAAAAGAAGTGATATCCAGTTTCTCTTCTACTGTATATTCCAGCCTTGAAAGGACTTCATAATATGGAAATAATGCTTAGCTTGGGGTCTATTGAGTAAATAACCTGAAATGATCCACTTATCTGACTTATTGCCGAGTTTTTAAGAGTAGGGGGTAGGATCAGAGGGGTGGATAGACAAGTTTAAAGAATCGTGGCAGACAAAAGCTCTGCTCCCCTTCTCTGCCTGTATGTGTCAAAGGCACAGTTGGTGGCTCTGTTTTGATGATGTGTTCCAAGTATGAAAACAGCCAATTAGGAAAAGGAATTCTCCACTCTCTCCCCTTATTCCAGTCCCCTTTACTCCAACAACCTTCCCCAGATCTGTGTATCATAACTTCTATAAGGTCCTTGGCTAGCGAATAGGGTAGAATGTTAACGTTTAGCTGAGAGGATGGACAATTACAGTGATCAATTGGTATTTCCATTTCCTCTTTCCAGCGCAGACTCTTTCAAATGCTATTTGCCTAAATGAATGATTCTTCGATTTGACTCTTTTACTTTTTTCATTTTCACTGAAGTCTCTTAAAGCCTGTAGAAAAGTAGTTTTTGGAAAAGGCTAAGCAAAGATGAGTTGATGTTGAATATAATGTCTCATAAAATCCATAAATAAACTTAAATTTCAATCTTTTTGTTTTTATTCTGACATTAATTTGCATTTCACTGAGTGATACGATGCCACCAATTTCATTTTTTTAATGAATTTTGAAAATTGCCCTTTTGGTTTCAGTTTTCCGCAAGCCCTCCAGTAGAAAGGGTTTTAAAAAACAGGCCCATGTTTGTTGGCCAAAGTGGCAGGTTTACACATCATTGCTCATGTGTTTATTTCTTTAAATGCCCCTTCCTAGCCTTGCATCAAAGGCACAAAGGCATCTATTCTCCCGCCAGCTTGTGGACATAACTCCCATTAATGTTTGTGGAAGCTACACATGCATTGACCAGGGAATGGTCCCCAGAACTATAGCCAAAAGAAGAAGCGGGCTGTTCGTCCTAGGAGGGCTTTGAAAACCTAATTACTAGGTAGCAGCGCATAATGGCATTGGGCCTTTTAAATTGCTTCTCTAACATTCCTAATTCCCACATGCTCAGAGACAAAAATGTAGAACAAGGTTTCATATAATAGCACAAAATGACTGAGCATGTGCAAGTCCACCACAAGTTTAGGTACTCTTTTGGCCCTCAGTAAATAGTTTTTTTGCTGTTGACTGAAAACATACGGTATGCCTACAGGATAGAACAAAATGTATAATGACAATAAAATATTAAATAAGTTTGATATTTTCATATCTCCCTCTTTCCTCTTGTTTAAGGTATACCATCCTAGCTTCATGTCCTCCTGGATCTATATCATTCTGCTGTCATACAGCATAAGGTCCATTTTTCCACACCCCTCACCACCTCCAGCATTTTCCCCTAATTTGGCTGTATCACACAAACCAAATGAGTTGTCTGCATCATTTGCTCTTTAAGCAGGTGCAGTTTCAAAAGCTAAATGAAAATTAAGCCAAAGTAGTCTGACAAGGTTTCCAGAACAGCAGATGGAAACAGCAACAAACAGTTCCTGTGGACAGGGATTGTGTTTCTATCAACGCTACTGTACTGTACTCTCCCAAGTGTGTAGTATAGTGCTCTGAACACACTGGTTGCTCAATAAATACCAAAGCTTAATTAATTGAGGTCTTCTACCAATATCCCCACCTTCAGGCAGGAATACACTTGAACTGAAGACCTCCAAGTATGGAGAGTTCGTAATCTCCTTTGAAATATCGTTCCAAGATCCAGTGGCTATTGCTCTCAGGGAAGCAGGGTAAAGTTTTGGGTCTGTTGTGCCAATCAAATGACAGATGTGTTCTCTTAAATCTTCCTGTCTCACCAGATTTTCTATTTGCATTGCGATAAAGGTCCTTTTGGTTCCTTATCAGTCGATGGTATTTATTGAGTGCTTTCTGCGTGCTATGCACTATACTAACCACTTAGGAAAATAAAATACAACAGAGTTGGTAGGTGCAAACCATACCCACAAGCTTTCGGTCTATGGAAAATTCTTATTTTGCCTATTTTTCTCTGATGCTTTCCCATGGTGGGTTTGCTTCTCCGAGAGTTTCTCCAATTTCTTCTCTTTAAAGTGTCTTTCCCCCCAGTCTCAACTCTCAATTTCCTTCTCCAAGCTTGAAATTTCATGATAGCAGAGAAATCTTGTGAACCAAGAAAAAGATTTGTAGCTTAACCATATGGCCTGGCACCCGTTAGATTTTAAAGAGCTTTTCTGCTCTCCTCCTCCTCTCCTCCCATTGTCCACAGTTTGGAAATCCAAATCCCCGTGCCAGTCACATAAAAGGAGTATAAAGGAGGGGCTCTGGGCTACTCTTTGTTTCATCTTCCTGCCCCAAATAAATGAAAGAGAAGATTCTAATGATCATTATTAATTTTGGACCTTTGTTCAAGTCTTCATGTTCATTAAAATGATTAATCAAGTTCCCTTTGTATACTTAAAATAGTCTGGAATGTTTCTCTATTTTCAGTTCTCGCCTCCATTATGGAGGAAAGTTGGACCAACCCAACGGTCTCATTTCCAAAGAGCACAAATATTGAATCACGGCGGTTATCGAGGCCATATTTGGCATCCCAAGATGTCCAGTTATTTTCAGCTGATAGTCAGCTCTTTGAAAAGTCACCTACTGAGCTGTCAACTGCAGACAAGACCTAAAAACACTAAATCAGTGCTCCCAGCTGTGGCTTCCTTTCCTGGCCAGACCAACAGCTTGCCTTTGATCTGCTGCTAGCCAGACAACCCTGCTTCTTTCCAATCTTTCTCCCTCCATGCTGCCCACCCACCACTTCACACCAGCTTTTTCTTCAGGACTGTAGGTGGGAGGATGAAGAAAGGAAGTGGTTGGGGCAGTAACCCTTTGGGAGTTAAGAGAGAAGATGGAGGGTTTCCAGCTAGGCCTGAAATGTGGGGAGAAAGGTCCAAGAACCCCTATTCAGGCTTTTCCATCACCCTTCACTTCCCCCTATCATTTTATACTGTGAACTAGGAAGTGGAGGGCTTAGATACATTACTTTGGGGAAGAGAAAGAATGAGGGAGAAAATGTTTTGGAGCAATAGTTATAGAGAGTAGTCAGTCAGTTAATTGTATTTATTGAGTGTTTACTGTGTGTAGAGCACTGTACTAAGTGCTTGGGAGTGTATAATATCACAATATGACAGACACATTCCCTGCCATCACAAGCTTAAAGTCTAGAGGGAGTAAAATATTTCTCATTAAAACTGTTTCTCAGAGTCCAAGATTCTTCACCACTCTCCCAGCCACCATTGAGTTTTAGGCCTCTGAAGACTATAACACTGGAAAAAAGGACATTATCCTCCAAGTGAAAGATGAACTTCTTGGGGAAGCTATGCTACCTCCTAATTTCTTAAGTCAGAACCTTGAGGTGTCAAGAGCAAGGACTTGGAAATATTTAGGCCAAGCACTAAATCAGAAAAACGTTTTTTAAAATTTAGATTAAATTGGGTTAGGAAACACAATGCTGACTCTTTATTTGTCTTGATATTCATTTCCCAGGGTCTTTTCACCTTATTCACTTGATGTTTGATGACTATGTGCTGTACCTGTTAGAATCACTGCACTGCCAGGAGAGAGCCAATGAGCTAATGAGGGCCATGAAGGGGGAAGGAAGCACTGGTAAGCCTTTATCTTTACTGGTAGTTTTTCCTGTGACTTCATGATAAGTGAATCAGTGTACCAGGGAGTGCATTGAATGAAATTACTAATGCCTTTTTCTCATTTTTGAATGGTGCAGTTGTGTGTAGGTGAGTGTGTAGGCAAATATCTGAATAAAGTCAGAGTCTCATTTTAAAAACTTAAAAAAGTCTGGGGGAGAAGGCTTTAGCCCAGGTCAAAAAGGAAAGCGATATTTGGCAGATCTAAAGAAATACTTTTCAATGCTGACCACGTAAGTGTGGTGGGATTTGGTGGCTGAGACATTGAGAAACAGAGGAGGGAAGGGAGACAGGAACAAATCAGAGTTACTTCTAACACACTGTAAGCATTCCATCTTAATGAATCAGCACCAAGGAAAGGTTCATGAAAATGATTGTTATGTTTTTCCAGATCTGAAAAACATCTGACTGATGTGGAGGCTGTTTCCTCTCTGAAGTCAGAGTTTAAATGATGAAGAGGATATGAGCAAAAATAGTATCGATTTGAAACAGTCCTGGAATTGGGCAAAGTAAACCTAATTTCTATACAGCCTGGTTAATTGATTCCTCATTGGCCATCCCAAGGGGTCTAAATTTAGATGTCTTCCAAAACTAAGATCAACACACAAATTATTAAAATCATTACTTGGAGCTTATAGTTATTACAAGGGATTTTTCAAACTCTACCAAGAAAATAAAAATATCTTTGTGATTCAGCTAGTAATTTTCTTCTCTTTTCAATGTTCGTCTCTGCAGCCGATGTTAGAGACGAGATTGTATTAGCAGAACCGACCCCACCAACACCTTCCCCTGTACCTTCATTTTCACCGGCCAAATCAGCCACCTCTGTAGAAGTGCCGGCTGCCTCCTCACCGATCAGTAACCCATCCCCGGAGTACACCGGCATGGCAACGACAACAGGTACGTGAACCATCTGCGTGTGAAAACTGAACGAATAATTGCAGCCAGATATTTTTTTCCAAATATTCGGGCCTCTAGTTGGTTTGAAAACCATCAGGCCCAGTACCCAACCCGTTGTCGCGGAAGGGGTTGGGGGGAGCGGGGGGAATGATGGAAGCACTAGGTCATTGCTGTTTGATTTCCTCTGATTCATTTCCGAGGTCATTGGAAATGTAATAGCAAACCTAATGATTTTAAATTTGCACAATGCCTTGTCCTGGGCCTACCTCTGTTTTTTATTTTATTTTACTTTTTATGGTTTGTCTTAAGCACTTACTATGTGCCAGGTAAGGTACTAAGCACTGGGGTAGACACAAGTTAATCAAGTTGGACATAGTCCATGTCCCACATGGAGATAACATGGGGATTTGCAAATGAGGTAACTGAGGCACAGAAGAGTTAAGGGACTTGCCCAAAGTCACACAGCAAACAAATGGCAGAACCGGGATTAGAACCTAGGTCCTTCTGACTCCCAGGACCTTGCTGTATTCACTAGGCCACTTTGCTCCTATAGCATGTTTAACTGGTTTCATAGCCCACTCATAAGTCTGGGGTTTATTAATGGTATTTGTTAAGTGATTACTCTGTGCCAGGCACAGTACTAAGCACTGGGATAGATAGATACAAGTTAATTAGGTTGAACACAGTCCATGTAATAATAATGACGGTATTTGTTAAGCTCTTGTTATGTGTTAAGCACTGTTCTAAATGCTGGGGTAGATATAAGCTAATCAGGTTGGACACAGTCCTTATCCCATATGGGGCTCACAGTCTCATCCCCATTTTACAAATGAGGTAACAGGCATAGAGAAGTTAAGTGACTTGCCCAAGGTCACAGAGCAGACAAGTGGCAGAGCCAGGATTAGAACACTCTGACTCCCAGACCTATGCTCTATCCACTAGGCAGCATTGCTTCTACAGTGTGTTTATTTGGTTTCATGGTCTGCTTATTAGTCTTTTTTTTCCTCTACATGTATTGCATTATTTGAAACAGGTCATTTCTCCTTCTCTAGATTAGCATCCTCCTTTTACATTTCTATTTTTCCACTTCTCCTATCATCCATTTCTGCTTCTCTAGCACTTTCTGAAACCTTGTTGACAGGGTTTAATGTTTCACGGTCATCTCTGAGTGATAACTTCTGTTAGATTTCACATTTATTCCCGTTTTTCTGCTACCCCCACTTCAAATGGAAAAGAACCTTTAATAGTGAGAAATGAGGTGAAACCATCATGGAAAAAGAGGAATTTGAAAGAGGATTTAATAATGTTTAAATTTAGTCTTTAATTTCTTGCATTGGGATGGCACAATATAAACTACCTATGTTTTGCTCTATGTTTTGGACATTTCAGTCTTGTTAATTATTTGTGGATAGTGAGGCTCTTTTCCAAGAACTAGTTCGCTTAAAGAAATTTGCCTTCATTTAGAATATAGATACCCCACAAGACAGAGCCATTTCATTATTGTTCTGGTTTCTTTCTTCTAAAGTCAGTTTCTTTCAGGATAAATCTTTGGAAAATGGCAAAGTATAATAAATATAGGAAGTTAGATTGGTTAAAGCATTGGTCCATCAATGGATCAGCAGCTTATAGTTGCCCCTTGTTCAGTGAATCAATAAATAGTATTTACTGATTGCTTTTTTGCAGAGCACTGTACTAGGTGCTTGGGAGGGCATAATACAACAGAATTAATGGATGCCGCTCTCCTTATAAGTCCAAAAGTTCATTATAAGATTTTTCATTGCAACATGAAGTTAAAATATTTATTGCAGTGCTTTTCTGTGAGAAAATAGGTAGATATAAAGCATTGGGATGCAAGGAACGTGAAGGAAATGTTTTTATATCTATTTATAATTCTCATCCAATTCCTGAACATCTGCCTGAGTTTCATTTGGTGTACGTTAAAAATCAGACACTAGAAGTCTGTCAGGTTTGGTAGGTAAGGCAAATAGGGTAATCCTAAATGGGTTTATGGATTCCTGAACAACATGTTCAGAAGTCATAAAAGATGATAAAAATCTCAATGTGGAGAAGCTTCTTTCAGTTGATTGTAATCTTTGAAGATTAGATGTATGTCGACTTTTTCTCAAATATCTCTAGAGCTCATTTAAAAACTTCATCTTATAACAGGTAATGCTATATATTTTCCCTCAACTAATATTCATAAATAGTTTATTTTTAAATTAAACTGAATTTTAGAGCATTCCCCAAAGTTATCCAGATCAAACATGGACAACAATTCTTAATGCCACCTCCATTTCAGAATGAACCCCTTGGGAAATATTCAGACATTATGGATGATTTTAGGCATTATTTCAGTCTTTTTTTTTTAACTTCCCAGTAACTTGAATGCACTGGAAATCAGAATCAAGATCCTGCTTAAATGTTGAAGGAACGTGTTACTTGCTTTTTAAGATATTTTATTTATGATTCTTTTCCCACATATAAGCACATTCTAGCTGGTGGAAACTTAAATAGACGTTTGAATGAAGCTAAAGATTATGGAGTGGCTACTTTTGGAGACTGACATTAAGGTGAAGGGAAAGAGTGTACATGATCAAGTCAAGTGAGTGTTAAATGATGAGATGGAGAAATTGATGGATGAGATATGAGTTCTGAAGCCAGGGCTCAAGACTCCTCCTTTGGCTCCAGCTGAATTTGCCAAGGTATATAAGCTCTCTTTTGGACACTTTCCATCTATAAAAAATAGACCATTCTTTACCCTCTATACAGCCAATGTGTTCTGAAAATTATTTTATAGATTTGATATTTTAAAATTAGGTGTTATTTGGAAAAAGCTATGGCATATTGAACAAGCGACTTCAGCACCTGTTTAGGATCCAGATACACATACTGTAATGCAGTTTTAGAGCCATGATTATTATTTACTTTCTTTAGAAACAGAATCACAACCTAAAAAACAAAAAAATACTATACTTGATAACATTTAGGAGCTGAAATGCAAGCACAGTCATCTCATCAGATTTTGGTGGGTTTTTTTTTTTTAAGTTCTGCATTTGTTTCATTTTTGTACAAGATGGTTTGGAAATAGAGTTCTTCCTGGATTGTATTTCAACCGTTGGTCGGGAAGAAAATCTGGGCTTTGGGTCTTCTATATATTCCTTCCTTTGGGGAAATGTTCCTTTCAAGTGAAATTTCCAAATTCTACATTTCTACAAAGGAATCTTTTTTTCCTCTTCGTCTGTGGCGTTGTCAGTTTCCTTAACATGACACAGGGCTGTGATTCTTTACCATCCTTTAAAGTTGTGGAAGTGAAATGGAAAGCACCTATTCTGTTCTGGCTATGTCACCCTTAGGTTCCAGGGCCTTGCATTTACCATTTTTATAAGGTCGTTAAGACTTTGCAACTACTAGCAGTGGCAGTAAAAGTTAACGATTAAACTTGCATCTTAAACTTCCTGTAGTTCACTCCTGGCCACACACAAAAGCAGCAAATTAAATCATTGAGTTTATATGATGCCCACTTAAACAAAAGTAAATCCCATATAAATGGCTCTATCAGTAGAACATCTGGCATACTGAGCTAAGATTTTCTCTTAAATGGTCCTCCTAAATTGTAGAAGATTTAAAATAGGTCATTAGCCCTTATTCTTTTCAAATTACAAAAGCTCTATTAATGATTATTGAAATTGCCACAAAATTGCGACTACACTGAAGAATATATGGTCACTAAAGCCCCATGAGTACTCATTTGCAAATGGAATTGTTATTAGAAAACACTCAGCTCATTTATAGGGCCTCTGAACTGGAAATGCTTGCTAATGGATAACTAACTGCCTTTGCCACCTGTAAGGCTTGTTGCCTTCACATTTTAGGAAGAAAACTTCCATGCCTGCTGTAAAAACCTGCTTTTAACATTGACACTGACTTATTTTCTCAGGTAGATACTGAATGCTAACATAATTTATATTTCTCCCAAAATAACATTAATTTTTGCCTCCCCTATTCAGATTGAACAACTGGGCTCTGACTCCATTCCAATTGAGCTATTGGTATATTGAGTCTCACCCAGTGCAGTATTTCATTAACAATGTTGGTATTTGTTAAGCGCTTACTATGTGCAGAGCACTCTTCTAAGCTCTGGGGTAGATACAGGGTAATCAGGTTGTCCCACGTGAGGCTCACAGTTAATCCCCATTTTACAGATGAGGTAACTGAGGCACAGAGAAATTAAGTGACTTGCCCACAGTCACACAGTTGACAAGTGGCAGAGCCGGGATTCGAACCCAGGACCTCTGACTCCCAAGCCTGGGCTCTTTCCACTGAGCCACACTGCTTCTCTGAAGAATTTCATTCTGATTTGACCAAAAATGTAGTCATCTTGAAAACGGGTACTGAAACTGTAGAGCTGAATAAGGGTCAACCTCAGTCTGTGGATTCCAACCACATGGGTCTGGGCTTGCTGCAAGGGGAATCTGAACTTGTATGACTCACCACTAGAATGTCCATTCTCTGATTTTATACAGGAAAATTGTGTCCTCTGTCTAGTGTTGATACAGCACCAGATGTGTCCATGTACAGTATTTTTTTATTTTAAATGCCCAGCATCACTCTATCTTGGCTCATGTCACCAATTCCCATGGCTTGGAAGCAGTGACCATGTTTGCAGAGATCTGAGAGGGGAACCAAATGGCTCTGAATCTTGGGAGCAATAATAATAAAAATTACGGTATTTGTTAAGCACTTATTATGAGCCAAGCACTGTTCTAAGTGCCGAAGTAGATACAAGGTTACCAGGTTGGACACAATCCCTGTCCCAAATGGGGCTCACGGTCTTAATCCTCACGGTCTTAATCCCCACTTTATGGAGGAGGTGACTGAGGCACAGAGAAGTTAAGTGACTTGCCCAAGGTGACCCAGCAGAAAAGTGATGGAGCTAAGATTAGAACCCACATCCTCTGACTCCCATCCCATGTTCTGGTCATTAGGCCACGCTGTGTTTCCGGGATCATTAGTTGATGCAGATTTCTACCAACAGCCTTTTTGGGTATCCTTGCCATCGACCCCTTGCCCACACCCTCCCTCCTGCCTGGAACTCCTTCTCCATTCATATCTGACAAACCACCACCCTCTCCCCTACTAGAATCATATCTCCCTCAGGAATCCTTCCCCACTAACTCTCATCTCCCTACATCAGTCTCCCTCCATTCTGCATCATCTCTGCACTTCCATCCATACCCCTGAGCACTTACTTTCATGATCATCCCACCTTTACAGAACTTATGTACATATTCTTTCTAGTCGATTGCTTCCCTTTCCTGTTATTTATTTTAGTGTCTGTCTCCCCCATCAGATGGTAAGGTCCTTGAGAGCGGGGATCGTGCCTACTTATTCTATTATACTCTCCCAAGAGCACCATAAGCGCTCCGTAAATACCACTGTTTGTTTGACTGACTTATTGATTGTCTCGATGCCGCTGCTATAATATGTAACCTACCTCATGTTTGTGACGAAGAATATGTTTGAGGTTTCTGTATCAGTACAGGAGTGTCCAGTGTTCTCAAGTGCCATCTGTAGACCATCCTACCCACAACTTCCCTTTTTATAACCATCTCAAGCTGGGGGCAGAGGAAAAGGATGGCAGCTGCCGTTTCGTGCTTTGACAGCCTTTTTGCATATGTTTGATTGTTCCTGTGGACGGTTGGAACCGCGGTCCCAGAAGCCCTCTGGGAAAACCGCACGTGTGCCATCCTTAGCGTTTAGAACGGTGCCTAGTGCTTAGAACAGTGGTTGGCACATTCATTCATTCAATAGTATTTATTGAGCACTTACTATGTGCAGAGCACTGTACTAAGCGCTTGGAATGTACAAATCGGTAACAGATAGAGACAGTCTTTGCCCTTTGACGGGCCTACAGTCTAATCGGGGGAGACAGACAGACAACATAGTAAGTGCTAAACAAATACCGTTATTATTACATATGTGTAATGGCATTGCCTGAGCCTAATAATGATGTTACTTGTTAGTGCTTCCTATGTGTCAAGGTCTGTTCTAAGCACTGAGGTAGATACAAGCTAATCAGGTTGGACACAGTCTCTGTCCCACATGGGACTCACAGTCTTAATCCCCATTTTCCAGAAGAGGGAACTCAGGCCTAGAGAGGTGAAGTGACTTGGCCAAGGTCACACAGCAGACAAGTGGCAGAGCTGGGATTAGAACCTAGGTCTTGGGAACACTTCCGGATCTGTTCAGCTCACTTCCAGTTCAGCCCAGCCCAGGCTGCAACTACATTAGACAGTAAACGAATAACCTTTCTAACCCTGAGCCAATATCACATATTACAATCTGCCTTTTCCAGTTCTTTTCATTCATTTAATTGGACCTGATTTCCATTGTTAACCTGTTAGGTTAAAATTAAGGGAAAGGAGAAGCAAGTGTAAAATCCAGCCCATAGGCAATAATTCAATGTAGTTTATTGTTATTAAACATTTTTATTGTTTCATGTATTTTTCTTTCCCAATTTAGATGATAAACCTCTTGTGAGACAGGAATTGTGTCTAAATCAATTTTCTCATTTTTAATTCAGTGCATAATATAGTGCTTGGCAAGTAGTGATTAATTGAGAAAGTAATAATCACCATCCTAACGACAGTCAACAACAGTGATGGCTCATAAGGTCTTATGGTGAGGGACTGCTTAAAAAAAATTCAGAATGGGCAAGAGAAATTCTTTTCCAAACCAGACTACGGCCATCAGAAATCTCCATCTGGGGTGGGGAGGGTTTTAGCTCCAAGTTCTCAAGGGGAAGCATTGGCATGGCCAGGGGCATTCAGATCCTGGGTACAGCTTTTAAAATTGTGCCTCCATTGTTCAGTGAGCACCACTGGAGAACAGCAAGAGTTTGCCTGGTGTTTTGGTAGAGTCTCATCAACCTCCAAAATTTCTGGGAGAAACTTAGTCTCAATGGGTCTAGCCCATCCTCACCCTGGAGTATTTTGATCCAGGAGCTTGATCCGTTCCCTTTATAAGGAGGGCCTGGAGCGTAAGAACCGAGAGGAAATGACTCTTTTAAATTCATGAATCTGTAATAATCTCTCTATTCAGGAAAGCATGAAGCGTAATTCCTGCTAGTGAATCTAGCTAGTGGATGGGCAGTAAGCCCAGTCTCTTTGCCCCTCTTCCACCAGGGGCAAGGAAATTGGGATCTATGAAAGTCATTATTTGTCACAACTAATTTCCTTTTTAATTTTTCAGTAGTTGTCATTTGAGGCTTACTCAGAGGGACTGATTTTTAAAAATGCAATTTTCACACCATTTCCTAGTTAAGTTCAGTTTGCACTCCTGGACCTAGAACCCATTATCCCATTGTCCTTAGTATCTTGTTACTGCTTGATGGAATTACTCTTGGTTCTGTAATCTGTTTCCGACACTCCTCTTCTTCCCAAAAGTAGCCACTTCTTCATCCTCTGAGGGGTGACTGCCTTAGAGAAATCCTAATTTCAGCAAAACTCATGTCCTCCCTTCAACCCTGGAGGAGTTACCGCTCCTTCAGCTCGTCTGGATATGGGACATTTGAAGAATTGCTGATTTATTTTGTTTCGGTTGATTAATAGTTCAACAATTCTCACTCCCAACTTGAATTCTGTTATAACAGTCATACTTTTCCTACAGAAAGTTGTTTTCCATTTTGTTGAAACACATGATATGTGCTTCCAAATCCCAGAGTGTATATATTTTTCCGAGCTTAATAAATTTCTGACCTTCGTACTGTTACGGGGCTTTAATTTTTTTTTTAAAAGAAAAACGGGAGGTATTAGATTTTAGAGCCCAAAATGGGTAGCCAGGAGACCTGGATACTGATCCTGGAGACCTGGATTCTAATCCTAGCTCCCTCGCTTACCTGCTGGATGACCCATGGGTAAATCACTTAGCTTCTCTGGGCCTCAGTTTCCTCATCTGAAAAATGGAGATTTAAATACCTGTGCTCCCTCTCACTTAGTCTGTGAGCCATGTGGGACAGGGACTTTGTCTGATTTTATTATCTCGAGTCTACCCCTGCATTTAACACAGTACTTGACACATAATAAGCACTTAACAATACAACAGTTATTATTATTTCTTACATAAATAAGCCTTCTCCTTGATTCTCTCACTCAAAAGCTATGGCCAAGTGGATAGATCACGAGCCTTGGAGTCAGAAGGTCATGTTTTCTAATCCTGGCTTCACCACTTGTCTGCAATGTGACCTTGGGAAAGTGACTTCACTTCTCTGTGCCTCAATTACCTCATCTGTAAAATGGGGATTGAGACTGTTAGCCTCACATGTGACAGGGACTGTGCCCAACTGGATTTGCTTGTATCTACCCCAGCACTTAGTACAGTACCTAACATATGGTAAGTGCTTAACAAATACCATCATTATTATTATATTTGAGATTATGCCCATTTAAAATCGGCAGCTACTTTAATAAGATTTGTATATTTTCTAATTTTTAAAAATGCTGTCATTTTTATAAAGTGAGCCATCTAATCTGAGACTTCAAGCAAGTATTATTTAAATAGCTCCACGAAATTTCTCTGTTCTTTCATTCTCAAACTTTTCACCTAAACTAGTTTCTTCCTGATTTATGCTTGATTTTGGAAATTCCCGTTTCTGAGGTTTAATCACTAGCCAGAATTTCCTCTTTTAAGTCTTCAGTGTGAAATTGTCAATAGCTCTGTTTCAACATGGTCTCTTTACTCAGTAGCAATGTACAGTTCACACTGCTGTTGTAGTTCATAATTTATCATTGAACCTGTGAATTCCGGCTGTTGTGGGCATGTGTTTGAACCTGATTGTGAATCCAATCACAGTGACCCAGTGAGGCCGTCTGTTCAGTCATGCTGATAAAAGCACAGCGAGTAAATTGGCCTACACTTGTCTCTGATGTGCTCCTCTTATTCGAATTATTATTTTTTGCTTATTTTTATTGATGTGGTGTACCTCGCTTGGCAACAATCAGGAGCAACTGAAATTATGTAATTTTCTTTCTCCAGGTAAAGTAGTTTCACATATGATACTGAAAACAACTTCCCCAGGTAAAATGTTTTCTAACAAGGGCCACTGAACCAGTTTATATCAGATAGTTAAAATAATATAGTTTCAACTTTGTACCTCTGCATTCCCTTTCGATTCCTATCACTACTTTTCCGTCAGCATCCTGCTCCTAAGACCTGTAGCTCTCCGTAACGGCGAAGTTGAATGCTCAAACCCAGGAATGCGTAGATGAATGTACTTTGAGGTGGTATCCACTCTTAGGTTCTCTTTCTGTAGTCCTTGATTGAAACTTTAAAGTGAAGTGCTTCTCAATGTGCTTCACCAATCTTCAGCATAATTAGTGGGCAGGAATGCAACATTTCTGCAATTGTTTGAGAGGAAAAGTAGCCTGTGTTCTAATTCTGTCTCCAGGTTGACTTTGGAAATCACTTATGACTTCTTCAAGTTTTCCAGCCTCAATACTGGGGTTTATGTGTTCTGCTTCTAAGTCTTTCTTGAATATGGTGAAAATAATAAGGAAATGACTATAAAGAACTTAAAGGTTACTTGAGGAAGACAGTGTTCTATTTAGAATGTTGTTAGCAATGGAGTTGTCACATAAATCTGTTTTAATAATTCTGTTCTAAAATCCAGTGCTATGTGGTGTCCATCTTATCTCCTTAAAGTTGTAGGTGCTTTATTGGCAGAAACTTCATTTTCTGTTTAATTCTAGATGTTTGTAGCTCTCCCTGGGTACACGAACCAAGCAATCAAACCAAGCAAATAGCTATTGCATTTTTAGATGCAGCGTGGCCTAGTGGAAAGAGCACCAGCTTGGGAGTCAGGGGAAGTGGTTTCTAATTCCAGATCTGCCACCTGCCTGCTGTGTGACCTTGGGCAATTCACTTATCTGTGGCCCAATTTCCTCATCTGTAAAATGGAGTTTAAATATCTGTTCTTAGCCCTCCCCTCTTAGAATGTGAGTCCCAAGTGGGGCAGGGACCGTGTCCAACCTGATTATCTTCTATCTTCCCTAAACACACACTGTGCTTGGCTTACCCACAACAAAGCCCTCTTTTTCCCTATTCCCTCTTCTTTCCACATCGCCTTTTCACTTAGAGCTGTACCCTCTAAGCACTAGATATTCTCCCCACTGAATGTATGCACATATCTGAAATTTATTTACTTTTATAAATAAATTTTTTTTAAAATGTTAAAGAAATATTTTATAAATATTTTTTTACAAATAAATAACCCCCATCTAGACTGTAAGCTCCTTGTGAGCAGGGAACGTATCTACCAACTCTGTTGAATCGTACTCTCCCAAGGACTTAGTACTCTGAACGCTGAACGCAACCAGTACTCAATAAGTGCCACTGATTGATTGAAATAGTAAGTGCTTAACAACCACAGTTGCGATTATTATTACTATTATTATTATAAGATCTGCTCTCAGCTATTCAGTCATGATCAAATACTGTTCTTAAGTGTCTGGTGCCTACCAAGTCTATTAGGTCACGTGTTCCGGCTGCTCGAAGTGAGCTTTTTAGGCCTTAGGCACATGGCCACTGCAGGGTTTCGTTCCTCTGGGTGAGAGGAGCGGAGGTGTCTATTATATGTTCCCTCTTGTAGCCGATAGCCTTAAGATTCGGTTGGGAAGCCCTTTCTCACTCCTTCCCTGGGTATCGGGACAGGAAATTATTTTGCGGGTCCCGGCGTGACTGGGGAGATAAACACAGTGTTGATTTGCCTTGGCAGGTGCAATGCAGTCCTACACGTGGTCCCTGACCTACACAGTAACTACAGCTGCTGGCTCACCAGCTGAAAACTCCCAACAACTGCCCTGTATGAGGAGTACTCATGTGCCTTCTTCGTCCGTCACACACAGAATACCTGTTTACCCCCATAGAGAAGATCATGGGTAAGCTACCCCTTCTAGGGTGTTGTCTAGGATATTTTGAGAACCCATTTTTCTTCACTATTCATTTTCTCAAAGGAAAAAGCCAATATATCTTGTTGAGAGTTTCTCATTGGGCACCTAAGACTTTTCAATCCATCTTGGTCTTTATGCCCTTTGAATTCAATCTTCAATCATTCAAATTGTATTGAGTGCTTACCGTGTGCAGAGCACTGTACTAAGCGCTTGGGAAAGTGCGATACAACAATAAACTGTAATAATAATGTGGGTATTTGTTAAGCGCTTAACTATGTGCCGAGCACTGTTCTAAGCGCTGGGGGAGACAGAGGGGAACTGTAGTCTGGGTTCCTAAGGAGAGGACTTATAAACCTGGTTTCTTGAATCTTTTGTGCCCAAGTTTAAAGAAGAGTCAGCAATCATCTCACCTAATCGATGACCTTCTGACATATAAGCTATATGGGATGATTTTGGTGCTTGAAAGTGGAGGGGCTTGAACTACTAGATGACCTCCCTAGCCCTTTCCAGCACTATGTGTCTGACACAGCACAGAGAAATGAACTGAGGACTGAGAATCAGTAACTTAGCATCCTCATTAGCAACAGGCTGGGATTCACTGAGCCTTTGAGACATGTATCTTACCCTGAGTGTTCATGAACAAAACAAAACTGAAGATGACATTGCTCCAGATATAATTGCCTTTCCCCATTCCTTCTTCCCCTTCCCTTCCTTTATCTTTCCTTCCTCATTTCCCTTTTCTTTTTCTCTTCTCCTCCTCCTCCTTTCCCTCCTTTCCCTCCTTTCCCTCCTTTCCCTCCTCATCCTCTTTCCCTTTCCTTTCCTCTATCGCCATCTTTTTCTCAGATTTCTCCTCTCCCCCTTCATCTTTCTGAGAAAGACCACAGTCCTTCGGCTGCCTGAATGGAGCCTCAGCCATCCAGAACTATTTCCTAAGGCTAAATTTCAACGAATGTTCATTGAGTATTAAGAAACAACCCAACAAGTTATGTAGTTGTTTCTTAATGAATGGAAACTGTGAGGTTTTCCCATTTATAATGTATTTCAGAAAGTACATCTCTGGAGCCAGTTGTGCTTGCAGAACCTTTGCTTCTGCAGAGCTCGGAAGATATGCTAGAGCTCTGGGGGCCATAAATTTCTGGTAACTGCAGATGGATCTGTGAACTCTGGGCATTTGATATTCGCACCACCCCAGCCCCACAGCACTTATGTACCTATCTTTAAATTTTGTAATCCAAATCACTTATTTATATTAACATCTGTCTCTCCTCTAAACTGTAAGCTCCTTCTGGGCAGAGAACGTATCTGCTAATTCTGTTCTATTGTACTCTCCCAAAACACTTAGTGCAGTGCTCTGCACATAGTAAACACTCAATACGCACCACTGATAGATTGATTGATTGCAGTTCCCCCATTTTCTGGTACTCTACATTGGGCAGCACCTGTTCAGATGGCTCATTTAATCTACAGTGAGTTTTCACCTGTGAGAAGGTCTCCCACAGGAAAAGGAAATATCCAGTGGCAGCATATAAGATTTTAAAATAACAGATATGCCGAGAAGTGATTCTTAACAGTGTTGAAATGTTTGATGTGTTTTTAGATATACAGGAAGCTACAACTATGGTAGCTATAGCAACCAGCACCCTCATCCGATGCAGAGTCAGTATCCATCTCTCCCCCATGACACTGCGATTTCTGGACCACTTCATTACTCACCTTACCACAGGAGTTCCTCCCAGGTAACTTTGTTTTCCTTCTTGCCGAAGCTGCCGGTTTGGTGACGGTGTAGAACATCTTTGACACAGGCATTTCGACCCCCAGGGGACTAGGCAGGATCTACTTTGGGAAGGAGAGCTGCATGCCATCTTGGAGCTATTTTTTGGTACTGACCAGTGGGTGAGGAACTTAAAATGAAAAAGCAGTTGAGAGGGTCTATACCAAGGAGATGAGGGTACATTGACAACCTCTACTCTCTCCTTTTCCCCCTTTCTCACATCCCCTTCCCATTTAAGACATTGAGGTGAGAGGGGGGAATTTCCAAAGTCTAGCCCTTTAGCCTGCCAGCTCATTATGGGCAGGGAATGTGACTACCAACTCTAGTATATTGTACTCTTTCAAATGCTTTCTTAGTACAGCACATAGTAAGTGCTTAATAAATGCATTTGATGGATAACCCTCATTCCAGGACCCTCACCAATCTAATTCCATTTGAACTTGGAAGTGACCCCTCAGACAATCTGACCTTTGAACACTGAGGATTGCTGTTTTGGTTTATGGTATTTGCTAAGCGCTTACTATATGTCAAACACTCTTCTAAGTGGTTGGATACATACAAGCTAATTATCTTATGTATGGTTCCATGGTATTCCTTAGGCTGTTTCAAAGGGGCTTGTACCAAAGCATATTAATTAACAATAAATGGTCTTTGGTAGGATTTTCTTTCCAAAAAAAAATTTCCCCCCATGGATTTGCTTGTCTAAGAAATCCCTGAAGCACCTGTCTCAGTGGGTAACTCAAAGACCCACATTGTTTGTCTGCTAGGTAAAACATTTTTTCTCCAATTTATCAACTTCCTTAGACCCACATAGGGAAGATGGAGATGAGAAGTAAACCCAAGGTTGTTCAGTGCAACTCAAAACACACGGCTATGGCCAGAATGACACCCACGAAGGTCCCCAGAGACTGAACTTCTCTCTCTGCCATTGAGAGGCTTTCACACAATCCAGGAATTCCTTTGGTTGTGTTGTTGTCTTCTTATGCCATCGAGTCGTGTCCGACCCCCAGCGATGCCATAGACACATCTCTCCCAGAACACCCCACCTCCATCTGCAATTGTTCTGGTAGTGGATCCATCGAGTTTTCTTGGAGAAGCAGAGTGGCTCAGTGGAAAGAGCACGGGCTTTGGAGTCAGAGGTCATGGGTTCGAATCCCGGCTCGGCCACTTGTCAGCTGTGTGACTCTGGGCAAGTCACTTAACTTCTCAGTGCCTCAGTTACCTCATCTGTAAAATGGGGATTAAGACTGTGAGCCCCACGTGGGACAACCTGATTCCCTTGTGTCTACCCCAGCGCTTAGAACAGTGCTTGGCACATAGTAAGCGCTTAACAAATACCAACATTATTATTCTTGGTAAAATATGGAAGTGATTTACCACCGCCTCCTTCCACGACATCTTTTTGGACATCCACCTTACATTTCGGGTTGTTCCGTTCCGTTACCGTTCCTTCCGTACCTGAGGGCGCATGCCTTCTCGAGCTCTTGATTGGGAGCCAGGTACTGCTCTAGGCTAGAGTCGGTTCATTACCACTGCCGTTGAATCCTCATTAATTTCACCCGCCTCCTCCTCCTCCTCCTTGTTTTCCGGCATTCTCATTTTCTCTTGAGCCTCTTTTATCCCCGGTATGTTAGTAAAATTCCTACCTCTTACCTCTAATCCCTATTGCTAGAAGAATGCCATTCAGCTTTGGTGCTGCCCGTATCTTTGTCTCTGTGTGCTAAATGGAGGCATTGTAGTACGTTCCTGTTGAGTTTTGCCCCTCTTCACCATTTACTCAGTTCCCTTAAATTCCTTCGTTTTCTTAGCATGCTGAATTTGAGATAATCAGGACTATGGGTACCACACTCGTTTTTTTGGTTCCAATTAATTTCAGAAGTGCTCAGCACCTGCAGTTTGTCGTATTGTTTTCGCCTGCATTTGTTCATATACACTAGAATCTTTTGCAGTGAGAGCAAACAAATAAACCCTTACCCCCTGTGGGCACCTAAAATGAGCTTCTTGTTAATTTTAATTTTTATCTTTAAGCGACTTTGAAAACTTAGAATCTAACCAAATATGGATTTGTATAGGGATCATTTTTTGCAGTGGTTCTTGCTCAGTAGGAGATAATTGCTTTCCGATCTCTCTGGATGTGTCACATTTTTAAATTAAAGAGGGACTCCATTTTGCTCACTCCAGACCTCTTCCACTTTGAGAAACTCAAGCTATAGCGCATGAAAAATTCAGACTTTTGGCAACATTAGTTAAGTCTATAGTAGTTACACATCTCCAAACAGTTAAATGTCTGAATTTGGGCAATGGGAATTCTGGGCTGGCTTGGTGCCCTTTTGAAAGTTTGGCCAAAAATGTATCATCCTTTGAGATTCTTGTAAGGATTGATCACTCCTGGTATGTTTTCTACATTCACTTTAATATGTTTTGGAATGTCTTTGTGTAAAAGATGGTTCCAAAGCAGAGTTTAGTTGGTGTTGCAAGTTAGATGTTTACAATAGTAGTTTGAAAATCGATAGGGATAACTAGTGGATTAGTCAATTCAGTTTTGGAAAAGGCATTTTTACTCATTTTTCAATAAAAGCATGCTCAGTAAGGGGAGGACTTCATTGTTTTTGAAAAGGTTTTCCCCCATTTTATTAAAAAGCATCAGAAAGATAGAACCATACTCCATCAAAAACAATCTGGAAATGTATCTGAAGTTTCATAAGAGCCTGCTTGGCTATTGTTTAGCTTTAAAAATTGCATGCATTCTTATAAGAAATAAGACTTTTTGTACCATTGATATGTTAATATTTAAGGCCATGATAAAGCATCAAGAAACATGACAAACTGAGATTTGCCCTTGGAAACAGAGATGTAAAAATTTAAAAGAAACAGAAATCATATGACTAGTTCAGTAATTTTTTTTAAAAAATCTTTGCCTTTGCCCCCTAGAATTGAAATATAGAGATAGACCTTTTGGTTTCATCTAGTGAATTTCATAGCGCAAAATAAATTGAATAGGTGTCTCCAAGTGACTATATTTTACAGGAAAGCAAGCTCAGCTTGAACACGGCATGTTCTCTAAGAGATTTTTTTCTTTTACACACCCTGTAAATTGGAAAGGAATTTTAATGCTGAACTTAACCCGAACAAACAAAATCCTATTAACATGCAAATTTCGCACTTAAAAGGACAGACTACACCATAAGAAGCTTAGTGGATAGAGTACATCCCTGGGAGTCAGAAGGACCTGAGTTCTAATCCTGCTCTGCCACTTATCTGCTGTGTGACCTTGGGCAAGTCGCTTCACTTTTCTGTACCTCAGGTACCTCATCCGTAAAATGGAGATTAAGACTGTAAGCCCTATGTGGGCCATAGGCTATGTCCAACCCGATTATCTTGTATCTATACCAGTGCTCAGTATAGTGTCTGGCACATAGTAAGTGCTTAAATAACATATAAAACATTTCTTGGAGAATGTTAATGTGCCATTTAATCAAATTTAGGTTTTTAAGTTTGTTGGCATATTGTTCAAGTGTATATTGTGGGAGGGAAAGCTGTTCTCTCTTAGTCCTGTAAACCTTTTTTCTTAATGCAATCAACTAGTCTTATTGATTGAGTGCTTACTATGTGCAGAGCTCTGTACTAAGCCCTTGACAGAGTACAATATAACAGAATTTGCTAATGTTCCCTGCCTGTAACAATACCCTCAAATAAAAGTTTCTGGTTTATTCTCTGCTTTGGGTCTAATGAGGTGATGGAAAGGTTCATTGGTCCCCAGTAAAGAAGAGGGTTACAAAACTAGATCACATGAAACAGTATGTTCTTGTGCGACTTTTATGAAGATATAGGTTGTATCTTTCACATCTTCTTGGCTTGGTGGAGTTATAATTTGCCTAAAACCCTCTGACATTGTTTATTAGTAATAAGCAGGTTCTCTCAGGGAGCTCTTCATCTGAACCCGTAGCTATAGGGATCAACAGACCTAGTTGCCAGACAGATGTCTTTCCAGCCAGCAATGGAAAACATAATCATTACTTTGACAAGTATGAAAAGAGAAACACTTTCTAATAACAATAACAACATCATTTGTTAAGCGCTTACTATGTGTCAAGCACTGTTAGATATAAGCTAATCAGGTTGGACACAGTCCCTGTCCCACATGTGGCTCACAGTCTCATTCCCCATTATACAGATGAAGTAACTGAGACCTAGAGAAGTGAAGTGACTTGCCCAAGGTCACACAGCAGACAAGTGTGCTCAGCGTGGCTCAGTAGCAGCTTGGCTCAGTGGAAGGAGCCCGGGCTTGGGAGTCAGAGGTCATGAGTTCTAATCCCGGCTTCGCTGCTTGTCAGCTGTGTGACCTTGGGCAAGTCACTTAGCTTCTCTGTGCCTCAGTTACCTTATCTGTAAAATGGGGATGAAGACTGTGAACCCTACGTGGGACAACCTGATTACCTTGTATGTACCCCAGTGCTTAGAACAGTGCTTGGCACGTAGTAAGTGCTTAACAAATACCAACATTATCATTATTATTATTATTAAGTGGAGAAAATGGGATTAGAACCCAGGTCCTTCTCATTCCCCAGCCCGTGATTTATCCAGTAGGCCATGCGGTTTTCTCGGCTCACTCTTGCCTCCTCCCTAAATGGAAGGAATTGGAGATGCTGATAGATACGATGGGGAAGTTCTGTGAGGTAGGAGAGGTCACTGAACTAGCAGAGGCATCTCTAGTGCTAAAGACCAGCCTCAGCCCTGCAGGACCACAGCTGACGGGAGTCCGGATCGAGCTCTATCCCCCTCAGAGCCAGGAGCGTTGATGCCTATACTAAGGCCAGTTCCAAGGGGGAGAAATCAGGGTTGAAGGAGTCCCGACTCTCTCCTCCTATTTCTCAGAGTCTCGGGCCCAGCAGAGGGGAAGAGGACCGTTCCAGGCTGAGCTAATAATGTTTCTGGAGAGGGTGTTTAAAAATAGGAAGAGCACCCATTGATCAGGCTGCGAGGACAGAGTTTCAGAAGGTGCTTCCCCCCGACCCACCCGACACGGAGCTCTTGGGTGAAAGGGGAAGCCCTTCAACTGACTGCTAAGAGCCTTCTGGTGACGGGGTCGCCCCTTTTGCCTTTTTGGCACAAGCCGAGTGCAGGATACAAAGTCTTTTCTGCATCTTGATCTAGTACTAATAATTGTTGTATTTGTTAAGCACTTCCTGTGTGCCTGGCACTGTACTGAACGCTGGGGTGGAAAGGAGCAAAGCAGATTGGACACAGTCCCTCTTCCACATGGGGCTCCCAGCTACAATTCCCATTTTATAGATGAGGTAACTGAGGCCCAGAGAAGTGAAGTGACTTGCCCGAGGCCACACAGCAGACAAACCAGACCAGAATATAGCTACCTGGTGATTACAGTTTTTAAGGCTTATCTACACGTCCACATTTAAAGATGACACAGCTGACAAGGAGTACTATCTGTGTGTGAAAATACCTGTGGAAACCTTCTTGGTTCAGTCATTCATTCAATCGTATTTACGGAGCACTTACTGTGTGCAGAACACTGTATTAAGCACTTGGGAGGGTACAACATAACAATAAACAAACACATTCCCTGCCCACAATGAGTTTACAGGCTAGGGGGATTGGTTCCTTCCCCTCCACCCCCATCTCTTCCCATCTGCCTTCCTTCTCCTCTCCATTTCATCGTACTTGATGTACCATGAATCATTTTCCTGGGATGACAATCAGATTGCATCATTTCCCCTTGGAAAAGTCTTCAGGGACTCTCAATCATCACTCACACCTAACTTAAACTCATGACCATCAGATCAAAATTCCCCATCAGTTGATCCCTCCAGATCAAGTCTCCCAGTCAGCTCAAACCACTCTCCCCATATCCCACTTGCTTCTCCCACCTGTGAGCCCCTGATTCCTGCATTCCCCCTTCCCCCACCTCCCCCCTCTCACCCACCAGTCTGGGATGTCCTTCCCACTATACTTTCCCCGAACCATGATCTTCCCCTTCTTGTTAACGACCCTTCCATATATCATCTCCTCCATGAAGCCTCCCTGGCTTGCCCCTCGGCTATCGTCATCGCACCACCTATTATTGCTCCCCAGACCTTATGTTCATAACTGTAAATTTGGGGGTATATTTGTCTTTCATCCTATTGCACTATTAGTAAGTTCATGTCTCAGGTTTGTTTATATATATATTTCTATTTATGTACTATATATATACCTACATATGTATATATTATATATGACTACTTCTATTTTTAAAATCCATTGCCCTCTAATGGAATTTCCTGGAAAAGCAGTACTGGGAATTCTCAGAATCACTGGCTATTCTTAGATCTATTTCAGATACAATTCTCGGGACTCGGCTCTCTAAATATGGCTTTGAAGTAAGTGGGTTTTGATATGCAACAGGTGGCATCCGATCCCATAAACAGAAAAGTGTAAAATATTAGACAATCTTTAAAAAAGACATTGAGCTGTCTTGGGTGATTTTTTTTTAACTTAGAGTGGCATCATTCTTTCTCTACATGATCTCTTAAAAGGTGTTTATAACTTGTTACCATATAGATTTTGGGAAGCATCAAATGTCAAACATCTACATTCATTAAGTGCCTAAGTTTCATTGGGAGATTTTCTTTTCTGCATAATGAGGCATGTTGTCCAAGGACGATAATTCTCTGTTAGCATGTGTGTGACCACTCACAGCTTCTCTAACTCTGTCATATTTTTGGGCTCACACAATGCTCAGCTGAGGAAAACAAACCGAGAAAAGGTGTTCATAACAGAGATATCTCTTGGGATTAACCATTGTTTGTTTTCCTTTCTAATCAAAGTGCCAAATGAGAACCCGGGTATAGTCTCAAAACAAGAAAAAGGTTGATGCCATTAAACCATTGTCAAGGGCATTCATTAAAGGTCTCTAACTGCGTCATGAGGAGCTGTTAGAACCAAAGATGTTGAGACTCTTGGGAAAAGGGGGTGTTATACCTGAGGTGATGATGAACTTGGCGGTTCAACATTGCCTAGCAAGTTTGGAGTCAAACATGTCAAAACAAAGCACCGAGACAGCCCTGGGAGAATGCCAGCCTGTGGAAAGCTTAAAACGAGTGACAGAACTGAAAGCATATCCTCCCAATGGTATTTTTCTTCTCTCTTCTCTTTCCCCTATAGGAAGTTTTTGGGTACTTTTTAAATTGTCATCCTAGGGAGAGGGGGAAGAAATGGATGCCCCTCTAAATCTCTCATGCCACCATGGGAACAATGACATTCAGGTTTAACCAGGTGCAGGATGGTTTTATGGTAATTGGAGCAGCAATTCCGGCTCCTCCATGTGTCTGCTGTGTGACCTAGGGCAAGTCGCTTCACTTCTCTGGGCCTCAGTTACCTCATCTGTAAAAAAAGGGATTAAGAGTGTGAGCCCCATGTGGGCCAGGGACTGTGTCCAACCTGATTAACTTGTATCTACCCCAGTGCTTAGAACAGTGTTTGGTAAATAGTAAGTGCTTAATAAGTACCATAATTATTAATATACCATATTAATAATAATGAATAATAATAATTTCATGAACATTCCCTGCCTTTGGAATCAGGAAAGGTGTGTCTTGCCTTTCAGTAGCCTCAGTGCAGACAAACCCATGTTCCCAAAGGAAATGCCTGACTCACAGAGTGATCTGAAGCGAGGTCCCTTTTCCTCTCTGTGCTTTAGTTTCTCCAACTGGAAAATAGGGTGTGGGGGAGATTGCTTCTTGGAATCTGAGTTCACAGGCATTTGACTATCAGCATTTGCAACTGATTTTTGAGTTCCCTAGGAGTGTATGGCCTAAACACAAAAAGAGGTCAATATCATTGCCATGATTATTCCTGGAAAAGTTCCAAGGTACCAAAAAAGTAAAAATGCCATTGCAGATTCATTTCTAGCAAAGCGGAGGGCGATCTTCTTTGAAATGGTGAGAAGGAAGCTTAGACCATTCTCGGACATCCTAAAATTACCTGTTACTTCTTGAAAACTCTCATCTTCTCACCTCATGCCCCCAAATCATGTAGAGGTATTGTTTCGATTGCTCCCACACTAGACTGAAACCAGTCGAGTTTCAATCTAGCAAATGCTATCCAGGAAAATGCCCCTGGGCTAAATATCAGGTTCCCATGGTGTGGAGGTGGAATGCACAGCCCTTGCGCTCTGGGATCTAAAACCCTTTAGAGCTGAGCAACACGTTCTGTTTTGAAAACTCTTGGTAGTTCCTCCTTCAGCTAAGGTTTTTAGGCCTTACCTGAGGCAAACCTGGCTTTTGAGGGAGTCTAACAACCATGTGAAGTGGGTAGAGTGCAAACATTGGAGCCAGAAAGTTGTGGGTTCTAATCCCAGCTCCCCCACTTGTTTGCTTGGGTGACCTTGGGCAAATCGCTTCTCTGTGCCTCAGTTACCTCATCTGTAAAAAATGGGGATTAAGAATGTGAGCCCAATGTGGGACAGGGACTGTGTCTAATTTGATTAACTTGTATCCACCCCAGAACTTAGAACATTGCTTGGCCTATAGTGTTTAACAAGTACCATAATAATAATAATGTAATTATTATTATTATTATTCTTGGTTCAAAAGTGGTAGTGGAAAGTGGGATGGCAGTAGAGCTGGCTTGATAAGGAAAACAAGTTTTATTGCTGACAGATCTACCTTGTCATGAGGTGGCCCTCTGTCCCACAAGTAGCCACTGGCTCGGCGAAGAGCAAGAATAAGAGACTCATTCTCTATCTTAACTCTGGAAGAAATAAGACCTTGGAATGGGGGGAAAAGCTCTTAAAATAGCATTTTCTCAGAGAGGTCCCCCCTGCCCCAAGAAACCTTGAGTTAACCCTAAAGTTTGCTAGAAGGGCCTGAGCCGTAATCAGTTGAATACCCCCTCCACCCCCCTCGCCAACGACCAACTCAAATGGGGGTTGTGGATTTCGGCTAGTTCTAACAGCGGTGGCCGAGGCAAGTGGGAGTTGACCCAGAGAATGGTAATTTCCTGTCAAGAGCCCTCCAACAAATATCGCCTTTATGCTTGGCAGAGATCTCTAGGCCCCAGTGTTTTGAGTTCAGGGTGCTTAAGGACCCTTGATGAAACCGGATGCAAAGTGTGAAAGGTGATTCAGACAGCATGGTCAGGCATCCGCACAGATGGCCTGGCTGCGGACACTCCAACAAGCCTGAATAGGCGTTTCATTGGTTGAGTTAATAGCCGGGCAGGGGCCAATGGGTACTTTAAAAATATTGTCTTTCAATGGACTCTTCACTGGAGGGAAAAAGAAGTCACTGACTCATTTGCAATTAGCTGACCTACCAGGACAGAACTTTCCGTGTTGGATTCAGCCATAACAGAATTTTTATTGTCACGTAGGAGATATTTCCAGCCTGTGTCATTTTCAAGCAATTATTCTTTTTATACTTGTGACACATCCATGCTCACAGCTGTTTCTCGGATATTTGACCGGGCCCCAAAGCAACTTACTTCCTGCCCTCTTGTGGTACAGCTTGACTCCCTACCGTGCCAGGCAAATGTATACGCACAAGGTCAAAGGCAAATAAATCGCCTTTCCTCCTCACCTTTTAACCCCAAAAGACCGCTCGAGAAGCAACATGGTCTAGTGGATAGATCATGGGCCTGGGAGTCAGAAGCACCTGCCTTCTAATCCCGCCTTTGCCACCTCTCTGCTGTGTAACCTTGGACAAGTCGCTTCGCTTCTCTAGGCCTCAGTTACCTCGTCTGTAAAAAGAGGGTTACGACTGTGAGCCCCTTGTGGGACATGGACTGTGTCCAACCTGATTACTTTGTACCTATCCCAGCGTTTAGAACGGTGTCTGGCCCACAGTAGGTGCTTAGCAAACACCATAAAAAAAGAGAGGATCCAATTTGAAGATAAACCTTTTGGGATCATCTGTTCTCCTGCTCTTTGTGGTCAGTACACTGAAGGCTGTGGCTATACATACTGGGAACATGGAGGTAGATGGAACCTAGAAATCCAATCTCTTTCCAATCAATCACTCAATTCTGTTGATTGATTGACCACCTCTAGTGTGCAGAGCACTGTACTAAGTGGTTCATAAATACACTGAAGTTAGAAGACCTGCCCTCAAGTAGCTGATAGTCTAGTTGGGGGAGAGAACAGACCCAAAATAATTTAGAGAAAGCAAAAGAGAAAGTAAAACTGCATGGGTAGATGAATAAGTGCCTCAACCAGAGCGTATATAAGTCAATAGGTGCAGCCTTGCTTTGGGTGCATAAGTACATAATTGGTGCTGAGGTGGAAGAATGTGACCTGGGGAGAAGAAAAAGGAATCGGGAAGGCCTCCTGGAGGAGATGGACCGGGAACATGTCTACCGACTCTGTTATATTGTACTCTTCCAAACATAGTACAATGCTCAGCACACAGTAAGCTCTCAATAAATAGTTGATCGATTTGATACAGTTGATTGATTTGATCTCAGAAGGGCTTTGAAGATGGTGAGAGTGTAGAGCGACGGATAAGAATAGGAAGGAAGGGTGTGAGCCAGGGGTCAGAGTCTGAAGAGAAGAAAATGAGGCCCAGTGAGTAAGCTCAAAAGTAGCGAAGAGTACAAGTTGGTGTGTGGTGGGAAAAGAGAGTGGAGAAGTCAGAGAGAGATTGCTAATGGAATTCCTTGGAGACAGTGATCAGGAGTTCCTGTTCGATGCAGAAAGAAAGGATTAACTAAAGAAGGTTTTCTAGGAATGGGGAGGTGTGAGCAGAACGTTTTAGGGAAATGATCCGGTCAGCAGAGTGAAATAGGGACTGAAGAGGGGGAGAGGGTGGAGACAGGGAGACCCGTGAGGCGGCTGATAACGAGGTTGAGTTGGGATATGACTGGTGCCTGAACAAAGGTTGTGGACATTTGGAATGAGAGGAAGGGACAGGCTGGGGAAATGTTCTGGAGGGAAAACCAATGAGATCTAGCAGTAGGCTGAATTTTAAAGTAAAAATAGGGCGAAGTCATGGATAATACCTAATCTCAGGCTTCAGAGATAGGAAAGATGATGGTGCTTTCAACCATTGATGGGAAAGATAGGTGGAGGAGAAGGTTTGGAAGGGAAGTTGAGGAGATGGATATATGCATGAATAAATGTTTAAAGAATAGAGGAAGACTTTTCAGTGCATTTACAATCTAGTTTAGAGATTAGAGGAAAGACTTCATTTGCTCCTTGACAGTCAGCCCGGGAAATAGACCCCAGGATTTTCTCTCCCAGCTCCCACCCATCACCCACCTTCAACTTCTCCTCTTGTTTTGATACTCTGAGGGTTCCACCCTGCTGGGTCGGATAAGACTCTCCGCACATGGAGAAGTCAGTGGAAGCCAGTGTCGAGATCCCCTTAGGAGCACCCGGCCTTGGCCACGGAACAATCTGTCCCCCTTTCCGGTTAGTGCCGGTCCTGACTACATCCCCTCCCTTGGCTGGCTTTCCTTTTCTTGGACTTTTTTACTGGGGGTGGAGCCCTTTCTGCTGCCTCAACGGTAGGGAGCCTTTATTGTCAAACTCCTCTTCCTCCCTGCTCTCTAGCCTGTGGCCTGTCGGGGCTCTTAGCAGCAGGTGACATCTTGCAAGTCCCCCTAAGCTCCACCTTCCAACTGTCACCGAGGACAGATGGAGAGCAGAAAACTTTTCTCTACATTCTTTTTTCTAGCCCCCGTCCTCTCTACTGTCTCCGACTGGCTCTCGTCCAGGCTGGGAGAGCGGGGGGCCTTAACCCAGAATGGCGATCGTCTTTGGCACTGACTGGCAGCTAAGGCAGGGAATACTTGAAGGAGACCAATAGCTTCAGCGCTTCCTTCCCTCTGCCAGCACTAGAAAGGGCTTATTTACACAGCTGTCCTGGCAGCAAAGAATAGAAAAGAGCCACTTTAGAGAGCCTTCTATTGTCCAAATAACCGATCTCTTCTTTTCCTATTTCCCCTGCTTTTGCTGCAGCCTCCTCATGCCACTCTCACCTCCACAATAGTCCTCCCCTATCGTGTTGATGTCACTCTCCTTTTTTCTTCCAGATCATCTGCCTATCCATCCTGAATTCACCCCCAGTAATTCATTCTTTGCTCCTCGCATACCTCCTGGACATGTTGTGGGTTTGCGTTCCTCAGCAGACAAAGCCCCCCATAATAGTGTTCTGAGCCCTCGATTCACTTCCGCTTCAGTTCTGCCTGGGCTCTTCATTTCATTGTTAAAGTCAGCTGAAGAAAACTGTTTCTGAAATGCCACCTCAAATAAATAAAGCACTTCATAACAGTTTCTGACACATATTATACATTTACTCTGTGCTGAGTTTTGGGTTAGATGTGAGTGATCGGATCAGATCGGGTAGCTTTTCCAAAGGGGGCCTGCCACCAGAGCTGGAGGGAAACAGGTTTCTTATCCCCATTTTACAGATGAAGAAACTGAGGCACAGAAAGTGGAGGTGACATGCCCAAGGTCACCCTCAGAGGCCAGATATGAATGCCAGGCCCAGACTCTTTCCCCTCGACAAGATCGTCACCCCCAGCATCGTTCTCTTGGACTGGTGACCGAATGACTGGATCTCTGGCTTTTGCCGAGGGCCTGCCAATCCTGCCTCTGCAGTCATGTGATCCAGGACGCTTACCTCCCCACAAGTTAATAACCACATGCCAGAGCAGAAAGATTGGGCCCTGCCCAGCAGCCCAGGGGAACAAAGCGGGGTGTGAAAGCCTGGAGCAATCGGTTGTCGCTTGCTTCCCCAAAAGAACACTTCCTCTTTGGCGAGGTTGTGGACTTCCTTTTTCAAAAAGAAAACAAGGTTCTAAGATAGCATCAAAGGCAAACAGAGAAGATGTCCGAACGGGGAAGCAGCATGGCCTAGTGGATAGAGCACGGGCCTGGGAGTCAGAAAGACCTGAGTACCGATCTCGGCTCCGCCACTCGTCTGCTGTGTGAGACCTTGGGCAAGTCACTTCACTTGTGTGTGCCTCAGATCCCTCATCCCGTAAAACGGATATTAAAACTTCAAGCCCCATGTGGGACGTGGACTCTGTCCAACCTGATTAGCTGGTATCCGCCCCTCTGCCCCAGCACTTAGTAGAGTGCCCGCGTATAGTAAGCACTTAGCAAATACTATTTTAAAAGACAAACACAAAAAGGTGCTCTGCAGCTTCACCCAATTTGACTTTGTTCTCTTTGGGGGTATTTTTTCCAAGTACCCCTTTAACAGCCCCACCTCCCGGATGGAGCCTTGTCTGATGAGCGGTGCTCCGAGACTTCATCCGACCCCGGTGACCCCTCGCTGGCCAGAAGTCCCCTCCGCCAACCCCTGCTACACAAGCCCGTCCATGCATTCGGCAAGGTATGGAAACTCTAGTGACATGTACACCCCCTTGACCACGCGCCGGAATTCGGAGTACGAGCACATGCAACACTTTCCCGGCTTTGCCTACATCAACGGAGAAGCCACCACGGGGTGGGCTAAATGAAAATGACTCGTGTATTTCGAACCCGTATTTAAGAATAAAAAAAGACAACCACCACCCCCGGAAGACTCTATCTCTGTACGTGATAACACAGGCGACGCTACTTAGGCGCTTTCGGAACGGACCCGCAGATGGGATGGAAGGTGGGACAGGTACTGTTCGGTTCGGACACTGGACTCACTGAAATCCAGCGTGACGGTATCCCGTGGCTAAGCCAGATTCCCGATTTCCGTAGAGCGCTATATTCGGTAGGCCCACTGGTGCCTTCTTCTTCTTCTTTTCCAAGTCCCCCCCACTGTGGGCTCTCCGATCCAGCGAGCCACTTCCTTCTCGGTTGACGGATGCTCCAAAGTCTTTCAGGACACTCTCTGGGGAGAGAGATCAATTTTGTACTTCGATGGAAACTCGATTCACCGGGAACAAAAGCCCCAACACTCGCCCTCGCTTTTTCTGCCAATCAGTACTTTGGCGATGCTCAGCAGAGTCACGCGGGCGGCCCCCACTTCTGTTTTTCGGCACCAGGAAAGGCCCGATTTCGGCACCAGGCTATGTGTTCTCCCTTGAAGGATGCGGCACCTATCCACCGCCTTGGGAAAAGGATAGGCTGTTCACACCAACTCTGCCTATCTTAAGTTGACTGAAGTGCTTAATACAGTGCTCTGCACACAGTAAGTGCTCAATAAATAAGATTGAATGAATGAATGAAGTCCTTCTTCAAGTATTTGCCCCTCGTTTGCACAACTCCTAGAGTCAGTCTGGGGAAAGACAGAGGAAGGGATTTCTGAGGTCTGGCGAGCAAGTGAATTTTTTGACCTTGAAGATCACCCTCAGCTCTGTTACGGTAATGTGACGAATCGGAATGAATCAACTTCCCCTTACCTAGCACCAAGTATGAAAATGACTCTTTTGGTTCTTTCACAAGATTATTATTATACTTGCTGACACTTTGATAGGAAAAAAAAGTCAAAGCTGTGCCTTTGAGCCTATACTGTCTGTGTACGTGTGGAAACAAAATGTATTGTACTCCTGGGAGAAATTTTCGTAGACATTTTTCTGTCAGACTTGTAGCGATCTGTGAGGTTTGTTAGCAATTATTAACATAGGTTTTCATTCTGTATTATAAAGTGCCCCGAGCAATTATGGTGGACCAATTACCCTATGGGTAAGAAATAAATAAATGGAAATATTACAGCGGATGTTTTAGTAATCGTTTTGTAAATAAAATCTTTGATAGCACCACCAAGTGTAATCATGTTCATGGCTAAAATGGGAGGAAGTGATTTTATTTGAACAGTTGTGCAAGATGGGAAGGATTTTCACACTCAAATAAAACTTGGAAATTAAACACCCTATGTGCATTTCCAGAGTAAGTCAGAGCCATTGTAAATCTGTAGGCAACGCAGACGAGCATCTCGCTCTGAGCAGGTAAAAGGAGAGATCGTTCAGCACGCAAAAAATGTCTGTCTTACGAAGATTTGTTTACATCGGCTCTAACGATTACACGCAGCTTCTGAACGGTGCGGTTGATGCAGGATATATGCAAGTGGGGAAAAGAGAACAAACATTTTAAAGCAGAAGGGATCCAAACATTTTAAAACAGAAGGGATCCGCAGTCAGACAGAAACAATGGGCTGTGGAAGTGGCCTGTCAGGGAAGAGCAGCAGCAGCAAAACCGGCCTGGCGAGAGGCATTCAGGAAAGGAAAGCCCAGCTCTTCAAGATTGTCAAGGGCCATGTTGAAGGGCATAAGTGAGTCAGAAGTCCCCTGGGACTGATCCAGAAAAAGAGCTCAGCTTCATTTCTGTGTAAGCTACCAGCTGGTTGAGAAGAATTCAGAGGTGAAACCCAGTGTGGATTTTGGGACTACTGTTAAAAAATTATGTCATTGTGGTGGAAATACCAGCTACTAGACATGTTCAAACCTGGTCAATGTGTGACCAGCGCATTTGGACAATAGTTAATCCACTCACTTTGATGAGGAAATGATTTGGGGCGGCTTTCTGGCTCTGGTGTTTCAAGTTAAAATGAGAACACTGAGGTTATGCATCGAAGATACTTCAGATTTCCAATTATCTCTCCCTCCCCAGACTATTTGAAAACAAAGTTTGAATTCTGAATATGGCCCCAACCTAGTCGTCGGTTTCCGTTTCAGAGCCAATATTAAATGCATGAACAAGTGAGGTGAAATCAGATCTTTTTAACATAACCCACTAGTTGCTAGTAACCCACAATCTGGAGTGTGTGTGTGTGTGTACACGTGTATACGCATCATGTCAATTAACTAGCAATTACAAGCAATTAATATATTTAATTTTATATTATATGTATATATGTGTGTGTACATATTTATACATATAAATATGTGTGCTGCTTTTTTGTAAATGACTTGTCTGATGAGGAGATTTTATCCTCCCATGAGGAGATTTTATCCTGAAAAAGTCACTGTGGGGCTGATCTTCCCTCCAGCATTGTTTATCCTTAAGAAGAGGTCCTTACTGCATGGATAGTTTGGTCCCTCACAGAGTCTGCCTCTGCTTTCAACAGTGCTCTGCATAAAGGGAAACAGTGTGGCCTAGTGGATAGATCACTGGGAGTATAGACCACTGGGAGTCAGAAGGAACTGGGTTCTAATCCCAGCTCTGCCACTAGTCTGCTCTGTGACCTTGGTCAAGTCACTTCACTTCCCTGGGCTTCAGTTACCTCATCTGGAAAATGGGTTTTGAGACTGTGAACCCCGTGTGGGACAGGGATTAGCTTGTATCTACTCCAGCGCTTTGAACCATACTTGATGCATAATAAGCGCTTAACAAATATCATCATCATTATTATTATTATCATCATAAACACCATTGATTGGTTTGATTTCAGGGCTGGCTATTGCTGTAAGGACCTCTGTGAATCCCATGATCATGGTGAGCAATCTCCTCCTGACAGCTTCCCAGATACACATACACACACACTGCCCCATAACGTACCTTTTCAATCAATCAATCGCATCAATTGAGTGCTTACTGTGTGCAGAGCACTGTACTAAGTGTTTGGGAGACAATCTCAGTCTCATCCATTGCCCAAAACAGCAAAATACTGCACCAAGTATAGTGACCAGGAAGTTGTGTCTCAGTGCTATCGAAGGAGGAAACCAGGACAAAATCTTCCCAAGAATGAAGAGACAACAGCCTGGGAAGAGCCACCTTTAAAGTACTACAAGTCACTGTCCTTTAGATGAGATCACTGAGTGATCAGGAATGGGTATGTAGGGGTTCACTTTGGGGGTGATGTTTGTTCCTAAAACTCATTATTATTATTATTATTATTATTATTATTATATGTGAAGCACTTACTATGGATCAAGTACTGTTCTAAGTGCTGATGGAATTAAGATGGAGTTGAATGGAGGTGAATTTACTGCCTGTGAGTCTGAGCACCTTCTCTCCACCTATCCTGATCCTTAGAAGATCCCTACAAATGCATTTTCAAGGTGGAAAGTGCTGATGGTTGAGAGCCTGCCCAGACACTTGACAAGGAGATATGAGGACTCCAGCCTGGAGAATGTTCCCTGCTCTGGCCATTCTGGAGAACTCTTGGAAAAGGATTTTGTCAGCTTGGAACCTACAGAAGTTTGGAGCTGGAGGAAATCCGAACCACATCACACATCTGCAGTACTGTCAGAGCCCAGTGTTTATTCTAGGTTGGGACAATCCAACTTGGAGGAGCTGAGGGCCTGAGGGGGAAAGGAGCAGGGGCTGATGGACTTTTGAATTGAAAAGAACAGGGCCTGGGACAGGGAAGGTGATTGCTGGGCTGTCTGGCATTAGACGAATAACATGCAAGTAAATATTCAATTATTTTAGAACCAGCAGCTTGGATTTTTGTTAGAAGGCTGAATCCCTGGGTGAAGATTTTAGATTGGGTAAGTTTGAGGATGTGAGAAAGACAAGGTAAATAAATGTACATTGACTGAAAATGAGGTGAGGGGAATCTTATTTTTTAAAAAAAAATAAAAACCATCAAAGTACAGTCCTAGGGTACCTGGCACCCCGAAAGCAGTGAGGTTATAAAGATGGCTTTGGAATGCCATTGTCCATCTCTGTGTTTTGGAGTAAGAATTTTGTTCAGGTAGTGGCCTTTTGGTGGCCCAGGAATTTTCCACTAAGGACTTTTTTAAAATGGTAATTGTTAAGAGCTTACTATGTGCCAATCACTGTGCTGATGTAAAAATAAGATATTCAGGTTCAACACACTCCCAGTCTGTTTGATTTCCTTGTATCTACCCCAGTGCTTAGAACAGTGCTTGGCATATAGTAAGCGCTTAATAAATACCATAATATTATCATTAAGTAGGAGGGAGTAGGATTTATTATTGACGATGCTAATAATAATAATATCTGTTAAGGGTTTACTATGTATCAAGCACTATACTATGCATTGGGGTACATAGAAGATAATCAGGTCCCACATGGGGCTCACAATCTAAGTAGGAGGGAGAACAGATATCGAATCCCCATTTTGCAGCCGAGAGAACTGAGGCACAGAGAAGTTAAATGACTTGCCCAAGGTCATACAGCAGACAAGTAGTAGAGTCGGCATTAGAACTCAGGTCTTCGGATCTCCAGGTCTTTGCTCTTTCCACTAGGCCACATTGATTCTCTAGCCTCGGTTCCATCTGCCTGTTGGTTCCTGTCCCTTCCCTGCTGCAGTTCCTTGGCTGCCTCTCCAGAACAACCAGCTGGGCGAAAGCCCGGTAACCTTTCCCATTTCAAGAGGTCGGAGTCCTCAGCCCTTGCACAGCCTTCTCTCACAGCAGCCCAAGTGCCTGCTGGCTGATGTTGCTGCTGACGGTAATATGGAAGGTTGGGACGTTACAGGCACTGGACCTGAAAAAATAGCCGCTCCAGGCAGGGGGAAGTGATGACTCTCCAACTCTTTCCCCTCCTTTATCATGAGCTTGAGAGTGGGGGACTGCAGGTGCTTAATCAGTGTCCCAAGGAGAATAATGACTTGTGGGAGGAGATGCAGCCATCCACATGCTGATACCCGTAGCCTTCTACACCAGGGAAAAGCCATTCTGAGCCTGTTGGGCAGCACGAACTTTCAAGGAGCTGCCAAGCTTTGCCCATGAGAATGAGGAAGTCCAAGAAATCCTGAGCAATCGAGGGAAGAGACAAAAAGCAAGGAGAATTCTTCCTTGCCTGTATTAAGGCTCCCAGAAAACCTCCAACATGGGGTCCTTTCCCACTCCTACCTTGTCTTGTTCCCTCTATCCCTTGTGGCGGCAGAGACATTGTCAGTTCTGATTGAACTGTAACTACTCCGTAGCTTAGTACAGGGCTTGGCACACAGTAAGCGTTTACCAAACCCACCAGTTATTATTAAGGGCTTAGAGCTGGGAGTCAGAAGTCCTTTGCTCTGGTCCCAGCCTCTGAACTTCTGTGGGATTTTTGGGTCAGTCACTTCTTTCTGTGTCTCAGTTTCCTTATATGTATAATGACAGTAATAATTCCTGCTTCTCCCTACCTCACCGAAAAGTCATGAGGATAAAATGAGAAAATTAATGTGAAAGTACTTTGGAAAAAAATCCCCCAAGAACTCTTTCATATTGTCATTTAATCAATCGTATTTATTGAGCATTTATGTGTGCAGAGTACTGTACTAAGCAGTGGGGAGAGTACAATGTAACAGTTGATAGACATGTCCCCTGCCCACATCGAGCTTACAGTCTAGAGGGGGGAGACAGATGTTAATATAAATAAATAAAATATGGGTATAATCAATTAATCTGGTATTTACTGAACGCTTACTGTGTGCACTCCCTTCAAGCTCTAAATCCAATCCAGCGCATGAATTTGGCTGGTTTTCCAGGGAACTCCAATCTCCTCTGCACTTTTCTGGTTTAAAAATCACCCCGAACCACTTCAGTCGGGACTTTTCTGTAGAAGTTGAGATCCGGTTCGCCATAGGCAATTTCCAAGCAGACCATCCACTCCACCCCTCCCCTGGGCCTGCATTTCACATGGAAAACAGCAGACTTTAGCTCCCAGCTATTGGTGCTATATATTATTTTCAGTGGAACACTACAGACCAACATGTTATTAAAGACCCAGGTTTGGTCATCATAAAGGAAAGAAGGAACAAAAGGATATCTATAATAAAAAAAAAAACCAGGGCACTGGAGGATTTTTATTACCAGGTAAAAAAAGACTCAGCAGGGGTGGAGAAATGGACATTGCATTCAGTAGAATGAAGCCATTTTTGGGGCGGGTTACCTCTCGCTGCTAGGGTCACTACCCTTTGACAGCAGTGGCCTCTGACCCTACCACCCTTACAATTCTGTGGTGGCTGACCCTGAAACCCATGAAATTCAGATGTAGGCCCTACAGGAGGAGTTGAGATAAAGCTAGCTAACATGGGAAAAGCTCCCGGTATGTGCCCCAGCTGAAAGGACTTGGCAGTTCTTTGGCTGCAGATGCAATTTATTCTGTCCTCCTCCTTTCACGGGAAACTCTAATCCTTCATATGCTACCCATCGGGAAAACGAAAATGTGTTGATGATGAATGACAATTATCCTTTGTCAGGCAGCTCCTCCTAGGATTGGACCCGAAGAGTTTAATCAAATGTTTCTGAGAAAATGAAGAATTTGTTGCCGTGTAAAGTTAAGACCTAGGTCATGCAGATACATTTTCTGTGTCACAGAGAATCCCAAGCACCTGCATTTAAAAGGCACTCAAAACAAAACAGGAGAATCTACAAAAATAAAGCATTCATACACAATCAGAAGTAACAAAATCCTTCCACCAAGTCAGGCAGTGACTCCCCCAAACCTATCTGGTTTCTTTGGAAACCCTGAGAATCATATTCTGGGCCCTGTTCAAGATGCTTCCCAAGAGGGATTATTTCATAGAAATAGGAAATTACCCTTCTTTGAAAAGGAAAAAAAAAATCAGCATGCCAGATGCTTTTTTTAGCTGGTCCCTGGGCTGCTGAGGGCTGCTGCCTACTGGTGCCTTAATTCTCTCTGCTGAAGAAGCAGTGTGGTCTAATGGAAAGTGCATGGTCCTAGGAGTTAGAGAACCTGGGTTCTTAACCTGACTGTGCCACTCGCCAGCAGTGTGAGACGTTGGGCAAGTTCTTTAACCTTTCTGTGCCTCAATTTCCTCAACTGTAAAATGGGAAATAAACATGGGTTCTTCCTCCCTCTTAACCTGTGAGTCCAGTATGGGGCAGGGACTATAACTGATCTGCTTATCTTCTATCTACTTCTTGGCCTAGTCCAGTGCTTAACTAATACTGCAATTATTATTATCATATTACATATGCTCCACATCACAACTCAAACCCACAAACACAGAAACACACACAGAGACAGAGACTGAGTCATGGTGGGGAAGCATCTGTAGTGCTCCCAGAGAAGAACTGTCAAATCTGCTGATCTTCAGATACTCAGAAAAGAAGTTCAGAAGTGGTGAAAGTTAAGGGAAAGTGGTATGCTGAGGTTCAAGGTTCACATAGCTAACAAGTGTTAAGGCAAAGTTTAGATTCTTTTATGGGAAATGGAATAAAGGATTAATAACCTGGAAGAAAAGATGAAAGATATTGCCCCTCTGGATTTCTAAAAACAGTTATTTTCAGGTTATCCTGTTGCTTCCAAGTGGTCTTATTAAGTTCCCACCTCTACATGCCACTCTAGTAGGTGAGCTATTGGATCACTGAAAGGTTTCATGTTAAGCATCGTGAGATTGGCTAGGAATATTGAATTTAGGTCAGGTCTATTCAGTGTTTAATTTGTAATGGGTGACGGATCCAGGCCCAGAAAAGCCAGGACTTCTCCCACTGCTGAAGGACCTGTTCAGCTGGGACTCTTGAGAGTGAAGAGATGGTTTAGAGGGTCAGAAGCCCCTCCATTTCTGGTTTGATGTGACTCTACCAGTCACTCCTGCCTGCAGACCCTCTTGAATTTGTCAAAGGGCTTGATCCCAGCTGTCCTTTTAGTTCCTGGGATCGAGCTCCAAGGAGCTTCAGTACAAAATAAAACACTGGAAAAATGTCTACAGAAATGACACTGATATGGAAATATGGACTTCAGGAAGCCTGGACTGGCTACTTCTGTCCCACATAGAAAGTGCTTTGCACACAATAAGCACTCAGTAAATAGGATTGAATGAATGAATGAATAAATGAATGAATGAATGAATATAGACCACCTTAGCCACTTACAGACTCACACCCACTGGAAACACCTTTGTACATACTGTTTTATGTGTTCTGTTTTTTAGGCACGTTGCCACATATCTATCTCTAAGTCCCTTCTTTCTTCTATTTGCAAATTATTTTGTGTTTGTCCTCTAAAACAAAGACAGACAGACACACACACACACACACCCCACCCCTTATATTGTAAGGTCTTTGAGGGCATGGATTTTGTTTCTTATCTTTACGCGGATTGCCAAGAACTTAGTATAGTACTCTCTATACAGTAAATGCTCAATAACCATTCGTGGAGGTGGGGAATGTAGCCATGAAGCTTGGACACAGAATTAAGTTTCCTAGGGCAGCACTTCTGAGGATTGGTGATATTGTATGTTATCTGTCTCCAGGAGGTCAGGGCTAGGGATGGGGCTAGGCAGAGCTCAGTATCTACTGCTCCCTCTCTCGTCCCTCAGGAAAACGATGGATTTCCATCCCTGGAAAGAGCACAGGACGGTGAGTCATCCGACCTGGGTTTAATATTGACTGAATCGCTTCTTGTAGTGAGACCTTGGGCAAATCATTTAACTTCACTGTGCCTCAGCTTCCTCACTTGGAAAAATGGAGATAAGAAACCTATTCTCCTTCGCCCTTAAAACTGTGAACTCTTGTGAGACAGGGACGGTATCCAATCTGCATATATTCTACCAGCCCTAGCATTTAGTGCAGCGGTTAGAACGTGGTAGACCTAGCTTAACGAATACCATTATTACTGTTAAGCTATATAGCCAATGTTCAGATTCCTTTTGGGGAAATCTGACCCTGTTTTGGAAGTAAATTACATACCACTTAAAACCACACCAAATGTACCTAGGAAGAAGAGTGGCCCAGTAGAGAGAACAGAACAATCACCTCACCCCCCCCCCACCTCTCGCTATTCTCCTACTATAACCCAGCCCACACACACTTCTTTCCTCTAATGCCAACCTACTCAGTGTACCTTGATCTCGTCTAACTCACTGCCAACCCCTCGCCCACATCCTACCTCTGGCCTGGAACGCCCTCTCTTTTCATATCGGACAATTATTCTCTCCACCTTCAAAGCGTTATTGAGGGCACATTTTCCTCCAAGTAGCCTTCCCTGACTAAACCCTCATTTCCTCTTTTTCCACTCCCTTGTGCATCACCCAGACTTGCTTCCTTTACTCATGGGTCATGGGTTCTAATCCCTGCTCAGCCACTTGTCTGCTTTGCAACTTTGGGCATGTCACTTTAACTTCTCTGTGCCTCAGTTACCTCATCTGTAAAATGGGGATTGAGATTGTTAGCCCCACGTGGGACAGGGACTGTGTCCAACCCGATTTGCTTATATCCACCCCAGTGCTTAGTACATGCCTGGCACACAGGAAACGCTTTACAAGATTAGACTGTAAGCCCGTCAAAGGGCAGGGACCGTCTCTTATCTGTTACCGATTTGTATATTCCAAGCGCTTAGTCCAGTGCTCTGCACATAGTAAGCGCTCAATAAATACTATTGAATGAATGAATGAAAGGGAATCCAGAAGAGGGCCGAAGGCTCGACCCCAATAAATTAGTCCCCCAGACTCACCGGTAAGGGAGGAGACGTTGACTTCCTCCTCTCGCCCCGATGCCGCTTCCGCACTATCCCTCCTCCCCCCCCCTCTCCTTTCCCTCCTTCGAAGCCCATATCATTCGCCTCTACCACCCACTCCAGTTACTTGTCGCCGTCATCTACCGCCCTCCCGGTCCCACCTCCGACTTCTTCAACCACCTTGACCCCTTTCTCACCTTCCTTCTCTCCTTCTCTCTGCCCACTCTGATCCTCAGAGACTTCAACATCCATACGGATGTACCCGACGACTCCTCTGCCGCCCGCCTGCTATCCCTCCTCGACTCTGCCGACCTCCTCCTCCACCATACCGCGCCCACTCACCGACTCGGTCACACCCTCGATCTCGTCATCTCCTACCGCTGCACTATCTCCTCCCTCACCAACTCTGAAATCCCTCTCTCTGACCATAACCTTCTCACCTGCCTCATCTCTCACACTCCCTCCCCCTGCAAATCTTCGCTACTGCCCCACAGAGACCTCCGCTCTCTCAATCCCATCCGTCTTTCCAATAGCATCTCGCCTCACCTTGCCGCCCTGTCCTCTCTTCCCACTCTCGACGAGCGGGTCTCCGCTCTCAACTCCACCCTCTCTACTCATCTCGACTCTCTCGCCCCCCTTTCCCTCCGCCGCTCTCGCTCCACTAACCCACAGCCCTGGATCACCTCCTCCGTCCGCCTCCTACGCTCCTATGCTCGAGCTGCTGAGCGCTGCTGGCGAAAGTCCAAGCACCAAGCCGACCTCACACACTTCAAATTTATCCTTTCCTGCCTTAACTCTGCCCTCTCCTCCGCCAGACAAAGCTTCTTCTCCTCCCTCATCGACACCCATGCCCGTCACCCCCGCCGATTGTTCCGGACCTTTAACTCTCTCCTTAGGCCCCCTGTTCCTCCCCCTCCCCCATCTCTCACCCCCAATGATCTGGCCACCTATTTCCTCACGAAAATCAACATGATCAGGTCTGAGCTCCCCAAAGTCACCCCTCCGCCTCTCCCCTCCCCCCCACCAACCCCCTCCCCTACTTTCCCATCCTTCCCTGCAGTATCCTCAGAGGAGATCTCCTCCCTCCTCGCAAGTGCCACCCCCTCCACCTGCGCCTCGGACCCCATTCCCTCTCACCTTCTTAAAACCATCGCCCCTGCCCTCCTCCCTTCCTTAACTTCTATTTTTAACCACTCAATCTCCAAGGGCTCCTTCCCCTCTGCCTTCAAACATGCCCACGTCTCCCCCATCCTAAAAAACCCGCTCTTGACCCCACTTCCCCCTCCAGTTATCGTCCTATCTCCCTACTACCCTTCCTTTCCAAAATCTTAGAACGAGTCGTCTACAATCGATGCCTAGAATTCCTTAACTCCCATTCTCTCCTAGACCCCCTCCAATCTGGCTTCCGTCCCCTCCGCTCTACCGAGACTGCTCTCTCTAAGGTCACCCGTGACCTCCTTCTTGCCAAATCCAATGGCTCCTACTCCATTCTGATCCTCCTTGACCTCTCTGCTGCCTTTGACACTGTCTACCATCCCCTCCTCCTCCATACCTTATCTCACCTTGGCTTCACGGACTCTGTCCTCTCCCGGTTCTCCTCTTACCTCTCTGGCCGATCATTCTCGGTCTCCTACGCTGGAGCCTCCTCCCCCTCCCATCCTTTAACTGTTGGAGTTCCTCAAGGGTCAGTTCTTGGCCCTCTTCTGTTCTCCATTTACACTCACTCCCTCGGTGAACTCATCCACTCTCACAGCTTTGACTACCATCTCTACGCAGATGACACGCAGATCTACATCTCCGCCCCTGTCCTCTCCCCCTCCCTTCAGGCTCGCATCTCCTCCTGCCTCCGGGACGTCTCCACCTGGATGTCGGCCCGCCACCTAAAACTCAACATGAGCAAGACTGAGCTCCTCATCTTCCCTCCCAAGCCCGGTCCGCTCCCAGACTTCTCCGTCACCGTGGATGGCACGACCATCCTTCCCGTCCCGCAGGCCCGCAATCTCGGTGTCATCCTTGACTCGTCCCTCTCGTTCACCCCACACATCCTATCCGTTACCAAGACCTGCCGGTTTCACCTCTACAATATCGCCAAGGTCCGCCCTTTCCTCTCCACCCAAACGGCTACCTTACTATTTCGGGCTCTCGTTATATCCCGGCTAGACTACCGTGTCAGCCTTCTCTCTGACCTCCCTTCCTCCTCTCTCGCCCCGCTCCGGTCTATTCTTCACTCCGCTGCCCGGCTCATCTTCCCGCAGAAACGATCTGGGCATGTCACTCCCCTTCTTAAACAACTCCAGTGGTTGCCCATCGACCTCCGCTCCAAACAAAAACTCCTCACTCTAGGCTTCAAGGCTCTCCATCACCTCGCCCCTTCCTACCTCTCCTCCCTTCTCTCTTTCTACCGCCCACCCCGCACGCTCCGCTCCTCTGCCGCCCACCTCCTCGCCGTCCCTCGGTCTCGCCCATCCCGCCGTCGACCCCTGGGTCACGTCCTCCCGCGGTCCTGGAACGCCCTCCCTCCTCACCTCCGCCAAACTGATTCTCTTTCCCTCTTCAAAACCTTACTTAAAAATCACCTCCTCCAAGAGGCGTTCCCAGACTGAGCTCCTCTTCCCCCTCAACTCCCTCTGCCATCCCCCCTTTACCTCTCCGCAGCTAAAGCCTCATTTTCCCCTTTTCCCTCTGCTCCTCCACCTCTCCCTTCCCATCCCCACAGCACCGTACTCGTCCGCTCAACTGTATATATTTTCGTTACCCTATTTATTTTGTTAATGAATTGTACATCGCCTTGATTCTATTTAGTTGCCATTGTTTTTACGAGATGTTCTTCCCCTTGACGCAGTTTATTGCCATTGTTCTCGTCTGTCCGTCTCCCCCGATTAGACCGTAAGCCCGTCAAACGGCAGGGACTGTCTCTATCTGTTGCCGACTTGTTCATCCCAAGCGCTTAGTACAGTGCTCTGCACATAGTAAGCGCTCAATAAATACTATTGAATGAATGAATGAATGAATGAACTACAGTTTCATTTTCATTCAATCGTATTTATTGAGCGCTTACTGTGTGCAGAGCACTGGACTAAGCGCTGTACGGTTTCCGGCACCTGCAAAGCTAGAAGTCTCTATGAGAAGCAGCGTGGCTCAGTGGAGAGAACCCGGGCTTGGGAGTCAGAGGTCATGGGTTCGAATCCCGGCTCTGCCACTTGGCAGCTGTGTGACTGTGGGCAAGTCACTTCACTTCTCTGGGCCTCAGTTACCTCATCTGTAAAATGGTATTAACTGTGAGCCTCATCTGGGACAATCTGATTACCCCGTATCTACCCCGGCGCTTAGAACAGTGCTCTGCACATAGTAAGCGCTTAACAAACACCAACATCATAGCCCTGCCACTTGTCAGCTGTGTGACTGTGGGCAAGTCACTTCACTTCTCTGTGCCTCAGTTACCTCATCTGTAAAATGGGGATTAACTGTGAGCCTCACCTGATGACCCTGTATCTACCCCAGCGCTTAGAACACAGTGCTCTGCCCATAGTAAGCGCTTAACAGATACCAACATTATTAAGTCTCTCTTGGCTATTGAGCCATAGAAAGACTACAACTCCCGGCATGCAATGCTCACCCTGCCGGATATACAGAAAGGGGGCGTGGCGAGGGGAGACCCCCAAAATTCCCACGTTGCATGCTGGGAATTGTAGTCCAGCAGGCCGCAGGCCCAAGGAGACGGGGAAGCCATTGAGGCAGCTTGGGTTTCATAAGCACCTTAGGGACTTTCCGGGTCCTCCGAGGCGATTGATCATCATAATGATGTTGGTATTGGTTAAGCGCTCACTATGTGCCGAGCGCTGTTCTAAGCGCTGGGGTGGATGAGAAGCCGCGTGGCTCAGCGGAAAGAGCACGGCCTTTGGAGTCAGAGGTCATGGGTTCGAATCCCTTGGGGCAAGTCACTTAACTTCTCTGTGCCTCAGTGACCTCATCTGTAAAATGGGGATGAAGACTGGGAGCCCCACGTGGGACAACCTGATTCCCCCGTGTCTACCCCAGCGCTTAGAACAGTGTTCGGCACATAGTAAGCGCTTAACAAATACCAACATTGTTCTACAGGGTCATCAGGTGGTCCCACGTGAGGCTCCCAGTCTTCATCCCCATTTTACAGATGAGGTCACTGAGGCACCGAGAAATTAAGTGACTTGCCCAAAGTCACACAGCTGACAGGTGGCGCAGCCGGGATTACAACCATGACCTTTGACTCCTAAGCCCATGCTCTTTCCATGGAGCCACGCTGCTTCTCATAATAATAACAATTCGTTCATTCAATAGTATTTATTGAGCGCTTAGTATGTGCAGAGCACTGTACTAAGCGCTTGGAATGGACGAGTCGGCAACAGATAGAGACAGACCCTGCCCTTTGACGGGCTTACAGTCTAACTGGGGGAGACGGGCAGACATGAACAATGGCAATAAATAGAGTCAAGAATGATGGTATTTGTTAGTGCTTACTATGTGCAAAGCACTGTTCGAAGCACTAGGTGGGATACAAGGTGATCAGGTTGGCCCACGTGGGGCTCACAGTCTTCATCCCCATTTTACAGATGAGGGAACTGAGGCCCAGAGAAGTGAAGTGATTCACCCAAAGTCACACAGCTGATGAGCGGCGGAGCCGGGATTAGAACCCGTGACCTCTGACTCCCAAGCCCGGGCTTCTTCCACTGAGCCACGCAGCTCCTCTACGATGCTCTGTCCCTTCTTTCCTCCCCATTCCCCCTTCCCCTCCCCACAGCGCTCGTGCATATTTGTATATTTTATTTATTATTCTATTAATGATGTGTCTATATCTATGAATCCGTTTATCTTGATGGTATTGACGCCTGACCCCTTGTTCTGTTTGCTATCTGTCTCCCCCAATTTAGGCCGTGAGCCCATCTTTGGGGAGGGACTGTCTCTATGTGTTGCCGAATTGTACTTTCCTAGCACTTAGTACAGTGTTCTGCACACAGTAGGCGCTCAATAAATACTATTGAATGAATGGCAGGGATCTTCTCTATCTGTTGCCAAATTGTAATAATGGTAATGGTATTTGTTAAGCATTTACTATGTGCCAAGCACTGTTCTAAGCACAGAGGTGGAGACAAGGCCATCAGGTTGTCCCAAGTGGCGCTCACAGTCTTCATCATGGCTCAGTGGAAAGAGCCCGGGCTTGGGCCTCAGAGGTCATGGGTTCTAATCCTAGCTCCGCCACTTGTCAGCTGTGTGACTTTGGGGGAGTCACTTCACTTCTCTGTACCTCAGTGACCTCATCTGTAAAATGGGGATGAAGACTGGGAGCCCCTCGTGGGACAACCTGATTCCCCCGTGTCTCCCCCAGCGCTTAGAACAGTGCTCGGCACATAGGAAGCGCTTAACAAATACCAACATTATTAGTCAGTCATTCCTTCGCTATTGAGCGCTTACTACGCCCAGAACCCTGGGAAGCAGCGTGGCGCAGCGGCAAGAGCGTAAGCGCTGGGGTAGATCCAGGGGAATCAGGTGGTCCCCCGTGAGGCTCACAGTCTTCATCCCCATTTTCCAGATGAGGTCACTGAGGCACAGGGAAGTGAAGTGACTTGCCCCCAGTCCCACAGGTGACAAGTGGCGGAGCCGGCAGCCGAACCCATGATCTCTGACTCCGAAGCCCAAGCTCTTTCCCCTGAGCCACGCGCTCGCTAACATGCTACTGAACGAAGCGACCGGCTCCAAGACCGACGGGGGGGGGGGGGCTGAGAGGGGATTCGAACTCAGGACCTCCGACTGTCCCCGTGCTGGGAGGGGGGCGGCGGGAAGGACTGGCAGGCGGGCCGGGCCAGCGCCTTCGGAGCCTGCCGGGGGGCGGGCCAATGGCCGGCGCCCACGGGCGGCCGGGCCCCGCCCCCGCGGCGCCGTCGGCCAATGGGAGGCCTTCCCGCCCCTCGGCCCCGCCCCCTCGCGTGACGTAGCGGGGTGAGGGGTGAAGGCGCGCCGACGTGGGGCGGGCCGGGCAAGGCCGGGCTCCGAGGAGCCGCCTCGCCTCGCCTCGCCCCGCCAGCCGCCTCCATGGCTGCGGAAGGCGCGCTGGGCGCCGTGCGGGCCGGCCGGCCCCAGGACATCGAGGACGTGCTCAGGGAATACAGCCAGCAGGTAACCCCCTCCACCCCCCACCCCGCATCTCTCTGGCCATGTGCCTCTCTGGGCAAGAGTGTCTCTGTGCATGGGTCTCTTGGGGCGTGGGTCTCTGTGCAAGCGTGTGTCTCTGTGCATGGGTCTCTTGGGGCGCGGGTCTCTGTGCAAGAGTGTCTCTGTGCAAGCGTGTCTCTGTGCATGGGTCTCTTGGGGCGTGGGTCTCTGTGCAAGGGTCTCTTGGGGCGCGGGTCTCTGTGCAAGTGTGTGTCTCGGTGCATGGGTTTCTTGGGGCGTGGGTCTCTGTGCATGCGTGTCTCTGTGCGTGTGTCTCTTGGGGCGTGTGTCTGTGCAAGAGTGTCTCTGTTTATGGGTCTCTTGGGGCGTGGGTCTCTGTGCATGGGTCTTTTTCTGCATGGGTCTCTTGGGGCGTGTGTCTCTGTGCGTGTGTCTTTCTCTGCATGGGTCTCTCTATGGGAGTGCGTATGCCTCTTTGGGCGTGTGTCTCTGTGCAAGAGTGTCTCTGTGCAAGTGTGTCTCTGTGCAAGGGTCTCTTGGGGCGTGGGTCTCTGTGCAAGTGTGTGTCTCTGTGCGTGGGTCTCTTGGGGCGTGGGTCTCTGTGCGTGGGTCTCTTGGGGCGTGGGTCTCTGTGCAAGAGTGTCTCTGTGCAAGCGTGTCGCTGTTTATGGGTCTCTTGGGGCGTGGGTCTCTGTGCAAGTGTGTCTCTGTGCATGTGTCTTTCTCTGCATGTGTCTCTTGGGGCGTGTGTCTCTGTGCATGTGTCTTTCTCTGCATGTGTCTCTCTGTGTGTGTCTCTGTGCATATGCCTCTTTGGGCGTGTGTCTCTGTGCAAGTGTATCTCTGTGCATGTGTCTCTTGAGGCGTGTGTCTCTGTGCAAGTGTGTCTCTGTGCATGGGTCTCTTGAGGCGTGTGTCTCTGTGCAAGTGTCTCTGTGCAAGTGTGTCTCTGTGCATGGGTCTCTTGGGGCGTGTGTCTCTGTGCATGGGTCTCTTTGGGCGTGTGTCTCTGTGCATGCGTGTCTCTGTGCATGCGTGTCTCTGTGCATGTGCCTCTTTGGGCGTGTATCTCTGTGCATGTGTGTCTCTGTGCATGTCTCTTTGGGCGTGTGTCTCTGTGCATACATGTCTCTGTGCGTGTGTCTTTCTCTGCATGTGTCTCTCTCCTCGTGTGTCTCTGTGCATGTGTCTCTTGGGGCGTGTGTCACTGTGCAAGTGTGTCTCTCGTCATGTCTCTCTTTACGTGTATCTCTGTGCAGGCGTCTCTTTGGGCGTGTGTCTCTGTGCATGTGTCTTTCTCTGCATGTGTCTCTGTGCATGTGTGTCTCTCGGTGCCTCTGGGTGTCTCTTTGCATGTGTCTCTGTGTGTGTGTGTGTGTGTGCGTGCGCGTCCGGGCGTGTGTCTCTCTGGGCATCTGTCTCTGTGCATGGGTCTCTCTGTGCGTGTGTCTCTGCGTGCGTGTCTCCCTGCATGGGCTCTCCCTACCTGAGTCTCTCTCTGCATGGGTCTCTCTGGATGTGGCTCTGGGTGTCTCTGTGCGTGTGTCTGTGTGTGCGCCTGGGCGTATATCTCCCTGTGAGCGTGTCTCCCTGTGCGTGTGTCTGTGTGTGGGTCTCTCTATATGGGTCTCTCTGCATGTGTCTCTGGGTGTCTCTGTGCATGTGTGTGCACGCACGTCTGGTCGTGTGTCTCTCTCTGTGCTTGGGTCTCTGTGTGTGTGTGTGTCTCCCTGCATGTCCTTCTCTGCATGTGTCTCTCTGAGTGTGTTTCTGGGTGTCTCTGTGCGTGTGTCTCTCGGTGTCTTTGGGTGTCTGTGTGCGTGCGTGTGTGTGTGCATCTGGGCGTGTATCTGTGCATGCGTGTCTTTCTGCATGGGTCTCTCTGGGTGCCTCTGTGCGTGTGTCTCTCTGCATGGGTCATTGTGTCCGTGTTTGTGCGTGCGCGTCTGGGCGTGTGTCTCTCTGCATGTGTGAGTGTGTGCAAGTGTCTGTGTGTATGTGTGTCTCTGGGTGTCTTTGTGTGTGTCTCTCTGTATGTGTCTATTGCTCCCACAAAGTGCACATTGCCCTCCTTGGCTCCTCCAGTCAGGGATGCAGAAGGCACTTTTTAACTTCCTCCTCGGGATCCAGAGCTTAGTACAGTGCCCGATGCTTAATGATAATAATAATGATAATATAATATTACTGTGTATATATCTGTAATTCCGTTTATTTTGATGCTATTGATGCCTGTCAACTTGCTTGCTTTTGTTGTCTGTAACGCGTCCCCGTTCCCCCCCTCACCCCGACTGTCAGCCCATCGTTGGGTAGGGATTGTCTCTATCGGTTGCCGAGTTGTACTTTCCAAGCGCTCACTACAGTGCTCCGCACACAGTAAGTGCTCAACAAATACGATTGAATGAATGAATAATAATGATGGTATTTGTTAAGCGCTTACTATCTGGCAAGCCCAGTTCTAAAAGCTGGGGGAGATGCAAGGTAATCAGATTGTCCAACGTGGGGCTCAGAGTCTTAATCCCCATTTTACAGATGAGGGAACTGAAGCACAGAGAAGTGAAGTGACTCACCTAAAGTCGCCCGGCAGACAAGAGGCGGAGCTGGGATTCGAACATGTCCGACTCCCAGCTCCATGCTCTTTCCACTGAGCCAAGCTGCGTCTCATTCTTAGTCCAGTGCCCAGCGCTTAGTACAATGTTTGGCACATAGTAGGTGCTTTACAAAAGCCTTGATGATGACCCATATCCCACCTCAACCACCTTGTAGACACCCTTTTCCTTCAACCTCCGGTATCTTTCCCTCTTGGCCTGCCAGTTCCATTCCCAGTGGCCGTCCTTTCCTTACTTTTTAACAGATTCATTGCAGTATGGATCTTTATTATGAAAAGAACACCCCAGTTTTCCCTTCTAGGGCTGCGTGCATTCTTATTTCCCAAGGCACTTGTTTTTGTTTTAAGAGATTCATGGCAATATGGATCTTTATTATGAAAAGAACACTCCTGTTTTCCTTTCTAGGGCTGCATGCATTCTTATTTCCCAAGTCATTTGTTTTTGTTTCTCCGGCCTGGAATTGTTTACTACTCCCGCTTCCCTTCTTCACCCACACGTTGACCTTGAGTTTTAATGCTTATGATCTTTATCCCCTATTCTTATCTCTGCTCATGAATGAAAAACCACTTTCATTTACATTCTGCACATCTTCCCAGTTGCTTCTTTGGCAGATGTCATTCCTTCATCTTCTGACCCCCTTTTGTGATATGTTGAGTGCAAACTGCCCTTTGGTAGAAAGTTATTTTGTCTTTAATTACGGTTATTGAGATGATCTTCTTTCAACTTGGTCGATTCGCAAATAAACAAGGGGTGAATCGAGAGTGAGAAATTTCCACTTTACTGTTTGGCACTTTTCGGAGGAGGGCTAAAATGCCCAAGAACTCAACCGTTACTTGGGATCCAATCACAGATAATAATTGTGGCCCTTATTAAAGCACTTACTATTCATTAATTCAATTGTAATTATTGAGCGCTTACTGTGAGCAAAGCACTGTACCAGACACTTGGGAGAGTACTATATGCCAAGCACTGTAATAAGTGCCTGGGCAGATTCAAGATGATCAGGTTGGGTGCATTTCCTGGCTCACGCGGGGCTCTCATTGTAAGGGGAGGAGAGAACAAGTACTTAATCCTGATTTTACAGACGATGAAGCTGAGGCACAGAGAAGTAAAATAACTTGCCCAAGGTCACAAAGCAGGCAAGTGGCAGAGCCAAGATTAGAACCCATGTCTTCTGACTCCTTGGCCTCTGCGCTTCCCAACTCTCCGTCCATCGCCCTTGTATCTCCTTCCCATCTTCTCCCCTGAACTCCCTCAGTTTGTCAGCTTCTCTCCAAAGCTTCTCCCGTTCAATTTGGCTTGCTCCCTCACCCCACTTTTGGCCACCACTTTGGGCTGTGACCCAGAGTTGATGTCAGGTTTCCAACAACCCGCTCTCTGCCAAATCCCATCACCTTTCCCCTGTTCTACCTCTCAGCCTTGAACTTAGGGGATGGTGCAGTTGACCATCCACTATTCCTCTTCAAACCTCTCAGCCTCGGCTTTTGTGACAGTGTCCTCTTGTGGTTTCTGTAGAAACATCTGGGTTGCTTTCTCATCTGAGGTCTCTCGTTGAATGTAGGACATTTCCCATTTTGGGGGTATTCTTAATTACTAGTACTGTAATAGATACCTAATTTTGACCATCACAGCCTAAGGGTCGAGTCAGTACAGTGTCTTGTTTTTCGTGAAAACAATACATCTCGTTTTTGAAGAAACAAAGTGTTGGTGCAGCCCTGGTAGGGGCTTGCCCTGAGCATCTATTTTCATGGGCTAAAACCTAAGATCTTTTTTGTGTGGTATTTGTTAAGCACTTACTGTGTGTCAGACCCTGTCGTAAGCTCTGTTTATCAGGTTGGACTCGGTCTCTGTCCCACATGGGACTCCCAGTCTAAATTAGAGGGAGGAGAAGTTAATTCCCATTTTTCAGACGAGATAACCGAGGCACAGAGAAGTCAGATGACTTGCCCTAGGTTGCACAGCAACCAGTCGGCAGAGCCAGGATTAAAACCCGTGGTCTTTCCATCAGGCCACGCCACTTCTCAGACGCAGGTTGATCTGTCTAGCCTTCCGTGGAGCCGAGCCCGCAGAAGAATCCATTGAATTTCCTTTTCCGCTGCCAGGAGCTGCCTCTCCTTGGGGTTTGAAGGGACCCTGCAGGGGGTTCGGGCCGGAATAAATCCGCAAAGGGCTTTCTGACTCACGAAGACTCGCTCAGCAGGAGGAAAGGTATGATCCTTTCTGGACAGCGGGGGGCTTGGCTTGTCCTGTGGTTCCTGCCCTTTCTCTGCCTCTCAGGGTGAGCCCAAAAGAGCCAGTAGTTTGCTTTGGTAGAGAAATTTTTAGTTCCGGGGAGGAGGATCATATTCCCAAAGTTTGGAATTTAATCTCAGACCCTGGACTCTTGATGTCTCGATATCCTCAGCTGCAGAATAGGGGAGAAAATTCCCATCTGCTCCAAAAGGATTATGTTTTGAAGAACTAATGAATGATCGCAGGGCCCTGGGGGAAGAATATGAACGAACACAAGTGCTTAATAATAGAAACTCATTTCTTTCCCACTCTCTTAAGCTGATATTCTGAATAGGAGGCAAGTCACCTTGCTGCCGCTTAGGAGCCGAAAGTGGCAACCAGGACTTCAGGAGCCGGAGCCGTGACTGAGTTGTGCGGTACCACAGAGACTGCACCGCTGATTGCTTTAGAAGCCAGCTGGCTTCATTCTTTGGCCTAGGGCGTGCTGCTGTCAAAAAAAAAAAAAGGACTGTTTCATTCAGCTAACTTGGAATGAGACGTTTGCCTATTTCTCTGCCCCTTGCTGTACGTAAATCCTGGTTGTAGGGGGAAAAACGGCCAATGCTAGGCTCATCCAGGCCTTCCTCCATCTTCTCCTTGGCAGGGCAGCGAATCATAGGGAGTCCGAAGAGGGAAGTATTGTTTTGGAAACCATCTCCATATTTTACCCCGGCTGAAGTTCTGGGCCCAGGGGCCATTTCTAATCCTGCTTCACAGTAGGTTGTGCTGGTGGAAGGTGCTATTGGATCAAACCTGAGGAGTTCAGATGAGAGCCTGAAGGAAAGAAAGGAAATGAACAGAGTTGGTCCTCCTCTGTACCGTCATCCGTAGACATTTATGGAATTCCCACCGGGGGCCCGATCCTGCCAGGCACACGGACGTTTAAGGAATTTGAGTTAAAAGGGTCTCACGGATGAACAGAGCTGGTGTAGTGAGTTTGAGGATCTGATTCAGATTCTCTTTCCCCATTAGATTATTTCATTGTGACTAACTCAATGACAAGTTCCTCTCTCTCTCTCTAGCAAGTGATGGTTCTAGGGAGGGACCTCCTTTTTTTTGAGAGTAATAATATTTAAGCGCGTACTAGGTGCCAAGCACTCTACGCAGCGTTGGGGTAGATACAGTATAGGCAGATTGGACACAGTCCCTGTCCCCCCAACCCCCATGGGGCTCACAGGTTCTCAATCAGTGGTATTTATTGAGCTCTTATTTTGTGCTGAGCACTGTACTAAGCGCTTGGAAAGTACAGTACAACAGTCTAGTGATACTGATATCGTTCTGATGATTATAATAATAATAATGTTGGTATTTGTTAAGCCCTTACTATGTGCCGAGCACTGTTCTAAGCGCTGGGGTAGACGCAGGGGAATCAGGTTGTCCCACGTGGGGCTCACAGTCTTAATCCCCACCTCAGCTGAGGTAACTGAGGCACAGAGAAGTTAAGTGACTTGCCCAAAGTCACACAGCTGACAAGTGGCCGAGCCGGGATTCAAACCCATGAACTCTGACTCCAAAGCCCGTGATCTTTCCACTGAGCCACGCTGCTTCTCTAGCCACGCTGCTTCTCTATAATGTTGGTATTTGTTAAGCGCTTACTATGTGCCAAGCACTGTTCTAATCGCTGGGGTAGATCCAGGGTAATCAGGTCGTCCCACGTGAGGCTCACAGTCTTAATCCCCATTTTACAGATGAGGTAACTGAGGCACAGAGAAGTTAAGTGACACCCACAGTCACACAGCTGACAAGTGGCAGAGCCGGAATTCGAACTCATGGCCTCGGACTCCCAAGCCCATACTCTTTCCATTGAGCCACGGTGGTGTTAAGCACTCTGCCAAGCACAGTTCGGAGCGCTGTGATTGGTCTGAATTGACCAGGTCAGGCACGGTCCCTGTTCCACAGGGGTTCACAGTCTAAGAATAGAATCGGAATAGAATACCTCATGCAGGGTCACCCTAGGCGAGGGTCAGTTTGGGAGAGGGGTCGTCGATACTTCTCCGGAGGTGAAGCGATGACTCCATTCTCTCAAACTTTCTCAGCTTCACTCTCTACTGACTCATCTAAAAGCAAGACAAAAGTCAACTTGGGCTCATCATCATCGTTAATGGTATTTATTGAGCGCCTGTTATGTGCAGAGCACTCTACTAAGCGTTTGGGAGAGGACAGTGCAACGAAGTTGGCAGGCAGGTTCCCTGCCCGCAGAGAGCTTCCGGTCTAGAGGGGAAGACGGACTTTAATTCACTTTAATCAATCAGTGGTATAATCAGTAACAATCAATCAATTGAGTGTAATGAGCGCTCACTATGTGCAGAGCACTGAACTAAGCGCTTGGGAGAGTTCCCAAATTATCACTGCAAAATATTGATTATGCAGAATATTTTTTCATAAGTTGTTTTCTTAACTTAGAAGGTGTCTTCACAGAAGGCTCCTATTTTGCTGTCCCTCTCTAAATACCAAGAACACTGCAATGGCAAATATGCTCATTCATTTCTAATGATTGAAGAATCAGTGTATTTCATATTATTTCAATGGAGAGCTGTTTCATTATTAGTGGCGATGATAATACAGTCTTAGAACAATTCAACTGGTTAGTGTCCCACAGTGCAACCTTTATTCCATCTTTAGCTGTGAACCATGACTACGTACTCACCTCATAGCTCCAAATCTATAATCTCAACGATCACTAGATCACCGAGGATAAGAATCACGTCTTCCGACTCTCTTCTGCTCTCCCCAGATCTGAGTGCAGTGCCCAGTAAACCCACAATTCTTACCATTGATTGATCGGATGATCTGTGGTCCCTAAGTCTAGTTCGCTCCTGGTATCTAGTCTCTTAGCCGAGACCTGACTTGACCCTTCTGTGAAATCTCTCTCAGGGTTGCCACTTCCCCTTCATTCCAAGTACCAACGGCATACATGACGTAGTGGATAGAACACGGGCCTGGGAGTCAAAAGGACCTGGGTTCTAATCTCAGCTCCTCCACCTGTCTGCTCTGTGACCTTGGGCAAGTCACTTCACTTGTCTGTGCTTCAGTTCCCTCATCTGTAAAATGGGGATTAAGACTGTGATTCCCCAAGTGGGACAGGGACTTTGTCCAACCTGATTAGCTTGATGTACCCCAGTACTTAGAACAGTGTTTGACACATAATAAGCGCTTAACAAACACCATCATCGTCATGTGGATCTTGATCATCTCACACCAAGATTTCTGTAACCACCCACTCCCAGGAATTCACACCCCCCAGATTCTTTTTGTTCCCGTTTTTCTTGCATGGCACTGCCAAGATCATCTACTGCCAAGATCATCACCCTTTCCCTCTCTCTTGTCAGTTCTCTTTGCCCTTCCAGTCACCTCTCAGATTGGACCATCTTCATCTGGGGACTTCAGTGCTCTCCACTGGCTGACTCTGCCCGACTTTTATGCCTTCATCTCCTGCTCCTGCCTGGCAGATCTTTTTTCCCGTGTGTGTCGATACTTATTGTTCATCCTCTGCCCTGACCACTCTACAGACCTGAGTTTGCCGGGCCCCTGCCCCTCCCCACCAACCCCCTAAATTGTGTCACCGGCATCTGAACTCAAAACACTCTTCTTCCAAGAAAGCTTCCTTGACTAATGCTGGAGATTTTTTTTTCACCGTCACACATAATCCCAACCTTTCTATGACACGCTGATAATATAGTGCACTCAGGAGAAAGCTGATTATTATTCTGTGATGGACTTGCTTAATAAATTGATCCCGGCTGACTTGGTGGGGGTGGGTGTTAGAATTACCGAACAGAATTAGGAATGACCTGTGCCCAAGAGATCCAAGCCCAGTTTTATTTAGCTCTCCAAACTCTTGGGTACCTAGACTAGGTTTAGGTTACCTAAACTACCTAAACCTAGGTAACTAAGTTACCTAGCCTAAACTAGGTTTGCATTTTAGCTGAGGTGCCTTTGTAATTTTTGTCTTGGTGATGAACCTGTGTTTATCTGCCCCACCTCCTCCTCAATCATCTCTCGGCTTTGAAAGCCAAGATCTTTTTTTACAAAAACATCAGGACATGTCACCTCCCTTTTCAAAAAACTCCAGTGGTTGCCCACAGCGTGGCTTGGCGACAAGAGCCCGGGCTTAGAAGTCAGAGGTAATGGGTTCTAATTCCGACTCTGCCGCTCGTCAGCTGTGTGACCTTGGACAACTCTGTGCCTCAGTTACCTCATCTGTAAAATGGGGATGAAGACTGGGAGCCCCACTTGGAACAACCTGATGACCTTGTATCTACCTCAGTGCTTAGAATAGTGCTTGGATCATGGTAAGCACTTAACAAGTACCAACAATATTGCTATCATATCCAACAAAAACTCCTCACAGTTGGTTTTAAAGCACTCTATCACCTTTCCCCCTTCTACCTCAACTCGCTTCTCCTGCAACCCAGCCTGCACTGCTCTTGTAGTGCTAACCGTACTGTACCTCGCTCTCACCTGTCTCGCTGCCGACCTCTAGCCCATGTCCTGCCTCTGGCCTGCAACGCCCTCCCTCCTCAAATCAGACAGACAGTTACTCTCTCCCCCCTTCAAAGCCTTACTCAAGACACATCTCCTCCTAGAGACCTTCCCAGACTAAACCCCACTTATCCTCATCTCCCACTCCCTTCTGGGTCACCCTGACTTGCTCCCTTTGCTCTTTCCCTCTCCCAGCCCTCAGCACTCATGTATATATCTGTAATTTTATTTATTTGTATTGATATCTGTGTCGGTCCCCCCAACCCCTGTCTAGAATGTAAGCTCATTGTGGGCAGGGAATGTCACTGTTTATTGTTGTGTTGTACTTTCCCAAGCACTTAGTACAGAACTCTGCACACAGTAAGCACTCAATAAATATGAATGAATGAAAGCGGAGGTTTATGAAACAAAATTACTATAGATTTGTAAACCTCTTGAAACAGTGCCTGTGGGCACTCAGTGAATATTTGTTGATGGAGAATATAATGAAAAGTCTCAAAGGAGAGAAAAGGAGGGCTAGATTTACAATTAAGCACCAGGATTTAAGACAGTTCTTGGTGAGGCTTCCCACAGATGACTCTGGGTTAGAGGCTCAGACTTGAAGTCTCTTTTCTGCCATTTACCTTTGGAAGGAGATATCCGTTTAATAACTGCTCACCAACACACCTAGGCGGGTTATCTTGAATCTGCCCCATACTTAGTTCAGCGCTTGGCACATAGAAAGTGCTTAATACGTACCATCATTATGATTATCGAGGTTATAAATTATGTAAGTGTCAGTCACATTGATTTGTGGGGCTGAGCATTAGCATTTAATATATGTGCAACAAGATGCTGTTATAGAACTGATGAAAAAGATGCCTGAGATGATACCTCCTTCATTCACTTTAGAAATACCTTAATTTTTGTCAGCTCTGTAGACTCTGCATTTTTCATTTGTTTTTCTTTAAATTACAGCGCATTTCTTTCCACAAGATTAGTCCTTTTTACTTGCCATGTTTCTCTTTTAGTCTACTAGTTCCTTGAGGGCAGAGACCAAGCAGTGCGGCCTAACAGAGCATGGGCCTGGTAGTCTGAAGGACCTTTGTTCTAATTCCAGTTCTGCCACTTGTCTGCAGTGTGACCTTGGGCAAGTCACTTAACTCTTCTAGTCCTCGGTTCCCTCATCTGTAAAAAAAGGAATTAAGACTGTGAGCTCCCTGTGGGGCAGGGACTGTGTCCAACCTGATTGGCTGGTATCTACCCCAGAGATTAGAACACACCCGGCACTCTGTAACACCCAGATAACACTTATTGCAGGGCTTGGCACACTTGGTGGGCCTCAGTAAATTTTTCATCCGATCTACTTTAAAGACTCAGAATCTTAAAAAAAAGGAAAGTTAAAGTTTTCACAATGGCAATGTGGTTTGTTTTTTTAAAAGATGGTAACTGAATTTAAATTCTATATCTTAAGTAACACACAGTTTCCATTTCCCCCCTCCATTTTCCCATCAGCATAGGGCTACTTTCAAGTTTGAACCCTCAGATGAAGAGAAGAGAAAGGTAAGTCTGTCTCCAATCCCTTCTCCCCACTTAAACTCCTAGATTGTAAGCCCCTCGAGGAACAGGGACTATGTAAAATTCCCATTTGTATTCTCTCCCCGCACTGATTGCAGTAAGTGCTTAATAAATGCCAGTATTATCATCATAGTCATTATCATCAGTGGTATTTAGTGAGTGTTTACTGTGTGCAGAGCATTGTGCAAAACTTTTGGGAGAGTACAATACAACAGATTTGGGAGACTGGTTCCCTGTCCACAAGGAGTTTATATAATCTAATATAAACTATATAATATAATAGGGAAGCAGCGTGGCTCAGTGGAAAGAGCCTGGGCTTCGGAGTCAGAGGTCATGAGTTCGACTCCTGGCTCTGCCACTTGTCAGCTGTGTGACTTTGGGCAAGTCACTTAACTTCTCTATGCCTCAGTTACCTCATCTGTAAAATGGGGATTAACTGTGAGCCTCACGTGGGACAACCTGATTACCCTGTATCTCCCCCAGCTCTTAGAACAGTGCTCTGCACATAGCGCTTAACAAATACCAACATTATTATCTAGTACTATTGATACTATTCATTGCTCATTATGTGGCTCTGTGTGTACTTTCCACAGAAAGCCTGCCAAAGATGGCAGCTGGCTTCTGGTATCTACCTTTCTGTGCTTGTCTGGTTTTTACTGAAACATTCCCGAAAAGCTGGTAAAATAAATTTAAATTAGGAGGATGTAATCCGTCTTCCAGTGAGTATTTGTTGAAAGGTGAATAGTAAGCCTACAAGATAAAAAGTAACATTGTCTGCTCATTTGGGATTAGAGTTCTGACTGCTTTTTCCCTTTAAATAATGATAGTTTTTGCTTTGTCTAGTTATTTTTCTTGCGTCTGCTGCTGTTCCTCAAAATTAAAATATTGTTGATATAGGTGCAGACTGCATTTTGGAATAACTAGTATAGTTTTCCAAATTGTATTCCTAGAATTAGCATATCTCACCCCTGCTGATAATCACATAAATATGAAAATGTCAAACCCAATGGAACGGAAGGACTCCAACCCACCAAAAAAAGGAGAAATGAATGAGATGGGATTACAGGAAATTGTTCTTTTACAGTTTCTGAGGTGAAAGAGGAAACAAGCAAATTTGAGCATGTCTTTTTGTTTGCTTTTTTTAAAAAAAACAAAACATGAAATCGGCCAGAATGTTAACCATTAGTAATGTCCATGAGGAAGTAGTCAGGGCACCAAAGATAGGAATTGTTGTAAACTCTTAACCCCGAGACTGCATACAGCTTCTTTAGGTTTCATTTCTCCGTGGGGAGAAGCTGTAAAATCCAATGCTATTGTTGAAGGCAGGGACTGTTTTGAACTGATGGCATAGTAAATGAATTAGAACAAGATTTTTTCCCCTTTTATGTATTTCTGATCCAGTAGAGTATCTGTTGGCAAGGAATTATTAATATAAACTGCACTTGAACCCGGTGATGAAGCTTAACATTTCAAGACGATCGTCTCTTTCGGCTCTATATTTTACCATAAATTCTTTAAGGCCAGATAGTAGAACTGATTTGATTACTGAGTAGCATTGTATAGGTTTCATCTCCACCAAAGTTATAATACAAACAAGCATTATCATTACTACACAAGCACTGGCAGTTAGTCATCGTAATTGTCAGTATTTGAAACTATCTGTAAATTGTTCTGTTTCTTTTGATTTTGAAATCTCAGCTTTCCACCACAAATCTAGAGAAGTTGAAATGAATGTATAGTTGCAGTTCCTTCAGGGCTAACTTTTTAACCAACTTGGAGTTAGAGGAACTTTAAAATAATGTTGCTTTGTCTGTTCTAGTCTTCTGTAATTCCCTCTCTCTCTCTCTCCCCCATTTCTCCCTTTCTACCCCTCCCTCTCTCTCCCCTTTTGCTCTTTCTCTCCCCCTTTCACAAGCTCTCCCCCTTTCACACACTCTTCCCCTTTCATACTCTCCCCCACTTTCATGCACTCTATCCCCCCTTTTGTGCTCTCTCTCTCTCTCCCCCTTTTGCTCTGTCTCACCTTTTGCTCTGTCTCCCCTTTTCTCTCTCTCCCCCTTCTCTCTCTCCCCCTTCTCTCTCTCCCCCTTCTCTCTCACCCCCTTCTCTCTCTCCCCCTTCTCTCTCACCCCTTCTCTCTCTGCTCCTCTCTCCCCTTTCTCTCTCCCTTCTCTCGCTCTCCCCTTCTCTCTCTGTCTCTCTCCCCCTTCCCCCTCTCTCTTCCTCTTCTCTCTTCCCTTTCTCTCTTCCTTCTCTCCCCTTCTCTCACTGTCCCCTTCTCTCTCTCTCCCTTTCCCCCTTCTCTCTCTCCCCCTTTCCTCTCTCTCCCCATTTCCTCTCTCATCCCCTTCTCCCCCTTTCTCTTCCCCCTTTCTCTCTCTTCCCTTTTTCTTTCCTCTTCTCTCTCTTTCTGTCTCTCTGTCTCTTCCCCTTCTCTGTCCCTGTCTCCTATTCCTCCCTCATTCTCCCCCCTTCTCTATCCCCCTCTTCCCACCCCACTGGCAGTAGCTCCGTGGAAACAACACCTCCACTCCCTGCAGACTCTTTCTCCCTAAAGCCCTGACATCACAACCTTCTTTTGGTAAACATCGTAACGTCTCGGTAGAGATTTAGACGTCAGTCCATTAAAATGCAGTTTAAACTGCAAACCTCTGTTCTATTTTGTTCTAAATTGTTAGTGCAAAATCGAATAGTCTTTAAGTGTTATATAGTCATATCAGTTAAAGAGTATATCTGAAAGCCTGAAATTGTGGGAGTGGTACTTGTTCCTTTAAACCATGATTCTTGCGTGCCTATGCAGACATAATTTGCACTGGAGGAAAGAGTATTACAAATTCCATATGTGGTCCATGTTTGCACATTGAAATAAACTCAAATCAGTGTGTTCGAATGCATGATCTTTTCTAATGACTGTGTGTTTGTTTCCTCTACTCTAATTGAAGGTGTATGTTGTTGGCTCAGTCACATTTTACATATTGTCACCTGTGATTTCTGGAGTAAGTGATCCCAGTGCTTCTACAACCTCCCTGGCATGACAGACAGGCCCTTCTAGGAGGGACTTTAGCAGTGATTTCCAGGCAGCTGTTCCTAACCCTAAATAAGATGCAAAGAAAAATATTTCGATAAGAAGTGAACAAAAAAGATATGGAGAAATAAAGCTGAAATGGAAATGGAAGTGATTGCAGTGTAGATGTTTAAAAGTGAAACAAACACCTGGTATAAGCATGCTAAGGAGCCTGGTCTTCAAGAAGTAACATGAAAAGGGGCCTGGGAGTAGGATGATCAGGTATATTTGAGCAGTCAGCTAGGATTTGGCCGATATTGGGCCGCTGGCTATTTGTTTGCTCGACTGTCTACCGAGAAGACCTCAGGGCTAGTGGGTTTAGCCTGGAGGCTGAAAGGGCAGCGACCAAAACCATGATTTACCTATAGAGTTACCCAAGCTCTCTGTGATCTTTCCCTGCTCCTTAGCCCCAGGCTTGGACCTGACTGCCCCTCTCTACTTGAACTTACTCATTCTCTTCTCCTTGCTGGGCCAGGGCAGTCTGCCCGCTCTTCTGGTCCTACCCAAGTCTGGCCCTGGCTCAAAAGCTTTAGCTCGGTTTGGCTCTTTGAATGGTTGGCCAGTACGTATTCCCCAGTACTGAGCCTGCTTTCATGCATGCACAAAGAATCACCTGTGTGTGTGCTCATCCACGTGCACTCACTGAGTCTACAAGTTCCAGCAACTCTCTTGGGTGAAGGAGCACTTCAACATTTCGGCCAAAGGGTTGGGTAGCCTAGGTTGGTCACCCCCTTCCCCAACAACCTCTACCCTTTCCCAATCTTCCTCCACTATGTTACTGCTGGCAACAGGAGACTGGTTTTGATTGTGAGCTCCTCGAGGGAAGGGCTGGGTCTTCTGCAGTACTGGATGGCCCCACGCTTCCAGCTCAGTGCTACAAAGATACTGCTAACGATGGTAATGAAGGAGCCGACTTAGTTCAGGCTGCATAGTCCAAGGCCCAGCTACACCTTTCCCAATTTGGTCTAGGAAGATAGGTGAGTGACTGGCTAGGAGACATTGGGGAAGGGAAGAAATGGGAGTTGCCGGTGAGAGGTGGGTAGGGGATTGAGAGGGTGGTATGCCAGTGTGCCATTGTGGATGAGCAGGAGAGTCTAACTGGCAGATAGGGGAGCTACAGATAGGCTTAGATTTGATCAAGCAATCGTAATAATAATAATGATGGTATTTGTTAAGCGCTTACTATGTGCCAAGCACTCTTCTAATGGTTGGAGTAGGTACAAGGTAATCGGGTTGTCCCGTGTGGGGCTCACAGTCGTAATCCCCATTTTACAGATGAGGTAACTGAGGCACAGAGAAGGTAAGTGATTTGCCCAAGGTCACACAGCAGACAAGCGGCGGAGCCGGGATTAGAACCCACAACCTCTGATTCCCAAGCCCGTGCTCTTGACACTAGGCCATTTAATTATTTGGTTGGGTATCCCTTAAGCACTTTGTTGCCCCAGACCCCCAATACTTATGTAAGGATTATACTCTGTTTCCCTTATCCTTAATCTATTTTAATGCCTGTCTCCCCTTACAGAGTGTAAGCTCCTTGTGGGTAGGGATCCCACCTACCAACTCTATTATATTTTCTCATATGCTTAGCACAGAGCTCCGCACTCAAGAAATACCACTGATTAATTGAGCCTTGCCTGGTAACGGGAAGGCTCATATAAGTTTTAGTAGCCGGTTGGTTTTCAGAAACCGGCCTGTAAATTTTATAGGATCGAATAGGCCATTTTGAAGATCTGCCCCTGGACCCCCTCCTGCCCACCTTTATAGGCTTGCCATCCGAAGTTCTGTCCGGTGGCCTGGTGTCGTGATGATTTTCCCCCTCCCCACCCCAGGTAGATAGTCTTTCCCCAGATTTGGAGCCATCTTTCCAAGGAGTGGGTGGAACACTCCCAGTCGAGGTCTAGAAAAAACAGTCTGACTTGCTTTAGTAAGCCCAGGTGCCGATATACAAATGTTGGGGATCCAGTTCCGTGGCACCTGTGATTGTTTGCATTGAATGTGCCCTCATTAGGAGGTACCGTACATTCAGACGCAGATGTCGGTATTGTTCTTCCCTTTTGTGCCACGCTGAAAAGAACAAGCGTATCCCAGAGCTGGCGTGTCAGACCCAAGTCCTGTAGATGGGTGGCTTCCGGGATTACATCTCCATTTGCCGGCTGCACTTTTTAAAAAGTGGCAAATGACTAATCAATCCTTCTTTGCCTGATTGTTAGCACCCGAACACATAAGTATTAAATAGAATGAAAGGAAATAAAGTTGGCAAATAGATTTTCCCTGATCTGTTCCTGCAGATATAAAGTCAGTTGTGAGTGAGGGGCTTCCATGGGAGTGAAGACGTCGCCTCAAGAATAGGTGGAAGGGAATAGGCAAGAAAAGGAAAGAGTAAGAGAGAGAGAGAGGTGAAACAGGCCCACAAACACTACCCCCCACATGCACGCACACGAGATCTCTCATTCTCCCTCTGACAAACAGATGATTTTTCCCTCCGAAAATGAAGCCAGCAGCAAGAGCAGGAGAGAGCCAGGGGAAGATTGCTCTTCCCCAACATTTGCCGAGCAACCCGGCTCCAGGCTCCCAAAGCCAGGACAGGATGGGACACATTAGCTGTCTTCTTCCTTCCTGGCTGGGGCAGTATCCTGTGGGCCATGTTAGATCCCCAGAGGGATCTGTCTTTGAAGCTCTTGGATTTTGAATTCGATGTGCCTGTGTTCAGATGCTTTTGGGAAGAAGGCACTCTGGTCTGTGGGAAAGATGGTGAGACTGGGATGAGGAGGTCTGTGTTGTATCCAGCCTCTGTTACTGACCTGCTGCATGTCCTTGTGCGAGTTATTTAAGCTCACTGGGTCTCGGGAATTCCCCATCTATAAATTCAAATTAACGGTAAGTTGGGGGTAGCCCTCCCCAACTGTTAGGGCTGTTGAAAGGACCATTGAGATGATTGTGAAAGCGCTGGAAAAATGACATGCCCTATAAAAACTCTAGTGAAGTGGCATTCATTTTGATTTCTTAGATTAGGCAGTCAGTTGTATTTATTGAGGGATTACTGTGTGCCAAGCACTGTACTAAGCGCTTGGGAGAGTACGCTCTAACGGAATAACAAAGTTGGTAGCCACCCTCCCTGCTCAAAATGAGCGTACAGTCCAGAGCGGGAGATGGACATGAAATAAATATATTTCAGATATGTACAGAAGTGCGGTGGAGCTGAAGGGGGGATGAATAAAGGGAGCAAATCAGGGAGATGCAGAAGGGAGTGGGAGAAGGGGAAATGAGGGCTTAGTCTGGAAAGGCCTCTTGGGAGAGATGTGCCTTCAAATAAGGCTTTGAAGGTGGGCAGAGTAATTGTCTGTTAGGTGTCAGTCAGTCATATTTGTTGAGTGCTTACTGCAGTCATATTTGTTGAGTGCCTATACATTCCCTGCCCACAGCGAGCTTACAGTCTAGAGGGGGAGATATATTAATATAAATAAAATGACAGATATGTCATAAGTGCCGTGGTGCTGGGAGGGGGGATGAATAAAGGGAGCAAGTCAGGGTGGTGCAGAAGGGAGCTGGAGAAACCCAGATATCCTTGCTCCCAGGGAAGGTGGTCCAGGCCGGCGGCAGGTCTTGGGTGAGAGGTGGGCAGTAAGATAAACGATTCTCGCAAGAGTCCTTGTCTTTACCCATTTGAGTAAATAAGGGGCTTAAGACAAGGGCATCAATGTACTTTCCAAGCACTTAGTACAATGCTCTGCACACAGTAAGCGCTCAATAAATGCGATTGAATGAATCATTTCTTATTTTTGAGACCCAGAATTACCTTCTGAATTGAGGCCAGTGCTTTAATCCCGTGTGTACGTAGCGAGTGGCTGCATAAGTCGGGGAGTTAGTGATTAAACTTCCTTTACTACATTTCAATTCCCCACATTTCTTTCAGTTCCCCTAGCAGACCCACAGTTTTCTTTGCCTCATCTGCACGTGTTCATTCCGACAGCAATAAACTCTAGTGGTTTTATGACTATTATTTTAGGGGTGGGATGGGGTGAGGTAACAGGAAATGAACAGAATGAGAAGATTCCATTTCAGACCCCAAGGGAAAATGCAGAAATAGAGTAAGCCTACGGGCCACTCAGGGAGAGGTTTGGGAATAACCAAAGAAATGTTTGTTACAAAACCCTTTTACTCTCATTAGAGTTTCTTCATGAGAAACTTTGAAGCCCCAGATAACCCTAAAATCTGAATTAAATTGCTTCGATTAGTTCTTCATGGCAGTGTACGTTATTGTAAGAGGTGATGTGGTTGCCATAGTATTTAAGCTGAAGTCATCATCCTTATTTTTATCTCCACTTTAGGAACTTCTAAAACTTTCTTTAGGAACTCTAGAATTGCTGAAATTTTAGTAGGTCTGAGTCTGTTTTCTTTTCCTGATGATCATAATTGGATCTCAAAGTGTTTAGTACAGTGCTGTAGACCCAGTAAGCACTCAGTAAATACCATGGATTGATTGGATCTATCGCAACTCCCTTCTTTTGTCGCTCAGGTGTTCTGGTGACTGTGAGACTGTGAAAATGTGGGCACTTCGGTACGATGAAAAAGGTTAAGGGTGGAGATATTGAGTGCATTTTAACTGCTAGTAGTATATTCCTCAGCCCTATTTTGCTCTATTTCTGTGTACAGAATGCACAGTAGCAATATTTTTTTGTGTGTCAATCACCTTTTGAGAATGTCCATATTTGCGGCTGGACATTCTAGTGCTGCCCCCTCCTTCAAATCTAATTCCTCCTTTGAGAGCACCTCCTTTTTTAGAGTTTGAAAAGAAGGAACACTATATTCCATTTGGCTGATACTTTGGGTACTGTGGTCGGTGAATGGATTTGTTCAAAGTCTCTAGGAGGCTGTGCACCCCATAAATCTAGCACCCTAGAGCGTGTGTCTATAAATCAGGTGACCGCAACCTATGGCTCAGAGCCACGTCTAGCTCTTAGAAGCAAATTCAGCTTTCAAGCCAGGGCAAGGAAGAGACGAGGCATTTAAAATCCCAGCCTGGGGTCTCGGTCAGATGGTGGAGGTGGCCCTCACCAAACACCTCACAGGACGCGGTGCCGCTGCTGTGCACGCCACCACCGCCGGAATCCTCCAGACAGCAGCGGGAGATGAAGTGGAGCAGCTGGGATCGGTCTGCCCATCGCTGCTGGAGGTGGCTAAAGCAGGTTAGGGTGTGGGGTGGGTGAGTAGTGGTGGCTGCTCCTGGTCAACACCCGGGATTTGCCTCCAGGGGTGAGTGCCAACCCCCAGGAGTCCACCGACCCAGTCCCTCCACCTTGGGAGCCCACGTCTCTCAGATCACCCATCCTCTGCCTTTCAGGTAGGGGAATGTTCACCGCAGTGCTGTCCAAACACCAAGTTCCTGCCCCTTCACAAAATGGAATCTCCACCACCGTAGAGACGGCTGGGCACTCAGACTTGGAAGGGGAAGAGGGAGGCAGGGAGTTGCGAGCAGGAGGAGAGCCAGATTGAAGATGTTGGCAGCCCTGGTAAGCCCTTCCCCCATGCCCGCATCCAAGACAGATTTATTTCTGGTTGCAGGGCAGGGAGGGAGGCTGTCTTGCCTTGAGCTCAGGAGAGTGGGACCCAGCCCGTCCATGTGGGGCTGAGGGGCCCCCCATCTTCTGCCACTGGGTCTGGGCAGCAGGGAGCAGGCCTGCACTACTTCTGCACGTTCCCCAGCTGGTGGGTACTGCCCACTGGCAGCTTTGAGTGAGGAGAGAGGAAGGGAGGAGAGAAGAAAGAAGGAAAGAGGAGAAGGAAGAGACCAGCCTCTGTCGATATTGGCCAGTCACACCATCCTGCCTTTCTTCCCTTTTTCTCTCCCGCCCCACTTCTGCTGGCAGTAATACCTCTTTGCTATTCAACAGTCACGTGGCACAGTAACAACACATTGTACCACGTGGGGTGTGAGGTAATGATGGCCCCTGTCATGTGGGGGCCCCATCAAATTGCATAGCCCTGAACCCCACCGGAAGGGAGTTTAACCCATTCCAGCCACCACTAAGTAGGTGTTGTACAAGTGGGAGAGGAATGAATTTGAAACCATTCAATACATGACGGTATAAGCTACCTTAATGTGCCATTAAATTGTATGATTAACTCTTAGAGCACCAGCTGCTCAAATATTCCATTTTGTTCATCTCTCTGAATAAAAAACATTGCCAGTGCACTGTTCTAAGTGAAATTAGGGATCTTAGATCATAAATGATTAATGCATTTCCTACCTGTCCAATACCCAAAGTCTATTCAATATGGCAGAGTCTAGTCTAAAGACTAAGAGTTGTTGATCTGGCTTGGTTGACTCCTATATTGTGGATAGGATAATGAAGTAAATCTTTGTATTTTAGTGAGTATTTGATTAACACTCATTTTCCTAATAATGTGGGGAAGACTAAGTGTAAAAAGAGATTGCAGCTGCAAGGATAATGGCCTAACCAATGAAAATTGCTTGGTGGCAGTATTTTAAAGAAATGTTCTCTGAGGTGATTTCTCTGCTTCCCTCAATGTTTTGCTTAGGATTTCTATGCATCTTTCAGTGTTTGCCGATTAGTTTGTAAAACTGAAGCTCATCCTCCCAATTCATTATTCCTTATTGCTATTAATAATAAGCTATCAGTGCAATAATTTGGGAAAACTATCAGAGGAACAGCAACAGTAACCATATTTTTTTTCTCTCCCCCTAAAACTGTAAGGTCTTTGTGGGCAGGGAATGTCTTTAGGAATTCTGTTGTATTGTACTCTCCCAAATGCTTAGTACAGTGCTTTGTACACAGTAAGCACTCAATACCATTGACTGATTGATTGATTGATTGATTAATTGAATGTGCAGGGAGCAGACACAACCTTGCCTTTGCTTTTAATCCTAAATCTACTCAACCAGTATTAAAGCTGGGAATAAGCATTCCTTTGTAACATCTCTGAGAACTTGTCCTTTACATTTTCTGAAGAAATCTGCCAGATATCTGGGGGATATTTGTTTCTCAGAGGAAGTGAATACTGGCCAACATAAACTTTGCAACTTAAGTGCATTTATTATTTAGAACTTGAAGATTTATAGGGAGAAGTCCTGCCTTTTCCACACAATAGCCCTGTTTAGATTTAAATTCCCTTGGTTTTTCTAGAGAACCATCATGAAGCTAAATGTTTAATCACTCATGATGGAGTTTGGCTGTTTCCCCTCAACATCTGTCCAAATGCCATCACCTTCAGAGCCCATAGACCCATCCTGACTATTTTAAAGAGAATATTCATGCCCCGTAATTGGATTGATCTATGGAGCAGAGGCAAATCATGTGGTCTCCAGTTGCAGACATCAGAGATCAAAAGCTTTTGATGCAGAACAGAAACAGAAGCTCTGACGTTCAACCAAGCATCAGTATTAACACTGACGCAGAAGAGTGCTGGAAAATCACAAATCCAAACAAATGGGGGGAAAAAAAACTTCCTGAAGCAATGAAATAAATCCATACAGAATCAAAGACAAGAAGTTGGCTTTTAAGTCTCCCCAGAGAGGGCAGGTGCTCTTGTCAGTAAGCGGTAGATATATTACAGGCATGTGGCTTAGTGGAAAGATCACAGGCTTCAGACTCAGAGGTCGTGGGTTCTAATCCCAGCACCTCCACTTATCAGCTGTGTGACTTTGGGAGAGTCACTTAACTTCTCTGTGTCTCTGTTACCTCATCTGTAAAATGGGGATTAAGACTGTGAGCCCTACATGGGATGAACTGATTACCTGGTATCTACCTCAGTGCTTAGAACAGTGCTTGGCACATAATAAGTGCTTAACAAATACCATTATTAATATAGTGTTTTTTTTAGTTATCTCTTTTCTATTGATTTTGAATTTTTCTGTAGTTCTGCATTCTTTTTCATGTCTGAGTTGTACACAAAGATGAAGCATGTGCATTTCAGAATTATTACACCTGGCACGGTTCACCTTCTAACAGTGGATATGATAGTGCTTAGGTAGTCACCAACTCATCCCTAACCCCAAAGAACCCCAAATATTTTTAAACTCTGCTGCTTTCCCTACCTGTAATTTATTGTAGTATCTGTCTCCCTTGCTAGACTGTAAGCTACTTTAGGGCAGGGGTCATGTCTGCTAACTCTTGCACTCTCCAAAGCACATACTATAGTGGCTTCCACAGAGTAAGCACTCAATAAATACTGTTGGTGGATTGTAACAAAGGGACCTGGACAAAGCAGACATAGAATTATTGTTCATCAAGGCTCCCAACAGTGGGGGATGCATTTTAAATTATATTATAAATTATTTCTATTGTCCCTCTCCCCCTCTAGACTGTAAGCTCTCAGTGGGCAGAGAATATGTCTGCCAACTCTGTTGTGTTGTTCTCTCCCAAGCGCCTAGTACAGTGCTCTGCACATAGTAAGCGCTCAATAAATTCAATTGATGATGATGATTGAGGCTTATAAGTAGTAGGGTCCCTCTGGACTGTAAACTCATTGTGAGCTGGGAACGTGTCAGGCCACTCTTTGGTAGTCTCCCAGGTGCTTTAGTACAATGCTGTACACACAAAGTAAGCGCTCAATAAATACCACCGATTGATTAGTGGGTTCTGAACAAGCAAAATGAAACACTTGTCTACGTAGTGGGTAACAATTTTTTGTCACAGGAAGTTATGCAGCCTGAAAATCTCAATGAGTTAAATGTGATTTGGGTAAATTCATGGACAAGCAGGTAGAGGAACCATCAGCGTGGCTTAGTGGAAAGAGCAAGGGCTTGGAAATCAGAGGACATAGGTTCTAATCCCAGCTCCACTACTTGTCTGCTGTGTGACCTTGGGCAAGTCACTTAACTTCTGTGTCTCAGTTACCTCATCTGTAAAACAGGGATTAAAAAATGTGAGCCCCATTTGGGATGTTCTGATTACCCTGTATCTACCCCAGCACTTAGAACAGAGCTTGGCACATAGTAAAAGCTTAAAAAATACTGTAATTATTATTATTATTATTAACCATCAGTCATATAGAGGGAAAAATTAGGGATGCCAGTTAACCATTAGGATGGATATGGGAGCAACCATCTCATGATTTCTTGGTGGTGTCTCTGTCAGAGACCATTGGTGAGACCCAGCTCGTGTTCTCATGTACTGTTTGCCTGGATGCTCTTGATTTTATATTGACAGTTGTAGTTCATCTATTAATCAGTGGTATTTATTGAGTGATTCCTGAGGGCAGAGCACTGTTCTAAGCACTTGGGAAAATGCTATCCAACAGAGGTGGTTAGGCCCCAAGCAAAGGTTCTGAGGCTCCTGGAGTTCACTCAAATTCAACTAATATTTTTCTTCCCAACATTGTCAATCTATAAGATAAATCAGTATTCCTAATTGACACGCCTGATTTTGCTGAAATTTCATTATCTTTCGATTTAACAATTGTATTTTTCCTTTTGTTTTCATATTTCAAATGGAATCTCAGGGCATTCACATTCCCTCCCATTTTAAAACCAGTTTTACTTCTATAAAAGGCAGAACACGATGAGAACTTTTTTTTTCTTTTATGAGAGTTGGATAAGAAATCTTTGAAAACTAGAACTTGTACCTTGCGGTGGGAACACACTCAACACTAAAAGAGGAGATGCCCTCAGATAAAACTGCATTCAGTGTAGTTGGTCGGAGGAAAAGGGGAAGAGGCTCACTGAAGGCTGAAAAGACCTGTAGTTTGAATAGTAAGAGGAGCAGTTTTAGTTGCTGTATAGTATTTGGTTGGGGTGAAACAAAAGAATTGACCTCTGAGTTTCAGCCCTGAATCAGAGAGAAAAAGGCGACTGATTAGTTTTGTGTTTTTCACTTACACCTAAACCGCCTTTCCTGTCTGTTTAGTGGACACTTGATGATGCAACATGTCTTTCTCTTAAGTTGCTAATTAGCCGAGAACCCAAGCCAAACTTTCTATAATCGTTGCTGCTCACAACTCTCTTTCTGTGTCTTTTGGCAGAGGTACCAGAATACAGAACCCAGCCAGTAGGATTGCACATTGAAGAGTGACTCTCAGGAGGGAGAATAGAGATGAAATTTGGGAAATGCAAAGTAGTCACAGCGCAGTGGCAGCTTCCACTAGGCCAGGCTGCTTCTCAAGCTCTCCTTTGCATGTCTCACTTTATTCATTAGCATTTGTCATCTTGGAATGTGCTTCTCAGGTACTGCCATTTTTTAATCCAGTTTGGCCCAAGTGAATCTTTTCCTGAATCTAACGTGTAGCTGTGGATTTGTTTCTTTGTTCTGAGGGCCCTTAAAGATTTAGTAATCAATGCTCTTTGTTCTGAGGTCCCATAAAGATTTAGTAATCAATGCCTCTTCTTCCTCCTAAGGAGACCGTGAGCCCCATGTTTCCCACCTGCTTATGTTGTATTAGCTCCAGTGCTTAGTATGGGGCTTAATAATTATTTCAATTTCATTGTTATTATTATTCAAAGATTCAATCCTACTCAGTAGGCTAAATATTTAAAGGAAAGACCTTAAACATGGCAGTATTCTTTAACCGGAACACCTAAAGATCTTTGGAAGTCCCAGCCGATGAATAGTGATATTTTATCGTGGTGATAGAATCCCCAAGTGTTAACCAAATGATCTAATGAATCATTAAGCAATAAGGATGCGATAGCCTGTGGTCCAGCAATTTCCTTGAGTAGGACATTATTAATTGATAGTATACGATGAGTTTCACGAGCTAACAAAGTCCTTAAAAAGTGGCCCCATATCCTGTTTAAAATGTATCATAAATGTGCTTTGAGGTACTGTACCATTGCTGAAAACGGCTATTGTAAGAATGATAAGTAAATAGTGATCAAGAGTCTGAAGGTAGTTATAGCATACGTTAACATCATATGACGTAAGACAACTCCTACAAAACTAGGAGTTTATAGCTTTATAAAATTATAAAGGACTTTATGCGAGTACTAAAGAAGCAATGTTTTTAGAGCAGCATAATCTAGTGGGGGGGAAAAAGCTTGAGCTGGGGGTATCAAGAGAATTCTAATTCCAGCTGTGTCGCTAAGTAATTTTGTGACTGTGGAGGTGTCACTTATCTTCTTTGGGTCTCAGTTCCAAGATGGGGATATTAGTATTTGTCCTTTCTCCCATTAGTGGGAGAAGGAGGGGGGGTTTGGGCCATATGAAATCAATTATAAAAATGTTTTAAGGCCCTTGGAAGAAAGATGCTGTATTAATCAAAGGTATTAGTGTCATTATCGTTGCAGTTTTCAGGTTGTAATTATTAAGGACCTCTTTATTAACAATCTCTTTTACTACATCCTACCAGGTGGATTACTATAGCTATCTTCATTTTACAGGTGAAGACATAAAGGCAGGAGGAATATTTACTGTTGATTTATTCCCTAAATCTATTCACTGGCTTAGAATAGGAAGCAAACGACCATCTTAGGCTTTTAAGCAAATTTAGGTTTGTTCATTTGCAAAATGACTAAACTTATTTTTAGAAAACAAATTGTCAAGAGCATTTGAATCTGGGTGGAACATCCGACTGCTCTCTGGGCGTAGTGGATGCGGCCTGCTTTATTCGTCAGGCATTTGGGTTGTCACTTGTTTCTGTGCTTTCACATGATTTCTCTTCCACTCTTTCCTGATTGTTGGCTTGTGGTTCAATACTGCCCATGACTATCACATTGTCCTGTTTTACTATAAAACCCCCTCCCGGATCTTAAGATCATCACACTTTGAAAGTGATATGAGATGGCGAATTAATGAAAGTCTTGAAACTGGCAGTGGTTCGAAACTGCGCCTAAAAATGCAGCACTTTTGACTGCGGTTGCCGGGTAACTTCCCGTTAGTTTTAGAACAAGCTGGCCCTTTGACTGTGACTTTTGTAGATGTCATGAAGATTCGCTGATGTGTTTGTATCAATCAGTGGTATTTATTGAACACTTACTAAGTGCAGTAAACTGTACTAAACACTTGGGAATAGAGTTGGTGGATGGGATCTCTGCCCATAAGGTGTTTATGGAGAGAGAGGAGATGGGGATGTGTGAAAGAATATTAGATATTCCAAACGCCTTATTCTCTTGCAGAAGTGAACTTGCCATTTCAAGTCTATAGCCAGGGTAGGTGAAGGTGGCTTGTACACTTCTTGAGGTCAGGGATTGTGTCTCTTAATTCTGCCGTACTCTCTCAGGTGCTTAGTTCAGTTCTGGACACAAATTAGGTGCTCAAAAAATATTGTTGGATTGATCGATTAAATCCACAGACCTGAATGGACTCGCTCTTCAAATGTGGCAAATTGAGCTTAATTTGCAAAAGTAGTAGAAACTCCTCTGTCACCCCTTTGCCAGCAACAGGGAGGAGGAGAGGGGCCATGCAAGAGGGAGAGAACCCTTAACTGCTGGCAGCAGAAAGGCGGGTGGGCCAGGAGGAAGGAAAGAAACATCATTAAATCATTCTGCCTAGCTCGAAGCCGGAGGTCAGAACAAAATGAGCCAGAGGAGAGGACCTTTAAGGGGCCTGGAATGCCAAGAAGGTGGGGTGTGATGGGATGGAAAAGCTAACAGCCTCTAGGAAGGAAGATAAACAAAACCAAGGAAGGACCCACAATGGTTTGATAAAGAAGTGAGACAGGATTTTAGCTAGTGTGTTTTTGTTGTTTGTTTTGTTTTAAAAGTGTTTTCATTTGCCCAAAACACAAGTTGTCAACTAGGGGTACAAGCATTCCTGAGGCTACTCCAAAGCACTTTAGGGAAGCAGCATGGCCTGGTGCAGAGAGCACATGTCTAGGAATCAGAGGACCTGGGTTCTAATCTTGGACATGTCTCTTACCTTCCCTGCCCCTCAGTTTCCTCAACTCCAAAATGGGGCTTAATTATCTCTTCTCCCTCCTTAGATCGTGAGTCCCATGTTGGCTGGGGACTGTGACCCGCCTGATTTTTCACACTAGTGCTTAGTACAGTGCTCGTAGAGTGTACATCTCTACGCAGATGACACGCAGATCTACATCTCCGCCCCTGTCCTCTCCCCCTCCCTTCAGGCTCGCATCTCCTCCTGCCTCCGGGACGTCTCCACCTGGATGTCGGCCCGCCACCTAAAACTCAACATGAGCAAGACTGAGCTCCTCATCTTCCCTCCCAAACCCGGTCCTCTCCCAGACTTCTCTATCACCGTGGATGGCACGCCCATCCTTCCCGTCTCTCAGGCCCGCGATCTCGGTGTCATCCTTGACTCATCCCTCTCGTTCACCCCACGCATCCTATCCGTTACCAAGACCTGCCGGTTTCACCTCTACGATATCGCCAAGATCCGCCCTTTCCTCTCCACCCAAACGGCTACCTTACTGTTACGGGCTCTCGTTATATCCCGGCTAGACTACCGTGTCAGCCTTCTCTCTGACCTCCCTTCCTCCTCTCTTGCCCCGCTCCGGTCTATTCTTCACTCCGCTGCCCGGCTCATCTTCCTGCAGAAACGATCTGGGCATGTCACTCCCCTTCTTAAACAACTCCAGTGGTTGCCTATCGACCTCCGCTCCAAACAGAAACTCCTCACTCTAGGCTTCGAGGCTCTCCATCACCTTGCCCCTTCCTACCTCTCCTCCCTTCTCTCTTTCTACCGCCCACCCCGCACGCTCCGCTCCTCTGCCGCCCACCTCCTCGCCGTCCCTCGGTCTCGCCTATCCCGCCATCGACCCCTGGGTCACATCCTCCCGCGGTCCTGGAACGCCCTCCCTCCTCACCTCCGCCAAACTGATTCTCTTTCCCTCTTCAAAACCCTACTTAAAAATCACCTCCTCCAAGAGGCGTTCCCAGATTGAGCTCCTCTTCCCCCTCTACTCCCTCTGCCATCCCCCCTTTACCTCTCCGCAGCTAAAGCCTCATTTTCCCCTTTTCCCTCTGCTCCTCTACCTCTCCCTTCCCATCCCCACAGCACTGTACTCGTCCGCTCAACTGTATATATTTTCGTTACCCTATTTATTTTGTTAATGAATTGTACATCGCCTTGATTCTATTTAGTTGCCATCGTTCTTACGAGATGTTCTTCCCCTTGACTCTGTTTATCGCCATTGTTCTTGTTTGTCCGTCTCCCCCGATTAGACTGTAAGCCCGTCAAACGGCAGGGACTGTCTCTATCTGTTGCCGACTTGTTCATCCCAAGCGCTTAGTACAGTGCTCTGCACATAGTAAGCGCTCAATAAATACTATTGAATGAATGAATGAATGCTCGGCAAAGAGTAAGTGGTTAATAAATGCCACTATCATCATTACGGTGGTCAGAACAGTGCTTGGCACATAGTAAGCACTTAACAGATACCATCATTATTATCATTATTATTGTCATTATGATCAGGGGGGACAGATAATGGGAACTCTAGTAGCGATGTAAGAGTGGGTAAGGGGAGATCTTGCTTTGTGCCAGTTTTGAGGAATACTAAGAGCAGTTTTCCCTTGTCACCTGCTACTGCTGCTGGCTTGGCACTGGCCAAAATGTTCATGTGTTTGTGAATGGAGAGTGAAGGGGGAGAGGAAAAGTAGTACATAAAAGGAGGAAGGTTCTGTATGGGTAGACATGGGACCACAGGGAAACAGTTTATATGAAAATTGACTACTACTCTTAAGCAAATGGTAAGTGTGGTGACTTTCATTTGGACAACCGTCAAGATCTTATTAGAAAATATTACTCCAAGAAATCAGCTACAGTTGAATATAAAATTCAATATACAATATTCATTTTTTGTGTCAAGCAAAAAATCTGCTGCTCCTGAATCTGTGGATTGAAAAAAGCCCATTTGTTTTCAAACTGGGTATACGTTTTGTTACCCATACATCTGTGGGTTTAGTTTAGGGCCTTGTATATGACACAGAGGGTCAAATGTTCCTCCTGACTGTTCTGCGGACTCGTACATCATCATGCTAAATCATCATTCGCAAACCTAGATGGGAGAGTATTTGGAGGTAACTGAGAAGCAGGAGAATAATGCCTCGGGGGGAGGATTGGGATCACCATCCTGGGGTTAGAAGGGGAGCCTTTCATGTTGCCCCCTCGCAGCTCTGGACTCTGACACAGGTGGGCTGAAAATAACCTGCCCCCATTAGAGCTAGGGGTTATAGAGGAGTCAGTCACCAATCAATCAGTCATATTTATTGAGTGCTTACTGTGTGCAGGGCACTGTATTAAGCACCTGGAAGAGTACACTAAAAGAGGTTTTTTGGTTTTTGTTTTGTTTTGAAGGCATTTGTTAAGCACTTACCGTGTGCCAGGCATGGTTCTAAGCACTGGGGTAGATACAAGGTAGTCATATTGGACACAGTCCATGCTCCTCCTGGGACTCACTTTCTTAATCCCCATTTTACAGATGAAGTAAGTGAAGTGGCTTGTCCAAGGTCACACAGCAGTTGGTAGACATGTTCCTTTCCCACAATGAGTTTACAGTCTAGAGGGGAAGGCAGACAATATAAATAAATAAAAATTACAGATATGTACATAAATTCTGTGGGACTGAGGGAGGGGTGAATGAAGGGTGCAAATATAAGTATTAGGGTGATGCAGAAGCGAGTGGGAGAAGAGGAAATGAGGACCTCATCAGGGAAGACTTCTTGGAGGAGACGTGCCTTCAGTAGGGCTTTGAAGGTAGGGAGAGTGATAATCTATCGAATATGAAGAAGGAGGGCGTTCCAGGCCGGAGGCAGGACATGTGCGAGAGGTTGGCAGCGAGATAGAAGAGACTTAGCTAGGTTCATGTAAGTTGAGCAAAGTGTGTTTGATGTAGTAGAATAACAGGGAGGTAAGTCTCCCTCTTCAGCCCTGATAGAAGACGGCTGTTGACTGTCTCTCCACCGCTGTGGAGATGACTGCAGGATATTCCCATAGCTGAAAATATTTTGGACATTTAATCTTCAGATATGTGTGTTTGCAGTCCTGTCATAAGCCTAATGAGAGTGAGGCCATAAGATAAGCTAAAAATAGATTCATCATGGAGAAAAGATTAACTACTGTTGCTTAATTAGCCGGAGTGAAATTTGTTTCAAAACTTCTGAAGATAGTAACATTCTCTCTCATGTTTATTTTTCAGAAACTATGTGAAGGGATACTAAGCATCCTCGAAAGGGACATAACAACGTCCTGTCAGGTGACCTGTCTGGAAGCTCTCCGCATTCTCTCCAGAGACAAAAAGGTTTTAGTTCCTGTCACGACAAAGGAAAACATGAAAATATTGATGAGACTAGCCAAGTTGGATGATACCGAGGGTTCTTTGGAGGAGGTATCAGATTTCCCAGTTATAGTGGAAGCATTAAAATGCTTATGTAACATAGTTTTCAACAGTCCAATTGCACAGAAACTCAGTCTGGAACTTAATCTTGCTGCAATGCTTTGTAATCTTCTGAGAAAGTGCAAGGACCAGCAATTTATTAGTGACATCAAATGTTTTGACTTGCGTCTGCTCTTCCTCTTGTCACTTTTGCACACTGACATCCGGTCACAGTTACGCTATGAGCTCCAGGGCCTGCCACTGCTGACCCAGGCTTTAGAGAGTGCTTTTAGCATAAGGTGGACCGATGTGTACAAAGCTGCTCTAGATCCCAACGGGCCTCCTCTATCACTCCAAGAGACGGATTGCGCGATTGAGGCCCTCAAAGCTCTCTTTAACGTAACGGTCGACAGCTGGAATGTACACAGTGAGGTAAGCTTTAAGTTACAAACTCTTCCAGGGTTGTCATTTGTTTGTCTCCAAGAATCACAAAGTCCTTGGGAAGAGGACCAGAATTGATTCCCGATTCTGCTGCTTCCTGGAGATTGAAAGCACATCTCCTCCAAGAGGCCTCCCCTGACTAAACCCTCCTTTCCTTTTCTTCTACACCCTCTGCGTCGCCCTGACTTGCTCCCTTTATTCATTCCCCTCCTCCTGCCCCACAGCACTTATGTACATATCTTTATTTATTTATATTAATGTCTGTCTCCTCCACTAGACTGTAAACTCACTGTGGGAAGGTATTGGGTCTATTGTATTGTTATATTGTACTCTCCCAAGCGCTTAGTACAGTACTCTGCACAGAGTAAGTGCTTAATAAATATGATCGACCAACTGACTGATAGAACCTGGGTAATCTTCATGAGTTTTGCTTTTACAGTTAAAGAAACTTAGACATTAAGTAATTTGCCCAGAATCACAAAGCAGCAAGTGGTGGAGCTGCTTAAGACCCCAGGTCTTCTGACTCCCAGGCCTGTGCTTTTTTCACTAGGATGTGCTGCTTCTGGTAGGATAGCCACCACAGGAAGTGGAAAAGCCAGTATTTGTTCATAATGTGCTCAAGGGCATTGTCACTATGTCGGTGCAAAACAGAGTTAGCCGAATGCTCCTTGAAATGTTGTTGCACTTCGAATTTTTTTAAAAGTAGTCCAACTGTTGAAGTGAATTATAAACTGAAAGTCCTCTGAATATTTTTTGTAAGCAAGGGGTACTGTGGAGGCCTTTAACATCTGTAAGAAAAGGTAGACAAGCTTTTGGGTTGATTGATTAAGATCAGTTTTGAATATGGAGAACTAAAAGGGAATGCAAGTTTCACAATTGTTACTAATGTCTCAGTAGTATTTAGATATTTGGCTAAGGTAGCTGAATATCTGATAAGGATGTGGAACCGAAACCTGGGTCTCTGGTCCAAGGATAGGGTTTCCATTATTACATCCCATAAAATTAGCATTTTATCAATCCATTATCCTTCTATAATAGGGTCATGTACCAAGGTGATCCTCAGAAGGATCACCACCATTTGAAGAATCAATTCATTTGGAGTTGCCAAAAATATTGTATTTTCAGAGCAGGGAAAATGGTACTCTTGGCCAGGATCATTAATTTAAAATTAGCGCCCAAGAGGCACTTTTTGCCATCCAGAGTTGGAAAGTAGCTTTGGAGGAGGATTGGTTATAATTCCCTCCTGATAGTACTTGTCTAACAGAAGATGACGTGTCTGCCACGCAGATATGTCACCCACAATAGCAGTATATAAATCTAAGATGAAGAGCCTGTAGGTAGGTTTCTAGCCTTCTCTCCTAATGGTCTTCCTATGGAAGCAGCCAGACCACTGGTTTTACAAATTGACATCGGCTCCCACATTTCAGGATTCACCTCATCAGTGACACTATAACTGGCTTTCCTCTGGGGTGTTTCTGCTGACCGTGGCCGTCTTTGCCTAGGCTCATTCCGTTTTTCCTCTCTTCTTCCTCCATTTTGTCCGAGACACCAACATTGCATATGCCTCAGGGAAGTGTAGCTTTGTGTCCTTTTAACCAAATGGTTATGAGAGTAAACTAGCCTTTTTTAAGTACCAATGTAGGAATTTTTACACAGTGTTCCATTTGCGCCCCAGTGAGGTGATGTACTGCTTCAGATATATGCCATTTTTGCCAGCACCTCTTCTTGAAGGGTTATTTTACAAGAGTTAGTTGCCGTGGGCAGGGGAGGGAGGAGTTGTAGTCTGAATTCTAAAGTGCAAAGAGATTTTCATTTTGGAACCAAATATTTGATGAATCAAACAGATTTTTGAATGACCACAGTATGATCATCTTTTTCTGGGGCTTGGCGGAGAATAATACAGGAAGCACACATGCTCTGTTTAACTTTCAAAACTAAATATTTATGCTACATCTCCATGCATTTTAGCTAGTAGTTTGAGATCTTCTACAGTTATTTTTTCATTGTTAATCCCCTCTTTGGGTTTCCTTTCAGCAACAAACTGTACTGAAGGACTGTTAATATACACAGAAAATGTTTTCTTGGTACCAAAAAAACAAAGAAATTCTGTGCTACAAGACTTGTATGTCTCATTAAGAATGGTAGAATTATACAGCCTACCTTTTCATAGAAACCATTGAAGATAGGGACTATTTTGTAAATTTAGGGTGGATTTAAAACTTTCGAAGGTGGCTTGAATTGGGCATTTTCCCAAGGGCCTCCCTCCTCCCCTTTCCTGCCCCCCAACCCACATCCTCCTTGTTTTCTCTTCCTCCCTTCTTGCCCCCGTAACCCCCATCCTCCTTTTTTTTCTCCTCCTCCCCCCTTTCTACTTCTGGGGCAGGAAGAGCAAAACTGCAAAATATAAGATTGACAAGTTTGTGGATGCCTTTTTGGTTTGTAAGTCATGCAGTTAGGATTTAAAACATATTCAAGGGGCATGTTATTCTGACTTATTAAAAATGCTTCTGCCTATAGGGTTTTATATTTTTTAATTAGTATTTCTCAAGAATTAAGTGGGTTAATGAAGCCCTCTGTATATTACCGCTGTATCCTGAAGATTTAGCTGTTCTGTATTATTGCTTCAGTAATCATATGGGTTGTTGAAAATCCCTAGAAAAGAGATCTTTCTTAGTAAAGTCTTCAGAATGGTTTGTCAGCACAGAGCTAGTACATTTTAGAATAGTGACTGTTTGAAAAACCTAAACAGTGGGCTAAAAAGTATACCCGTCCCTGTTTGGGAAGAGTCCACAATGGCCTACTGATTCTTTTTCGTATTATGGTGACAGTTTCAGTGTCTGTCCAGCAGTAATCTAAGAAGCCCTTTTGACTCTTCTCTGAACCCTTGCCTATTCCCACATTACTCTTAAAATCTGCCTAGGCTCCTTTGTAATTTTCCCTTTTTCCTGAATTAGCCTCTTCCTTTTTGCATCTCACTTTCCTGCCTTCCTGTCTTGAAAATGCTTCTGTAATAAGTATTTCTCCTTCCTTTCCCTGTGCAAGGCATTCAGCTGATTCTCAATTATCTATTCTAATGCAACCCAGAGCACAGATAAATGAAATCCACTGAGAATCTCAAAATTATTTTCAACCACCTCCCCCACCTGTCATTTTCTCAGAGCTGCTGACAAACTCCTTATAATTACCTAATTTGAGTTTCAGCTCCTTCATTTCTCCTGCCTTAGAGTAGATAGTACAATGGCAAGAGAAACGGCAGAGGGGCTGGGAGGAAGAAGAAGGGAAAGAAAAAGTGAAAGGCATGAATAAGATAGAAAAATGGAAATTTAGCCCCTCAGGAAACACACTTCTCCTCAGTCTCATGACTTTACACTCCCCATCCCCTGCATGTAACTCTGCTCTCTTTTCTTCCTACACATAACTCTAATGATTCTCCGTCCTTAATGGCTAACTATAAGTAGTAAATAAAAAGTGTGGATTTGGGATGAAAGGATTTGTTTAGGAATATTGGGTGTGTCTTGAGAGGAGGGAAGGGTCTCTGTGACACTTCAACAGAAGATCACATCTCCAGTTTGGCTCCAAAGTAATTGAATCCAGGGGCTTTGGGGGAAATGGAGTCACACCTCCATCACCCTTCTGACAACTCACCCCTCCTGTAAAATCCTTCTCATGTTTTCTCTGTATTTAACTCTCTTACCTAGTAACACCTTTCTGTTGCTTATCTACCAGCATCCTACTTATTTTTCAAATTCCTGTAAAATCGCATCACTTTCCAGGAAGTTTTTATAGGACTCTGTTAAAAAATAATTCAGTAAAGTGAAAATTAATCACAATTCTTTGGAACCCGATTCCCAGGAGAACCTATCTGTTTACATCTCAGTTCCATTTGTTTGAGTTGTTTAGGAGTCCTGTTGATTTTAGACCTGTAGAATTTTTTTGTCGGTACTGGACCGATTCAGGGCTTGGTCAATACTTAGAAGAGTACAAACAATTCTATTGTAGTGTACTCTCCCAAGTGCTTAGTACAGTGTTCTGCAAATAGTAAGCCTGTAATGAATACCATTGATTGCTTGATGAAATACTGCCAAATTGGAATGGTGAAGTTTGTGGAGAGGGTAATAAAAGGTGACAGCTATTCTTTCAGATTAAAGGATTTTTGGTTGGGAGGTTGGAAAATTTCATTTTCAGACACTTCTTTTAATTTATTTGTTATAAATCATTGATTTCTTTTTGATTAATTATTTTAATAAATTAATATAATGATGCCTTTCCCTCATCTCAGAATTTTAAGATTTTAAGAATTTTAAGAATTTTAAAATTCCCTTAGAATTTTAAGATTCTCCTAAGGAGCATTAAATACAATTTATAGTGGTGCTTAACTCTACCTTCTGCATCTACTGTTCATCCTAAGAGAAGACTGATGTGAGAGCTGAGAAAATAGGGAGAAAGTGGTTTCAGCATAGTGTATTTATACTATTTTCCTTTTTCTTCATTGTAACCAAGTAATTAATAATTTCACATCATTTACTACTTTGAGTAAATTGTATTGCATAAAGTCAGGGGGCTTTTGTGTATGTATGTAGTCCTGTTTTCTCCCATTTGGATTGTGACTTCCAGTTTACCTTGAGTTGTTCTGTCCACAATAGTTTTGAACAGTATATGGAGAAAACTCCAAAGAAATGTGGTTTCAAAGCATTATTACTCTGTGACTTTTGGGTATCATGTGTGATTGATTGAATGTATGACCTTTAGCCATTAAAAATGAAAATATTTAAAATGTAAATTTAAACTTTTAAAAGTTTTCCCCCAGTAATAAATTGAGTAGTCTCTAGAGGGTTTTAAGGGCTAGAGATAAGAAGCTATAAGGAAGATTCACTCTTCCTTTCCCTAAAAGTCCATCCCTACCTTGCAATTATAGGAAATGACCTAAATGGATTTTATACTTGTGTTGCCGAAATTCAATCACCTGGGTAAGAAATAAATAAAATTAAGCCAAAATATATTTCACTATAATTCTGCTTTTCTGTTTGAGGGCTCACTGTCTAGTTCTCCAAAGGTGAGCAAAGGTGATTACTTCTGATGTCAGCTTCCAGATGCTCTCAGGATCCTTTTCTGGAAAAAAACAAAACACATAAAGGACTCTTAAAGAGACAAAATCACCTATTCTTCCTCCTTTTTTAGTAGCTTTGGTTCAGGTATGATGAAATCAAAGGGTAAAATCTGGATTGTTCTCCCTGTATCACATTTCTAGTGATACCAAGAAAATTTAATTATGTCTCGGGAAACATTCCAGTAGAAATGGCATAACTGCTTTGAGGGACCATGTCTTAGGTGTACCGCAGGAACTAATTCAGTACCATGTACTTTGAGGACACTCAGCAAATGCATGATGCTGTGATCCGTTTGATTTATTTGTAAATATAATGGGACAAATCCTAGAAAATGTACTGGAGAGCACCGTGGATCTTTGTTTGGAAAAGGCATAGAAAATAGCATCACCCCTATATGTGCCTATACACTGAAACCCTCTAGGTTAACATGCAAAACAAAACTTGGTTGCTGTTGTTCTGTATCCGTTGCAGAGTGACTCTCATCAATTCCGCGTTATGACTGCCATCCTTCGCCACTGTTTGCTAACCATGGGTCCAACTGAAGACAAAACAGAAGAATTGCACAGGTTGGTAGCCTTGCATGATTTTTATATATGGAAGTAGAGATCTTGCTTTCCAAGAATTAAAAAGATAAAAGCTAATATAAAGGCAATTGTCTTATGAGTTAACTCAAGAAGACTAGACAATTGGGAGGAGTTTCCGGGCTCTAAAAGAGGACTGGACTCTAGAAAAATGGGGTGTTCGTGTGTTCACTAAAAGTGGGCAGCCAGCAGATCAGAGAAGCAGCATGGCCTGGGGGAAAGAGCACAGGCTTGGGAATCAGAAGATCTGGGTTCTATTCCTGGATCTACTATGTGACCTTAGAAGTCACCTGTCTTCTCTGTCCCACAGTTTTCTCACCGTAAAAGAGGCCTTAATACCTCATCTCCCTCCTATTTAGACTGAGAGTCCAATTTGGGACAGGGACTGTCTGACCTGATTATCCTGCATCTACCTCAGCTCTTAGTCTACAGTTATTATTGTGTGCTTAAAATGTGCAAAGCACTATACTAAACACTGTGCAGTGTAGCCTAGTGAAAAGAGTTCAGAACTGAAAGTCAGGAGCCCTGAGTTCTTGCTCCCGACTCTGCCACTTGCTTGCCGTGGGCAAGTTACTTTAATCTTCTCTGCCTCCTCTTTTTTGTCATCTGTAAATGGGGCCAAGATACCTGCTTTTTCCCCTATAAGGGACTTGTGCGACCTGATTATCTTTGACCCTGGTGTTTGGCCTTTAGCAAGCGCTTAATAAAAATCATCTTTATCATTATTATTACTTTTGCAAAAGTCAGTTAAGCCATTGTGGGGCTACCAGCCTAATTCAGGAAGAACAGACCCATATGACAATAAGAATATAATCCAAACAACACTGAAAACAACTAAAAAATTCAATAGCCAAAAAATCAAGTACACCAAGTTAAACATTGCTTTGAGGAGGTGGCCTTGAGGTACCACAGGATTCCTGCCACAGCCATCTCATCTGCTTCCTCCTGATCTCCATATCTGGGAGGGGCTTGAGGAAGAGGAGGGAGTTTGCCTCAGCCCTTGGGGCGTGTAGATCTCAGTTTCCCTTCCGTTCAAGACCTTTTTAGAAAGTACTTGCCCTTCCATTCCTCCATTAGGCCATGATTAAGCCTAATAGTCACAGAATAAATCTGTTATTGTAGATTTTTATTTTGCAGGCTGCATCTTCAGCTTCTAATCCAACTTGAAGTAATGAGTCATCTCAGCCTTGCGTCAGAGTGCTCACAATCAGTTGCTCTGGAGGCAGCCTTTTTAACCGTCTACAATTGTTCCCAGGTTGCCCACTTTTCATTTTGAGCACGGGGGCGGGATTGGTGATCACACCATTGCAGGGAAAAGGAGAAAAGCGGAAAGGGGAGGAGGAGGAGGATGAAGAGGAAACAATAATCCTCCTCTTCCTCCATTACTTCTTTTGGCTCAAGGGGCCAGAGGAGAGGAGGAGGATGCTGCTCCCTGGCTTCATAGGTTTCATGGGCTCATCGACACACCAGCTTAAAAGCTGCCATTTTCCATGGCCCTGCTCCAAATTCCTGGGGAAAATTGTAACTTTATCGCCTGGCAGACTGCTACATCACAGGTTACATTTTGTATTTGACCGCCGTGCTCTGTTTTACAACTATAGACCTCCTAAAACCCCTTGATTCTCTTGTGGTTAGGCAAAGATCCGTCTGCTAACTTGCTTATATGTCCCCAAGTGCTTAGCCATGCTTTCCCACAGTAAAACTTCAGTAAATATTATTGATTCATCCATGAAGGAAGTTTTCCTACAAAGTTCTAATCTGAGCTTCATGTAGGCAGGGACTGTCTATACGTATATTTTAGTAGTGAACTCTCCCAAGTGCCTAGTGAAGTGCTCTGCACACAGTTAAGTGCTCAATAAATGTCAGTTGATTGATTCTAAATAAATTAAATCACGAGGATTTAAAAACCCACCTTTCTAGAATTGGGAGCCCGAAGAGGTTCTGTGTTACACCATAGTCCTTTTGTGGTATAGCAAAGTAACCTTCTTATTGTATGTATTGGGGGGCAGAAGTGGATACATAGTGTCCTGTTCAGGCTCAGGTAAATCTAAAGGCCTAAATTAGGCTGACATCAAGGTGAATCTGCCCAAATAGATTCTGATCAGTGAGGACCCTCCCAAGTGTACTCCATGGCTCCATGCAGGAATGTATCTAACTGATTCTTTATAAAAAAGAAGTCCCTTAAGTTTTGGCAGTATGCACCCACCCCCTAAAACCTCTGTCAGGAATGTCTTCCTTTATATTTAAACATCTTCTTTTTGCCCTTGAAGTCAATTTCTTATTTAAGAGGTAGAGGAATCAAGGAAAAATTCATTGTTGCTCAATCCATTCTCAAATCAACACAGAAAACTTACATTTAGATTTAATGCTTGGGGATAAGAAGAACAAAAGACTGAATCCAAGCACTTTTGTTCCCTATATATTTATTGAGTGCTTACTGTGTGTAGAGCACTCTACTAACTTCTTGGGAGAGTACAACACAATATAACAGACACATTCCCTGCCCACAACAGAGCTTATAGTCTAGAGAGGGAGGCAGACACTAAGTAAATTTCAGATATATACATAAGTGCTGTGGGGCTGGAGGGGTCGATAAGTAAAGGGAGCAAATCACGGCAGAGCATAAGGGAGTGGGCAAAGAGGAATCGAGGGTTTAGTCAGGGAAGACCTCTTGCAGGGGTGGGGGGAGAATAATTGTCTATCAGATATAAAAAGGGAGGGTGTTCCAGGCCAGAGGCAGGACATGGATGAGAAGTGGGCGACAAGACAGAGGTCAAGGTTCAGTGAGTGGGTTGGCATTAGAAGAGCAAAGTGTGTGGGATGGGTTGTAGTAGGAGAGTAGCAAGGTGAAGTAGGAGGGGGCAAGCTGATTGAGCGCTCTAAAGCCGATGGTAAGGAGTTTCTGTTTGATGCGGAGGTGGATGGGCAAGCACTAGAGGTTCTTGAGGAGTGGGGAAATGTAGACGGAACGTTTTTGTGGAAAAATGATCAGGGAAGCGGAGTGAGGTGTGGCCTGGAATGGGGCGAGAAAGGAGGCAGAGAGGTCAGCAAGGAGGCTGATCCAGTAATCAAAGAGGGATAGGATAAATGCCTGGATTATTGTGGTAGCAATGTGAATGGAGAGGAAAGGGTGGCTTTTAGCTATGTTGTGAAGGTTGAACTGACAAGATTCAGTGGTTGAATATGTGGGTTGAATGAGACCGAGGAGTCAAAGATAACACCAAAGTTACAGACTTAGGAGGCAGGAAGAATGGTGGTGCTGTCTATAGTGATGTGAAAGTCAGGGACAACAGGATTTGGGTGGGAACTAAGGAGTTCTCTTTCTCACCTGTTAAATTTGAGGTGATGGCAAGATATCCAAGTAGAGATGGCTAACTATATTATACTAGCTGATATTCAGAGAATTCTGGGAAATGTCTGGATTGGGAAAATGTATTTCTTAGGAGGAACTGCTGCAAAAATACGATTCCCACTCCTTCAGGCTTCTTGGGATTAAATTCTGCTTCCAAGAGGGGTTAAAATATTTCCATAACCTGTGGGCTATGTCAGTATTGTATTGTCCAATTGCAGAATTTCATTCTGTCCAGTTTACCAGTGTCCCTTTGACTTCATTCTATTTCCACACCCAAGTGATAGTCTTTCCTTTATGTTTTTGAGGCCCTCACAAGCACAGGAGTAACAGTTTTGCTATCTGGAAAAGTTTAGTTTAGCCCTGGCCGAAGGGGCCTTCTTGTACTCTGTCCTTAAGAGATTGTGGGCCCACAGCCAAGCACACAAAAGACAAATTCCCATGAAAATTTAAATAGAAAAAGCAGAATTCCTTATCATTTATTTTAGGTCCTCTGCTTGATTTTGTTTAACCATCTGAGCATATGCTAATTTTGCATGGCTGTCCCAGTGGTCTTCAGAAATTGGGTGCTTTTTTCTAGGATCAGGCTAGTATATTTGATCTTATTGTTGGTGACCAAGGCCTGGTACCTAGTAAAAGCTGTTTTGGTAACAGGAGATTGTTCCTTAAAATTGGCTGGCCTTTTTGCTGTGACATGATTCTTGTTTGGAGTCCCAGTAAAATAGTTTAAATGGTGGAATTGGCCTTCTGAAGGAGGTTTTTTTGTCTTTTGATTGTGACAGCCTCATTGGTTTGTCATTAACTCAAATGCTTGTCGTTGAAAAATTGATTTCGGGGATCTTAGGGTGCTGAAGATCATCTTTAAACTGACAGCTCTGCTTTTACATGCTGTTGATCTGGAGGAGTAGTAGTCATTCTGATCCTGAAAGGAAGCTTAATCAGGCCACAAATTTTAAAAGAAAAAATTTATGTAGTTCAGATTTTATGTGGAAAATGCCCTGACTTAGTCCAGTGACTGTTGGATACTGAAGAGCCATATCATATATTGGAACTGCCTTGTTTTTGTTGAACACTGGAATAAGCATAGTTTAAGGTCCTGCATAGTAGGCCATTTTCTCCCCACTAACAAGGTTTTAATCAAGGCATTAAGGAGCTCTAAATAGGCCTTGCTTTGAATCTGCATATCAGGAGGGGGCTGGGAGTTAGAGGGGGAGGATGTCATGTCCCAGTGATTAATGATCTCTAGGAAGCTGAAATATACGCAGTATTTCTACCCCCTGGAGTAGGAATGCAAACACTATTGTGCAGATCTGTGCAGAGTCCCTGACTTCCTGGTAGCTAGAGAATTTCATACACTCCTCTACCACAAATAAAACTGTCAGTAAAGTGACAGAGATCAGAAAGCTGGGCTCCGATACTTGAAAAGAATAGCTCAGGCACAGTGATCCAGAAAATTAATTTTGTAGTTGTTTGGGAACTCAGTTGTTTAATAAGAAACCAGTAAAGGGGACTTTCCATGAAAAGCTTAAAACCACCAAATATTTGTTGAAATGAACTCCACATATTTTTTTTGTGATTTCTAAGTTCTTGGAAATCACTTACTTTAATTAAATCATTTAAAAGTGAAGAATTCCTTTAAGATGAGATAACTATAAAGGGGGTGGGCCAGGTTTTTGTTCAGAAGTCTTCCAAGGGTTCTCGCTGGTTTGTTCAAAGGATCATATCCACCCATTGCATCCTGTTATAATTACTCCATGTTTAGAGAGAGATTACATATCTGCAGAATCTCTTTAATACTGGAAAATAATTGTAAAGTTGGTTTGGATTTGGTGGTGGATGTTTTTTGGCATTAATCTTAACTGAATTTTGAAATTAACAGTTCTGGTTAAATTCAAGAAAAAATGGCATTGTATGTCTCAAAAGGGAGCAACTAACTAATATAGAGTTATGAATCACTGATATTTAAAAAGCTGAGTATTTGTTACCTAATTCTTACCTTCTTTAGTTACTTCATTGGTTATCAAATCAGTCCAAACTATTCCATACTTGATCATTCAAATTTTGAATCAGTAAGATGGTAACTTGTGATTTTCCATAAAATAAATATAAAAGAACAAAAATCTTTTTTTCCCGAAGGCAGCAATGGAGACCCTAGTTCTTAAAATCTTACTTTCTTTAGAGACTTTGTTGGTTATCAGTTCAGTCCAAATTATTCCATTCTTTATCATTCAGATTTTGAATTAGTAAGATGGTAACCTGTGGTTTTCATAAAATAAACATAAAAGAACAAAAATCTTTTTTTCTGAAGGCAGCAATGGAGACTCTAGTTCTTAAAATCTGAAAATTTAGGCGTGAAACCCACCTTATGATTATTCTTTAATAGCAGAAAGAATAGCTCAGTTTTGCTAAATAAATATATCAGTATATATCCACAAATGTATCCGTTTAAATTGACTGCCTTGGAGAGGGTTAAGACCTGAAGCAGGTCATAGTGTGTTCCAGATTTTGTCCAGATTTTCTTTTTTACTTTAGATCAAGATGTACCAAGTTTGATCCTCTTACTTTGTAAGAAGAAAATAAAATGTATGTCATCCCAGTATGTTCATTCAGCACACTTTCGCTTTTCTAGTGGAAAGGAATGCTGTAAAAAGATATGGCCGAGTTCTAAAATTGCTTAGACTTCGATTAAAACAAAGTTTTCTTGCATTCAGTAAAGCATTTTAGATGCTAGGCTCGAAACCAGTGTGTGAGCGCCCCCTACTGGTGTGCACCATCAGCCCAGAAATTCTTAAAATTTACAAATTTGTGATAACTGAAGGTGTGTATGGTTAGGAGGGCACATTTGTCTCTGCTGTGAACATGGAAAGACACAAACATCATTTTTTTTAAAGGGCTTATAGATCGTTAGAAATAGATTTAGAACTGTTAAATAGTTAAAGTTGTATTAGCCTATGAAGAGAATGATCAAGCACGAGGATAGTGCTCCTTTGGAATGTGGGTTGGATTTTTTTCACAGTTTTTTATTTAGCATCGGGAGTAACAGGGAAAATATGAGTGGGTCGATTGAAAAATCTAAAAATTAATGTACAACTTGCCCTGTATTTTTCATTTAAAAGAAAAGACCGTGAAAAACCAGTGTATAAGCTTGCTGCTTCCCATTTTTCTGCTTCATCATTCTGGTTGCATCTTGTCTCTGCTGTCTTTTATTCTTCTGTCCCCTACTCAGGCTCTTTCTAAGTCATCTCTCAGACAGGTCTCATCCTTTACTCATGTTGGCCTGTCGTGCCCTTATGATGCTAAATGTTATTTAGGAGGAAATTTTTTTTCAGATCACATTGACGACCGAAAGTCACTTCTAAGCTTCTTTTTATGCTTTAATTTTGAAGGACTATTCGGTTGAATTAGAATAACACATCTTAAAATTCTTTTTTTCAGCAATGCAGTCAACCTTTTAAGCAATGTTCCGGTCTCTTGTTTGGACGTTCTCATTAGTCCGTCAACCCAGGAGGAAACAACCCAAGAAGAAACAACTGAGGAAGAAACAGATTTGAAATACAATACCATGACATACAATGGTATGAATATGGATGCCATTCAAGTTCTACTCAATTTTATGGAGAAGAGAATAGACAAGGTAAAACTGAGAGAGTGCAGGGCTTGGGAGTTGCCACTCAGGAAAACCATTTCCGAAGTGCTAAATCAACAATAAACTCAAGAAATGCATGTTGAAATCCAAATGTGTTTCTCATGAAATTTGATAATCATCAACAAAGGAAATGTGTTTTTTGTAGAAAAGGATTAGCCAGTTTAACCATGAAGACTTTAGAAGTAACGTTGATTAGAATCGGGACCGGAAAAAAACAGGATGGTCAAGTAAAAACCATCCTTCCAACCATTAATCTGTGTTGTGTGTGAAATGAGAATAATGATTGAATTCCTCTCCCAGGTTTTTTGGGTTTTTTTGGTTTATTTTTTATCCCAATCTCTCCAAGGGGTTTCTGCAGTTCACTCAGTTCGGATGGCCAAATTATACTTCCTTTTTACCTACTCTTGGTAGCCTTTCTTTGTGAAATTTTGAGCCTGCAGTTTTCCATTGCATGTTTGGCTATTTTTCAGTATCAGGAGGGGGAGGCAGTTAACTTTGTATTATATTTCTAAACATAAAATGAAGATTACAAAGCATATTGATTTTGACTGGTATGAAGGAAAATTATTGTAAATAATTCACAGTTAATATTCTGCCATCATGGCATGGGTTACATTTGCATTTACTTACCTACATGTCTTTATAGAGATTAACTTTAGTTCTTCTGCTTTGAATGAAATGCCTAAATGAAAATGTTTTAAATTAAAATAAACCCGGGTCCAAATATGGGGGCCTATGATAAATCTGATAAATCAAGCACTCAGTACAGTGCTTTGCACACAGTAAGCGTTCAGTAAATATGATCGAATGAATCAGTGATAGTGACGATATAGGAGAGTAGGTAGCGGTCTAGTGAAAAATCAGGTGGTGGGTTTTAAAGAGAATGAATGTACTCTACTGTTTTCTGTTACCCTTTCCTTAGGTTTTTCAAGAGAAACATTTGTGGTGAACTCCCGACTGTATTATCAAGCGAAAGCTTGAGTTCTCTTATCCTAATGATGAGAGGAGTAGGAGCTGGAGGTTGACTATAAAGGAAAGGAGCATAAATATGCAATTGGCCAATAAAAATTGTTTTTGAAAATCTATTTGCAGTATCGCTGCTAATACGTTGATCTAGACAACGACTCTGCAAATGCTTATTTGGGGTAGAAGGAACTAAAGTTCAACATTAACTTTTGAGCTAAAACATGTTTGATGTGTAGCATTTTTTATACTACGTGAAACTTTATGGAGTCCTGCAAATGAGCTAACTGTGCATGTTTGAGTCCTTTTTAGGGAAGCTGCTACAGAGAGGGCCTTACTCCAGTTCTCAGTTTACTAACAGAATGCTCCCGGGCTCATAGAAACATCAGAAAATTCATCAAAGACCAGGTAAACTATTGATTTATGTTGAGTCTGAAAGGATAAAGTGTAGCTTATGTGACTTTTTTTTGAATGATAACAGTAGTAATAATAATAATTGTGGGATTGGGTAAGTGCTTACTGTGTTCCTTGACAACTGTACTAAGTTCTGGGATAGATACAAGATAATCAGATTGAATACAGTCCTTGTCTCACATGAGGCTCCTGGTCAACAGACAATTGAATGCCCATTTTACCGATGAGGAAACTGAGGCCCAGAGAATTGAGATGACCTGCCCAAGATCACACAGCAGGCAAGGGGTGGGACCATGATTAGAACCCAGGTCCTCTGACTCCCAGGCCCAGGTTCTTTCCCGTAGGTCTCACTGCTTCTCAGTGAGGAAGGATTGGTTGCAATAGTTGGGTTATGGACATTTTTAGTCTTTTTACATAGAATTTACCCAAGGCAACTTTCAAATCTTCTAACAGTGCATTTAAAGAAGCACATAAATGTTTAAAGTTACATTTGATGCTCCCCAGGAATGGGGGGGGTCCCACAGTACTTTTAGCTCAGTAGTGGTAATTATAATTATAGTATTTAAGTGCTTTGTGCCAGGCACTGTACTAAATGCTGGGGTAGATACAAGGTAACCCAATAGTTGTGGGTAGGGAAAGTGTCTACCAACTCCGTTGCATTGTGCTCCCACCCTAAGTTCTCAGTAAGTATCATTCATTCAGTCGTATTTATTGAGCGCTTGCTGTGTGCAGAGCTTTCTACTAAGTGCTTGGAAAATAGAGTTCAGCAATAAACAGAGACAATCCCTGCCCACACTGGGCTTACAATCCAGAAGGAGGGAATTGATAGATAGTAGTTGTGGCATGGTATTTATTGAGCACCTACTGAGTGAAGTGCACTGTATGAGGAAGATTCAGCAATCACTTTGTAAGCAGAGATAGGAGAAGAGAGAACTTGAATCGGATCCCAGTGGCAGAGGAGAATAGAGGCCAACTGAATTCCCAGAAAGTCCTGTAAATTGCTTCATTTTTAGCTTTCTGTCATTTTAGCTTTAGCCTTTTTGCAATCCAAGGATGGGAAAACACAACCTGAACCTAATTCTCCCCATTTCTAAAATGGGAAAGAATAAGGATTGTTAACCATGGAGAGGGTGTTATCGTGTCTTCCTGCACATTTCTGTGTTGATGGAGAATATCTTTGCCTTTCACGGTACTGTCCCCTGTACAACACTGAGGGTCCTGGGGCTATACGGATGACATAAAATCAGGCTTTGTCCCAATGAGCTCTTGGAAATCCTGCCAGGACTGGCACTCCATTCTTATGTTCTTCAGGTCCACTTAGTCCTTAGTCAGATCCGCTTTACAACCCATTCTGAACCCATCTTAAGGCCATGAGAGTTTTGTCCTGGTTGTCCAGGAATCGTGCCATTGTCCAGTTGCTCTTCTCCAGTGGAATCTGCTGTAAAAGCCTGATTCAAGCAGAGGCCATGCAAAGAAAGTAAGGGAGGGTCTTTTTCCCTCCTCATTCCTGGCAGACTTATTGATGGGTCCCCTGGAGCTGCATCTGAGTTTGCTATTTGTTCAAAACCATCAGTCAGTCAATTGTATTTATTGAGTGCTTACTGTGTGTAGAGCACTGTACTAAGCACTTGGGAGGGTGCAGTTAAACACTATAGCAGACACATTCCCTGCCCAAAACAGGTTAGGCTAGATGGGCAGACAGACACCAATATAAATAAGTAAATTACAGATATGATGCTGTGGCACTGGGAGGGGAGATGAATAAAGGGAGCAAGTCAGGGTGACGCAGAAGGGAGCTGAAGAAAAGGAAAAGAGGGCTTCGGGAAGGCTTCTTGGAGGAGATATGCCTTCAGTAAGGCTTTGAAAAGAGAATAATTGTTTGTCAGATAAGTGTCAGTTGAAATAATTTTCCAGAGGCAAGAACAAGTCTAGCAGATCCCGACCCAAAACGATCTCTGTGTCTGGCTGTGTACCTGAATAATTTACTTGGTAAAACCTGAGATTTGCTTACATGGAGGGAATTCACCTGTGGAGACTGGTTCCACTTGAATGGCTCTAAGCATCTGCCCTGCTTCTCTTCTCCCTGCTCAGCAGTTCCCTGCTCCCTCTAGAGAAGGTATCAACTTCTCATTGCTCTGGCCAGTTTGCACCCTACTCAACTGCTTCGGTCTCCCTCATGTTCGGGGTTCCCTACCGCCCCTGATATTCGTTCACAGATGCCAACTTCACCATGCCAAGCCGGGTAGGCATCAGAGGGACTACTGTACTCATTTTGTTCGACTCCCCTCACTCAGCGTGATGGGTTTCCGAGCCTTTTTTATATTAGTGAGACGTTTGGGGAATCCAATAAAAACACAAAAGCCGTGGTTACAATTGTGTTTGCTGCTGGGATTGTAATTTTGTTGGTTTGAAGGAAACCTATGTAGTTGGCTGTGGGCAGCCCCTCAACCTGAACAAATGGTTAATCTCACCAGCTTGTTATCGACTTTGCTACATGGCAACTTCTTACACTGTGAAGCCCGGTAACCCCACATTTGATGATCAGATTTCAGTTTCTTAGGTGGGTTTTCCCGGTCAAGTATCTTAACCCAGAAATTTCTCACCTTTTGGCTATAACTTTCCTTGATTTATTTATTCTAGGTATTGCCACCGTTGAGGGATGTCACTAATCGGCCTGAAGTTGGCTCAACTGTGAGGAACAAGCTGGTACGACTTATGACACATGTTGACCTTGGAGTCAAGCAGATCGCAGCTGAGTTCCTCTTTGTCCTCTGTAAAGAGAGAGGTAAAATTCAGCTTTCTTTGACCTCTGCTTTGATCCCACTTGTAACAATGGAGATACCCTCTCAGTGAATACTTACAAAAGTCTCACTCTGTCCCAAAATCTAGAGGAATATGGCAAGAATCAAAATGGTTCCTCGCCTCATTCCCCCACCCTTTTTACGCTCATCAGTGACTGCCATTACTCTCCTTAATTTTTACGGTAAAACCGTGAGGATTTTGTCTTTTTTCATCAGGGGCTTTGAACTCTTTAATGTGGCATTTGTGTGAATCTAAGAAATACATATAAACTTATTACTATCATCTCTTTGAGAGTAGGCCTTAAAAAGAAGCCACTTGAGTTGTAAATTATTCAGTTACTCTTCTTATGTCTATTTCTCCCCTCACCCTCCGTTTATACAATTAAGCGTACTTTCTCTTGACACCAATCTAATGACTTTTGGGCCTTTCAGAAAACATCCCTTTTTAACTGCCCTCCAGAAAATCCAACTGAAAGGATTTTTCCTTCCATTGTACCAATCAGTGTTGAATATGCCAATTTTGTGGCTTGCCATTTAAAGGTGAAAAGTTTTCTGACCTTTAAGAATCTGAAATGGAATTCCTCAACTTGATTATATTTATTAAGCAAAATGATATTGCAGTCTTAGTTGATCAAGAAGTTTCTCTCTCAAGGTGACACATACAAGCAACATACCTTGATCATAATAATAATCTCTAATTAAATATCATCTGCCAGACTTGTTCAGCATCAACTTTTTTCCGGATTGTTCCATTCTGTGAATTTTGAAAAGAATTACCGGCATTTTATAATTGCTTTTTCCAAGAGGGAATGCAAGCTTTTTTAAAGCTTTCTGTTTAATTATCAGGCTTGAATAGAGAGTCACTTTGCTAGAGGGAATCATGGAGTATTAGAGCAGATACACCCATATGAAGTCCACTTATATTTTAAAAGTGAAACTTGCACTTTTTGAAGGAACAACCTAGTTCAGTTCTTGGAATTTCATGGTTCTAGCTCCGAGTTCCAAGTCCCTCTGAGTCAATGCACATTCTTTTACTTGACTTGTGAGAGTCCTCCAAAGTATAATTACCTTCTCCTCCTTTCCAACCATCTCTCTTTGGGTAAGGGGAGAGTAAATATAGATTAAATATAGATGTGGTTGCTCTCAACTAGCAGATTGTTTGAGCCAAGTTGTCGGCCTTGGGCTGCAAAGGCTGGATTTAGGAAGCAAGTTGCAAATTAGAGTCTTACGTGTCACATAAAGCTGTGTTAAGAGTTACTGAGCTCTCTTATGTCTTGTACTAAGGGAATTGAATTCTCAGTGCCACCAGTAAATCAGCTTGTGAACTTAATGCAAAGTTCCCGAAAGTCTTTTTAGCACTTTTCAGCCCTTAATTCCTGTTACATTAAAAAGGCAGCAGTGGTTTGTGTATCACATGAGGATTTTAGATCCTTTCAAAGACTCGCTGATATTTTCTGGAAGCCATCATGTTTGAACAGGGAGCTGTCAGAAGAACAATACAGAGAGGTAGTGGCAGAGTCGGGTATTCTCAGTGGAAAGACTTCAGCTCTGGCATTCTCTCTCCCAGATAGTTGAGCACGGTTTTGCGCTTTCGGAATAGCATGTAAAACCCGAATGTTAGCTCATGCCTGGGGAGAAGACTTCAGTCATTTCCCCTTCTTGATGGGAATGAGAGAAAAAGAAAGTATCATTATTCTTTTACACCGTCAGAGCTTCCTTCACTGATAATAACTCCACCTAGCATTCAACCGATACGTTATTGGCAAAAAACACTTTGAACTCGTCAATTGAATGACTTGGCTTGCCGTGACAACTGACTATTTAGAGGAGAGGAGTATATAGCAGGCTGAAAAAGCTATTTCCCGTTTTCTTCTCTAAGTCATGATTCTTAACAGTAGCAAATTCGACCTGTTAGCCTTCTCCGAGTGTTATGATTTTACCATGGTATAAAGGCCAAATTTTCTGTAATTAGCCACACTTTTTAAATTAACCTCTATCAGAAATCGATGAGGAAAATGTGACTCGAATTTTTTTTTTAATTTTAGGCAACTCCTATTGTTAACCACATTTCTAAATTGTAAATATTTTCATGAACAGTCACCACTAAATAATTTTCCAAAGTTGTGTGCAAGTTAAGATGTATTCAGATAGGTTTTCCTATAACTTCTGTTTCACTTTGGCACTTCATAGCATCTAACCTCTCAGGTATTACAGAACTGAGCCGACCACTGAACTAATCTTCATAACACTTCTGGGAAATATTTTGTCCTGTACTCTCAGTTCTCCTGTAACACGGGGGTTACATTCCTGACAAACCCCACATTAAAACTAGCCCTATTACACATGATTTGAATGGCACCCCTATGGGCACACAGCAGTTTCTCATTCATTCAGTTGTATTTATTGAACGCTTACTGTGTACAGAGCACTGTACTAAGCCCTTGGAAAGTACAATACAACAATAAAGAGAGACAATCCCTTCCCACAATGGGCTTACAGTTCTCCAACATTGCATTGCATTTCCATCTAGATACCTTCTTGTCAAAAAAACCTTCCCAGACTCCCTAATGGCATCTCTGTGGACACATGGATTTTGGAGGGGTAATGAAGACCCCATTGTTTAATACAGTGGAAGGGAGGGAGCCAGAAGAATCTCTGTTCGGAATTGACAGATCACATATCCATTTCCTGCCTCTGACTCGTGGTGGGCACTGTGACTGTGGAGGAATTTGGAAGGGTTGCACTCCCTCAGTTACCCCAACCAGATAGAGCCTCAGGGTCAGGGGTTGGTATCGTTCCTGTGATGTCACTCAGAAGGGAGAGAAGTGGAGTTAGCATCTCTTTACCCCTATTAGCCCTCCTGGAAAAACTCACCACCAGCCGTTAAAGCAAACTGTCCTCTGCTCTGTTTTGACCCTGGGGACCTGACTGGAGCAATTTACCTAAAGGAAATCCTTCCCTCTGCTTTCAATCCATTTGAAGTCCTAAAAAAGTATTCCCTAGCGAGTGGTCTCTCTGAGAGAAACCCCCTCGGGGTATTGACCTAGTTTTGAAAAGTGTTCTCTTTTTGACTTTACAGTCGACAGCTTATTGAAGTATACGGGCTATGGCAATGCAGCAGGACTGTTGGCAGCCCGGGGCCTCCTAGCAGGAGGAAGAGGGGATCACTGGTACTCAGATGATGAAGATACAGACACCGAAGAATACAAATCTGCAAAGCCAAAGTACAGTATTAAGTTTTTCTTTCACTTACCTGGTACTGCGCGTTACTTATTTTCCTTTCACTTTCCCTTGCTTTGACTTTCCTCTTCCAAATGTTTCCTCTTCTTTGAATTTGGAGAGGTACTTAACGATACCGAAGTTTTTAATAGCTTTTTAAGGAGTATCATTATTTAAAAAGTGATATGATTGGCATCTAAGTGACAGTGGGAGGACAAGATTTCAAGAAAGTAGTATGTTCTGTTACCATGATATTTTAAATAAATTCATTTTTCTACCCCAGGCATAATAATGTATATAAAACCTCTAATTGACGTTCAGCTTTTCCAGATTCCACTGTCATACTCTTAAGCAGTGATGTTTTGTTGTTGTTGTTGCTTGACTTCCTCTAAACTAATAATTATTGTGGTATTTATTCCGCTCCTGTAATGGGTCAAAGCACTTGCTAAGCATTGGGGTCGATACATGTTCTTCAAATTGAACACAGTCCCAGGGCAAATTGAACACAGGGCAGAAATAGGAGGAGCAAATACCCAAGCCCCATTTTACAGATGAGAAAATTGAAATACAGAGGTTTAGTGACTTCCCCACTGTAACTGTGACTTGTCACAGTGGGCCATTCTAGGAATTCCTGGAACCAGAACTCAGATCTCCTGCCTTGTGGTCTGAGCTCTTATTTCTAGGCCATGTCGCCTTCCAGTTCATCTACACATTAATTAATCCAGGCATTAGAACAAAAAATAAATATACTGGAAGGTTATTTGGATTTCCATGCTTCTGTATCTCTGGGCATTGAAGAATACCCAAATTCCAGACACTTCTATTAAAGTCCCTTGGGTCTCCTGAAGGCAGGGCAGTAAAACCTCTCCTGGTGTCAAATTGTCCTTGTAAAGAAAAGTGAAACAGAAAGCTGGCTTCACAGGGAACTTTAATCAGGCTAAAGTTTGAAGAATCATTTCATGCCAAATGGCCTGGACTATATTGATGCCTTGAATTTTAAAAAGCAGAGCATCCAGATTCACGGACTGACTAGTTGCCCTACTTTTCTCAAGTTTAAAAGTCTCCCACAATAGTGGGTTTCTTGGCTGTCATCCTGGAATAAAAATCTGAACTATTTTCTTCAGTTTCATTGTTCTGCAGAACATTGAAGGGAGATGCTTTTCCTTCTTTGTGATTTTTAATGTGGTGCCAATGAAATCAACTCACAATCTTTCAAAAACTATGGCCTCCAAGGGTCAGGTGATTACTAAGGAACTCGGAAAAACAAATGATCATCTTCAAAATTAGTCCCTCTAAGTTTTAGGTTTGATTTTCCATTTTTTTGTGGCACAGAAATGCTTGTTGTAAACATTAAAGAAATAAAACTTTCTGGAGGAGGTGGGATTTTTAGAGGGTCCTTGAAGATGGGGAGGACCGAGTTCTGTTGGATTGTTGTGGGGAGGGGGGATAGGGAAAATCCAGGCCAGAGAAACTCAGCCCAGCCTAGGGATTAGAGGCAGGTGGGCTAAGGCTTTATCTACAAAGGGAGGACATTAAACACGGTATAGTCTTTCTTCCTTTGTGAGGTAATATTGAAAAATGATTTCTTACATGTGATGGAATACAAATACCTATATGTATCTCAAGAATAGAGAGAACCCACAGGGTAAAGTACATTGTTTTAGATATTCATGAGGTAATTCATTATGATCTAGATTTTTGCGGAGGCTAAAGGGGGGTTGGGGATTTTTTTTGTTCTATTTTATGCTATTTAAGTGATTACTGTGTGCCAGGCACTGTATTAATCACTAGGGTTGATAGAAAATAATAATAATGTTGGTATTTGTTAAGCGCTTACTATGTGCCGAGTACTGTTCTAAGCGCTGGAGTAGATACAGGGTCATCAGATTATCCCACTTGAGGCTCACAGTCTGAATCCCCATTTTACAGATGAGGTAACTGAGGCACCGAGAAGTTAAGTGACTTGACTTAGATTAGATTAGATTAGATTAGGATTAGAACCCATGACCTCTGACTCCTAAGCCCGGGCTCTTTCCACAGAGCCACATTGCTTCCCTACTCAGATGCTCAGGTTGGACACAGTCCATATCCTAAAATGAGCTCGCAGTCTTAATCCCCATTTTACAGATGAGGTCCCTGCAGCCCAGAGAAGTGAAGTGACTTGCCCAAGGACACACAGCAGACAAGTGATGGAGCCAGGATTAGCAGAGCCCAGGTCCTTCTGACTCCCGGACCCGTGCTGTATCCACTAGGCAATGCTCCTTCTCTATTATTAAGCACTACTGTGTCCAGAGCCCTGTACTAAGCACTTATGAACCTAAAAAGTAGAAATCACAGCCCTTTGCCTCAAGGAACTTAGAATCTACATCTGTTTATTCCTCAAAATTTCATAATTATCTTTGTAAAGGAATCTTTGTGCTTGGATTCTAGAGTAAGAGCCATCCTGACTAGTTTGCAGTCTTGGCAAAAAAAACCCACAAACTGTCCTGTTGATTCACCTGGCAAGAAGACTGTTTTCCTCTGAAAAAAGGGAAGATATGAGAACATTCCTGCTCTTCTAAGGAGCTTTACCAACCTAGACAAGCTTAGAAAATCAATCCTCTGGAGGAGTGGTTTGCCTGCCAAACCAGCTTCCCCAGAGCAAGCATTCTCCTTTCCTAATATCAGTTCACAACAGTTGCTAGTGCTAGAGAAGGTGAGAAAGCTGCTATCAAGTTGGCCCTTGCCCAGTTGTCAAAAATGTAAGTGAATTCTGATTACTGCACCAAGGGAACCTGTAATCCCTCAATGGAATCTGAGACCAAGAATTGAATGTAGTTTACATTCAAGCTATGGGTATCTGGGAACAGTTAATATTGCAGCAATCATTTCTGTGTCAAAATAAATGTATTTAATGGGCTGGAAAGGGGCCTTCTGGTGTTGGCTCTCTTAGAGAAAACTAGAGAAACACTTCAAATCAAGTCGGTCGGGCCACAGGCTTTCTGAGTGACCATTTTCATTTAAACTCTCTTGTTTAAAAAACAAGTGAAAAATTACCCCAGAAGGTCCACATGATTTCTAGCTTCCTTGATGTATATTCTTAGGGAAGTGTCTGATCCAGTATGGGTGAAAAAGCCTGGTGCTGGATGTGTTTTCATATTCTCTCTCTCCTCTGTCTATCTCCCCACCGCCCCCACACACATCTATAAACTACCCCCATCATTCACAACAGCCCTCCATTTGATGCCCCCCTAGCTATGACTCATTTCTACCTCATTCCAGTGTGGAGTCAGAACTAGTTATTTTTAGCTTTTCATTCAATAGTATTTGTTGAGCGCTTACTATGTGCAGAGCACTGTACTAACTAAACTAACTAAAGTGCACCTTGTTTCAGGTTGGGCTAACTTGTGTTTCCATCAATAACAGCTGCAGCAGTGGTGCCCAGTCCAATGACTTAGCAAATAATATTGATCCCCCCCCGGTTCATTATTAGCTGTGCTTTTGGTGACCTGAACTCAACAAACATCACAGGAAACCAATGGGTGGAGTTTTACCACTTTTTTGTCAATTGAAGCACGGCACAAAAATGATACTGTAATAGTTTCTGATGGTGATGATGGTATCTATTAAGCGTTTACTATGTGTCAAGCACTGTTCTAAGTTCTGAGGTAGATACCAGTTAATTAGATTAGTCACAGTCCCTGTCCCACATGGGACTCGCATTTTTAATCCCCATTTTACATATGAGGTAACAGTCACAGAGAAGATGAGTGACTTGCCCAAGGTCACACCACAGATAAGTGGTGGAACTGGGGTTAGAACCCAGGTCCTTCTGACTCCAAAGCCCGTGCTTTCTCCACTCGGCCAGCCTCCTTATATAGGCTAGGCTTCTCTCCAACACGGGAGCCAGCACCATTTTAGTGCAGAAGAACAACACAAAATTACATCATGCTGCATGTGGGGCAACATGACAACATCGAATCCCAGCTCTGCTACTTGTCAGCTGTGTGACTGTGGGCAAGTCACTTAACTTCTCTGTGCCTCAGTTCCCTCATCTGTAAAATGGGGATTAAGACTGTGAGCCCTGCGTGGGCCAACCTGATTCCCCGTGTTTACCCCAGCGCTTAGAACAGTGCTCTGCACATAGTAAGCGCTTAACAAATACCAACATTATTATTAACATCATACCCATTTTACAGTTGAGGAAACATAAGCCCAGAGAGGGTAAGTGATTTGACCAAAGATAAACAGCAGGCCAGTGGCAGAGCTGGATCTTAAACCTCAATAAATGTGAATGAATGAATGAATTTTTCCTTTGTATTCCTTTGTATTTAACTGCAGAGTGAGCTAATCAATGAATTTATTATCTGAGGTGAAAAAGTGGCATTAGGCTATTCTCAATAATAGTCACTCTCCTCCCCCAGCACCCCCACCCCAGTATTTTTTGTCGATCACAAAACAAACTCTCTTCTATCTCTGGATGTAAAGTGAGTTGTCTCCTTAAAATAATTGTGGAATTTGTTGTGGGTTTTCTGTGTACCAACAACTGTACTGAGCACTGGAGTAGATCCAAGATAATCACATTCAACACAGTCCATGTCCTTCATGGGGCTCACAGTCTAACGGGGAGAACAGATATTGGATTCCCATTTTACAGATAAGAAAACTGAGGTACAGAGAGGCTAAGTGACTTGTCCAGGGTCACACAGCAGCCAAGCTACAGAGCTAGGATTAGAACTCAGGTCCTCTGACTTGCAGGCCCGTGCTCCTTCCATTAGATCACTCTTCTTCTGTAGGCCATTCTACTCTCTTATGAGCAAGAGTGAGCAGTAAATCCTAATATTGCCATTGATTTTACCAAATCAGGTTTGTAAAACCCACAACACTATTGTGTAGTAAATCCACGTTGCTCTTCTTCATTCACTGGGTAGAAGTCACTTTCTGAGGGCAGTCTTCTTTTAATATCCCACTCCTCTCTTAATCCTAAAGCAACTTTTAAATGTTATATTAGAATTACTGCCATACTTTTGTTGAAACCTAAAATTGGCTTTTATGTCTTGGACCGAAAAGTATAGAAGGAGCACAATTTTTGAAAAAGTACGTAACTTTTTTCTTTCTTTTTGTAGCATTAATCTTATTACTGGTCATTTAGAGGAGCCAATGCCGAACCCCCTAGATGAAATGACAGAAGAACAGAAGGAATACGAAGCCATGAAACTTGTCAACATGCTTGATAAACTTTCCAGGTATTGTATTTCCTTGCATTTTTGTTTTCTTTGTCTCCTAATGAGAGCGCCAAAGGACAGTGAAAATAAAGTCCTTTGGGTTGAATGAAACAGAGTGGCCCAGGCGGTCAGTCATATACTGCAAATCTCTCTTTGGCTGCTATCATTCCATATGTGTTTCTTGTTGTGCCTGTCATTTAGAATCCTCATCAAATGTTCTTCTTTAAAGAATTGCAGTGTTAACTCAGAAAAGCAAGTAGTGGTGTTGACCTGTCCACAAAGGAGACTGTAAATTGGATGTTTTGGGTTCTTTAAACACTTTCTTACGGTTTCTTTGTCTGCAAGATGTCACATTGCCGGCTGTTTGATTTTTGGAGTGTGGAATCTGGGGTTCTGACCATTTAAGGAGCCGTTGGAAACAGAATTTTAAAACACTGGGCATTCAACAGGAAAAGCCTTAAATGAATGGCTCAGGTGAAGAGCTTTTGGAATTTCTGTATGTAAGTGATGAAAGATAGCGCTGGATTTAGTCAGTGCCATAAGATAAAGATGACAGATAGCTGGTGTAAAACACCGATCAACTTTTAAAAGATATTTATAAAGTTTGAATTTCCTTCCACTGGCTGAGTTCTATTTTCTGACCTTTGGTTGAATCACTGTCTTGCTTGAGTTACTCTGGGTGAGAACCTTTGTGTTTTCAGTGGCAGTTGCCATTAGCCTGATTTATTTCCACTGGCCCTCTCATTATTCCCCACAGCTATGTGAGTAGCAGCTAAAGTGGAAAGAGTAGAATTGAGGGGAAAAGGCGTTGAGTGGCAGAAAGGATCACAGTTCATGATTTCTGTGGAGGCAGAGGAGGAGGAAGAAGCAAGGGAATGGCCAAATTCAGGAAAATTGTGCTATTGCAGTTAAGGTCGATTCTAAAGAAGTCTAAGACATCCCAGAATTTTGCCCCCAGAATACTCAAACATAATAATCAGAGAACTTGAAGTCACCTTAAAGGATCAACTGGTCCAGCACCCTTCATCTGGAAGATGGATGGCTAATAATTAGGGTAGAGTAGAGTTATTGCAGTCCCAGGAACTAAGGAACAGGAACTAAGAAATATACGGTTGTCCTCTGCACAATAAGAAAATAGCAGAAGCAACAGTGCAGGGCATGTAAAGGCAAGGTGGGTTGCAATTTCTGCAGGGAACTGCTTTAGCAATTACTGTTACATTATCTAGCCCCTTCCCTGACCCCCAGGCACAATGCATGCCATCCAGAAGTGATACTAATAGAAAATAAAACATTCATTTCATTTCCTAAGCAACCAAGAAAGATTGCTTAGGGCGTTCGTGAGGAGTGAAGATTTGGGCCTTTTCACATGGAAGCAAGTTGCTGGTGCTTCTCTCTTGCATATTCCAAGGAAGGGAGATCATCCTGGAAATCAGTCAAATCTTCCATGCAATACCTTGAAGCAAAGTTATCATTGCAACTCTCCCACGTCTGAGAAGTTTTTTCAGTCAGGGAAGATCGGGGCAAACGATCAATCAATTAACGTTATTTACTGAGTGCAGAGCACTGTACTAAACGCTTGGGAGAGTACAATAATTCCGAAGTAGCAGACACGTTCCCTGCCCATAACGAGCTTATAGTCTCGAGGGGGAGACAGATATTAATGAGTAAATAATATGTAATATGTACTTCAAAGATATGTACATAAGTGCTGTGGGGTTGGGGCGAATATCAGATGTCCACTTGTCACAGATCAAGTGCATAACTGACCCAGAAGGGAGAGAGGACTTAATCAGGGAAAGCCTCTTGGAGGAGATGTGACCTTAATAATGCTTTGAAGGTGGAGAGAATAGTGATCTGGCATATATAGAGGGAAAGGGAGTTCCAGACTAGGGGAAGGATGTGGGAAAGGGGTTGGGGGTGAGATAGACAAGATCGGGGCACAGTGAGTGAGCTGACAGTAGAAGAGTGGAGTGTGTGGGCTGGTCTGTAGTAGGAGATCAGTGAATTGAGGTAAGATGGGATGAGATGATTGAATGCTTTAAAACCAGTGGTAAGGAGTTTCGGTTTGCAGAGGTGGTTGGGCAGCTAACCGAGGTTCTTGAGGAGTGGGTGGCATGGACTGAATGTTTTTGTTGACACATGATCAATGCAGCAGAGCGAAGTATGCCCTAGAGTGGGGAGAGACAGGGCTGGGAGGTCAGCAAGGAGGCAGATGCAGTAGTCAAGGCAGGGTAGGATGAGTGCTTGGATCAGCACAGTAGCAAATTGGAGAGGCAAAGGTGGATTTTAGCAGTGATTTGAAGGTAGAAACACTAGGATTTGGTGATAGACTGAATATGTAGACAGAATGAGGGAGATGAGTCTAGAATAATGCCAAGATTACGGGCTTGTGAGATAGGATAGTGGTGTGGTCTACAGTGTTTAGAAAGATGGGAGTTGGCGGAGGACAGGGTTTGGGTGGGAAGAAAAGGAGTTCCGTTTTGGCCATGTTTAATTTTAGGTGTCGGGGGGACATCCAGGGACAGGTGTCCTGAAGGCAGAGGGAGTTCAGGTCTGGAAATGTAGATTAGAGAATCATCTGCATGGAGATGGTAATTGGAGCCGTGGAGTGGGTGTAGATGGAGAACAGAAAGGGACCTAGAACTGACCCTTGAGGAATCCCCACCGTCAGAGGGTGGAATACAGAAGAGGAGCCAGCAAAAGACTTAGAGTGGTCAGAGAGATATGAGGAGAACCAAGAGAGGACAGTGTCATTGAATCCAAGGCTTGATAAAGTCTTAAAGAGATGGGGCTGGTCTACAGTGCCAGAGGCAGCCCAGAGGTCTAGGAGGGTTAGGGTAGAGTAGAGTTATTTGAGTCCCATCTCCCCTAGGGGCTTGTGCATGAATCATTTCCCATTTCCAATTGGATGGTACCTAAGGCGCACAGTATCAGTTAAAGATAAGGACCCACATGCATGAGTGTTTTTTGAGGGTGCTGTCTTTTTCTTTCAAAGATTCTGCTGTTGATGGAGGATCCTCATCATGGGGGTAGCTAATAGGACGTGTGCAGAACTGGGGCATGTACAGGTTGGCCTTCTCTGCCTTTCAGTCAGCAAGGATTGCTATTTTTGATGGATATCACCACTTTCTTGAAGCACCTGCTCAGGTAGTATTTATTGAGCAAGCACTGCAGTTTTAGGCAAAGAACTAACCACTCAAAAGGATGTTCCGCACTCGATTAATCAGTGGAATTTACTGCGTGCTTGCTGGGTGCAGAGCACTGTACTAAGCACTTGGAACAGTTCAGTAGAGTTGAACGATGTGATCTGGGCCCACAAGGGGCTTACAGCCTACAGGAGAGAGGGAGAGACAGATATTAAAATAAACTAGAGAGAGGAGAAATAGTTGAGAATAAGGCTGTGTCCATAAGTGCTCTGTGGAGCTGGGTTGATTATCAGAGTGCCTAATATTGATGCATTTAATGATCACTGTTCTCAGTGGGGTGGCTGGAATGAAGAAAGATGCCATGAGTGCTCTTGTGTGTTTTGAGACCCAGGACTGAGTAGCAGGAGAGCAAAGTAGAGTAAGCCATCTCTCTCTCTTTTTATGGTGGTTCATTTTTTTTTCCCTGCAACCAGCAAGTCCTTTCATCGGTTTTGCTCAGGGAAAGGGTTTTCTGGAAAGAGACTCCATAGACTTTAATTTTATTTTTCCCTCCCACTCTTTCTTAGCTATACACAGCACTTCCATTACTGAATCCCTGCTAATTGCCGGTACTTTGTACCTCAGTAATGAGAGTCTCACCAGTAGTTTGCACAGTGAATCCAGGCCCCAGGAGGGCAGTAAGCAGGGTAAGCCATTTCTCTCTCTCTTTTTCACTAGCTTGACCCAAAAAAGCATTTCCCTGCTCTTACCTTCCTGGCTGATGTGTGGTAGAGTATGGCTCTTTCCTTTTCTAGGGTTGGTTGTTATTTAATAGTGTTAATAATGTTGGTATTTGTTAAGCGCTTACTATGTGCAGAGCACTGTACTAAGCGCTGGGGTAGATAAAGGGTAATCAGGTTGTCCCACGTGAGGCTCACAGTTAATCCCCATTTTACAGATGAGGTAACTGAGGCACTGAGAAGTTAAGTGACTGGCCCACAGTCACACAGCTGACAAGTGGCAGAGCTGGGATTTTTTCCTCCCCCACTCATTCCCTATCGACAAGCGTCACTTCCTTATTGCAGCCTTTTGGATTGGGGAGCTGGATGATGGAACATTTCATTGCTATGCAGTCTCTTACCTGTATAGATCTTGCTGTATTGCTCTGCTGTTTTCCGGCTCCAGTCTGTGTCGTGTAGAGGGCAATTATACTTCTCATGCGCTTAGTACAGTGCTCTGCGCACGGTAAGCACTCAATAAATACGATTGAATGAATGAATGAAATAAATGAACTCTGTTTTTTTCTTTTTCATTCTTGTTGTTCTGTTCTATTTTTCATTTCTTGTTTTGGCTCTTCCCTTGGTTTTCCAGAGAAAATAGACAAGGTCATTTAATTTTTCTGTGCCTCAGTTTCCTTATCTGATAAATGGAAATTCACTACTTTTTCTCCCATAGGAACTGAGTTTTTTGTTTAGTTCTTTATAGTCTTTTTTAAGCACTTACTATATTCCAGGCACTGTACTAAGCACTGGGGTAGGTACAAGATAATAGGTTGGACACAGTCCATGGCCCATATGGGGCTCACAGTCTTAATCCCCATTTTACAGATGAGGTAACTGAGGCCCAGAGAAGTGAAGTGACTCCCCCAAGGTCACTTGGCAGTCAGGTGGCGGAGCTGCGTTTAAAACCCAGGTCCTCTGACTCCCAGGTCTGAGCTCTTTCCATTATGCCACACTGCTTCTCGGCCTGTGTCCGAGCTGATTATCTTGTATCTGCCCCAGCTCTGGAATACAGTGCTTGGCACATAGTAATACTCTTAATGCCATTGTTATTATTATTCTGCTTCTGGGAGACTGTAGGTATGCTGATGTTTTTAAATTGTCAGGGGAGGCAACTTATACTTCATTGGAGTAAATGGGCATGTGTTTTGCTTATGGCTTTTTGGTTTTTATGGTATTAAGTGCTATGTGTCAGGCATTGTTCTAAGCATTGGGATAGATACAAAGTAATCAGGTTGGACACAGTCTTAATCCCCAATCTTAATCCCCAATTACAGATGAGGAAACTGATGCACAGAGAAATTAAGGGGCTTGTCTAAGGTCACACAGGAGCAGGGCCGGGATTGGACCCCAGGCCCATCTGACTCCCAGGCCCATGTTCTATCCACTAGGCCACGCTGCTTCTCTTTTATGGTTGACCCTACCCCTCTGTCTCTCCCTGAAGAACAGGTATTCTTCCCCACCCCACCTCCTGGTCTCTCCCCTCTTCTGCCACCCTCCTCCTCCCCAATAGGGTTTTTAAAATGGTTTCCTCCTTTCTCAACTTCTGTGTGCCCCTGCAACCTCAGAGGTAGGTGCCAGGAAGGAGTCTAATGTGGTGAAATTGAAACCAGTTTATTGTGAGACAGAAGCAGGATGTGGATTTAGAAATGTTATAGGGGCCATTTCTCTTAACTTGAAACTCCTTTAAGTTGAGGAGTGCCTGCATTAACTACGATAGTGACACTTTTATAAATAACTTACAGCATCTAAGAATCCCGTCATTCTTCTAATCTTGGTTACTGGTTGTGCTTATCTGACGCACCTTTTCCCCAAAGAAGTCACCTTACATTCCTGTGACTGATATACCATCTTTATTTTACAGCTGAAGAAGCCCAGCTCTATAGAGCCTTAGATTTGCCCAAGTCACATAGCAAGTGATTAAGCGGAGTAGGCTGTAGGACCCTGGACTTCATCTGGGTTTATCAGGTGCATCCATTTCAGGACAGATAACCAAAAACAAAGCCGCTGAAGGCAACTAATCTATTCATCTAAGTTTATTTTTAATCTCATTTTATTAACGGCAAACTTAAAACATCCAATTAATTCATCCTTGAGTTTCTAATAGTAACTAGCATTTTAGGTGGACCACTGGAAATTCTGGCTTTTTCTGGAATCTCCGTTCTTAGGGTAGGTGTGTTTTTCTTGGTTTTGATGACTTGGGATTATTTATAGCCTGGCGCCTTCAAAACCATCACTTTTATTCACTCGAGGTCTCTGATGATCATTCTGATTTCAAGTCTGTTGCCATGAATCAGGTTAGCTGTTAAGATATTCTTCCTCCGATGTTGGCTTGAAACTCCATCTTGGTTTTTATGAAGACTTTAGCAAGGTCTCATGGGAGAGGAAAATTATATTTTATAAGACAGTGAAATAGGAACTCTTTAACTCTTCTTTGCCTCCCCAAATTTGAGTAAATTAAATGGACCCCTGCAAATTAAGCAAGAGATTAACAGGGGCTTGTGTTTGTGGTTACAGCAAATCCTGTGTGGCTAATGCAATTACATTTGCCTTAGCTACAGCAAGCAAATCATATTTGCTTGAAAGCCAAGGAAGAAAAGAGCCGATTGGCTTAAACTTTGTCCAAAAGGAAATTTATTTTCCTTTCTATCCTAATTTTCCTAACTAAACCCTATATTGAGATTGCCTTGGGTTCTTGAAGAACAGGTTTGCAGGCTGTTTATAAACTTATTATTCTATCAAAATCCTTGTCCAGAATTACCCTCGTCATACCTCCACTGCTGATCCTGACCTTTCTGCCAGACCCTTGGCAACTCTTAGTACTATTTTATTTTTTTAAAAGAGGAGGAATGCTTGTTCAGTCTGAAGAAAACTCATTCAGAACTTTCCCTTCAGATTCTATGGCATAGGTGAATCAAACCCTTAATATTTGAAAAGTAATAAAAATTACATTCTTTAAAAAACAGTTTTTCATTAATAATGTGGAAAAAAAATTGGGACAACTGTAATGGTTAAAAAAAAAAAGTATAATTAAATTTGAGGATTCCACAGTGGATTTATGAGAATTTTATCTTTTCCAGAAACTCGATTGTTGAAATAAATGAACATTACAGAATTTTGTTCAAATAATGGTCACTGTGTGATTGGACTGTGATACAGTGCAAGCAGAGTTATTGGTGAGAACATCAATTCTCTTGGATGAAATAGGAAGAAGTGTCAAGTGAAAACATTACAGAATTTTGTTCAACTAACAGTGGTTGTATGAAAGGACATGTAGTATTTACTATATGGATTCCTCAGAGACCACTGATGCTCCTTCATTTCTTAGATCAGCAGGTAGAACTGCTTACTTGGAGCTCTTCATTTAAGTTCCAGCTGGAAGGGCTATCTCGCTAGTAGGGAAACATCAAATAAGGATAATCTCCATGGGATATTTGCTCACTTAGTTACTTACCTTCTTCAAGTTGTAAGACTTCTCTGAAGAAAAGGAGAGTAGCGAATTATGGTATTTATTAAGGGTTTAACTGTGTTCCATCACTGTGCTAAGTGCTGGAGCAATAAGGTTTTCCACTGCACAATTCCAATCATGAGTGTGTAACCTATTTAAAAGTATTTATTTGGCAAATCTGAATATCCATCTGTTATTTATGGATTAAGTGGCTTCTCTGTGCAAAATACTATGCTGGTTGTAGAGGCGATCACCAGGAATGATGAATGAACTTCAGTCCTGAGAGCAAGAGTCTGCATGGAGGAATCGGTTACTGTCCTAGTGGCGTGTACATTGCTACTTGTATTTTGTGGTCTATGCCTTGACATGTTTCTGCTGGGACAAGGAGCGCAGCAAGCAAATAGGTGAAAAGAGTCATAGCACATTGCTTAGTGCATGTTGGGCTTTGCCCACATTGACCGGATGCAGGCAGAATTGGGGTTAGAACTGGATCTTTTTTTTTTTTTAATTGGTATTTGTTAAGAGCTTACTTTGTGCCGGGCACTGCGTTAAGTCCTGGGGTAGATACAAGGAAATAAGATTGGACACAGTCCAGGACCCCACATGGGACTCGCAGTTGTAATCCCCATTTTATAGATGAGGCAACTAAGGCAAGTAAAGTGACTTGCCCAAGGTCACACAGACAAGTGGCAGAGCCAGGATTATTAATAATGATAATGATGGTATTTGTTAAGCATTTACTATGTGTCAGGCACTGTTCTAAGTGCTGGAGTAGATCCAAACTAATCAAGCTGGACTTAGTCCCTGTCCCACATGAGGCTCACAATCTTAATTCCCATTTTACAGATGAGACAACAGAGGCACAAAGAAGTTAAGTGATTTGCCCGAGGTCACACAGCAGACGAGTGATGGAGTGGGATTAGAACCCAGGTCCTTCTGATTCCCGGGCCCACATTCTGTCCACTAGCCATGCTGCTTCTCTTAATTCCCAGAGCAGTGCTTTATCCCCTGGTCCAACAGCAGTACTGTAAAGCACTAGATTGTGTCATGGAAACTGTATATAAATTACAGTTATAATACTGTAACTTGAGATACGAATCCTGACCTCCACAAGTTGCACCGTAATTTTCTATATTGGGGTCATTGCTATAAGAGGCAGGCAGTGATTGATTGATTCATTTGAAGCAGAATCATGCTTTTTGCTGTCTTGGTGAAGACAGCATTCATTTTAAATTGGGGTTAATCTTTTAGAGTTTTATTTGATAGAGCAGATATTCATTTTCACAGCCAGTTGTAGTAAAATATACCAATAGCTCATGATGGATAGGCAGAGTCTGTTCAGTTTAAAAAGGAGACCTGTAAAGGTGTTCACAAAACCATTTTTGGTAGATACATTCCCCCAACTATCGAACTTTGAATTGGAATTATCCTAGCCCTAGTTTTCAGTTCTGAATTCTGCGAAACAGTTGAAACACAGAAAAAGGTTGACAGCAGATGTTAAAAAAAACAAACTGCCAGAACGCCTAAAGCAAAACTCCTGCTTTCAAGGTCTAAGGGTTAGTAGTCAGGAAGTAACAATGAATACGATCTGTTTCTTACTCCATTAGTCTTATTCGGCTCCAAGTCGTAGGTTGTTAAAGCCTCGGACCGGCTTCATACAGTAAGCGGTCGGAGGTGCCTTTGTGAACAGGAAGGGGAATGCGATGGCTCTGGAGCAGGAGGGAGGAAATCGGAGTAACTGGTGGGAGAAAACTCTAGGTTTGGAATTCAAACTGACTTGTGTGTGACATCATTACACTCAATGAAACCAGACTGCTGCCGAGAACCAGATTGGGTGGCAACAGCTAAGCCGTGGGCAAAGGTTGGCTTGCCACCATCTGGCACATGGACTGAGACTGGCCAATGGCTACATGGGGATGCAAGTCTACTGGATAGGCCCTCTGCTTAATCGACAGTGAGAAGCAGCGTAGCTCAGTGGAAAGACCACAGGCTTGGGAGTCAGAGGTCTTGGATTCTAATCCCAGCTCCGCCTCTTTTCAGCTGTGTGACTTGGGGTAAATCACTTAGCTTCTCTGGGCCTCAGTTACCTCATCTGTAAAATGGGGATTAAAACTGAGCCCCACGTGGGACAACCTGATCACCTTGTATCCCCCGAGTGCTTAGAACAGTGCTTTGCACGTACTAAGCACTTAACAAATACCATCATTAATTACTTCTGTTAAATGCTCCATAGTACCTAACCCTCTTTCGAGAGAGGGAACAAAGCACAGATTCTAGAGTTATTTGTAAACAGCTTACCGTTCAAGAGTTGATATTTTGGTGGTGCTGTAAATGAATTTGTTTCAGACATTTATTTGGAATATTTGCGGTGACTTTTCTTTGGCTTTTTTATTAAATTAAACGTGCCCCAACTTAGAATCTAACCAAAATTTACACACAGTAGCGCACAAAGATCAAACCTCGGGAAGATGTGCCAAAGGACCCATCTACACAGCCTTATTGGCAATGTTTGCAGCTAATTAAAATGTATTATTTATCTACTGATTTTTCCCATCTCTGTACAAATGATGGGAGGAATTAAATATTAAATGAGTAATGGTTCTTTTTCCAAGCCAACCTTATTTTAATAGGAGGAATTTCTTTGCCAGTGAAATGGTTCCCAATTATCACAGCTTGGTTTTGTTATACATTGAACTGAAGTCAGCAAAACAAGTATGTAACAGATCCTGCCTAAATAGCAGCCTCACTCATTAAAAACACGGAATTAATCAGGGGGTGATTGAAGAAGGCAGCGCCGTGTAGATTTTTTTTTCTCCCCGCTTTTCTTCTTTTCTAATCATAGAACAAAATAATGTTACATGAAAGGATCGGAACTATTATGTAGTACTCAATTAGAGAGAGGTGAATAGGTCCCAAACATGCTGTTTTATCAAAAGAGCAGACTGGTGTTTGCCTGACTGTTGTTTCATTATAGACTCTGTCATTAATTCCATGTGTCAATACTGTCCCGTAGCACACAGGGCAGCAAGAAAGAAGAACCCTTGAAAGCAAGGGAATGATTTTTTCAAGTCGTTATCAAGCTAAATGGCAAGCAGGAAGCCAAAACTTGTATAGGTAAATTTGTAGGGACTCTCGGGAGATCATCGAGTGGGGAAAAGAATGTATTTTACCAACTGCTTAATTGTGTCCTGTCTTCCAACAAGCCTACTTGAATCGAATGCTTTGTTTGCACTGAGGAAACGTGAGCTGCGGATTAGAGTATTCCCTTGCTTCCCGGGTCAAGTCAGGGCTGGATGAAATCTGTCAGATGTGCATGTATGTAAATGGGCATTTTCATATTTGAGTTGGAAAAACTCCTGCTGTCTGAGGGGAGGGGACCGTAGGAGTCGGGAGGCCCCGCAGAGAAGTTCCCCACGGTTACTGGAGCCTCCGGAGAGGGTCGTCCAAGAGGGCCCGGCTGGGTTTGGCCGCCCCAGAATCCGCTAATGCAGATTCAAGCTGTTGCGGTTTCTGAGCCCGAGAGAGAGCCGAGCAGACGCCCTCGGTCCAGGTTAGTCGCCGAGAAAGCCTCCGTTTTGCTGCCCTGAACATTCCTGAGGGGCAGTTGAGGCGTGACCAGAATCTGCATGAGCCAAGCTCAGCTTGCTTCCCTTGGCCTGCTGCCACTGCCCTCTGCCCTGGCCAAGTCCTCCTAGGGCCTGCTTCCAGTTGGTGGTTAGAGTGACTTTGCTAGATAACCGTCCATTCCAGTTTAAGATTCTGAAGGCTTCTGCCCCTCCTCGGGCAGATGCCTGCCCTATTGACATACCTTCTGGGCTCTTCTAAAAGTGCTTAGGTGGGACTCCGCTCCACCCCTGGTGAAAATGAGTGTGATGTAACATACATTCAGTTAGCAAATGTTGACCAGCTCCGCAGTTCTGTTTACCACTGAGGTATCAATTTGTACGTGCTAGAAATCTATTATGAGCAATGATGATAATTGCGGAAATCAAGTTCTTACTATGTGCCCGACCTTGCACTAAGCTCTGGGATAGAAACAGTTTAATCAGGCTGGATGCAGTCCCTGACTCACACGGAGCTCAGTCTAAACTGAAGGAACGACAGGTTTCGAATTCCCATTTTACGGGTGAGAAAACTGAGGCACAGAGAAGCCAAGTCACCTGGCCCAGGTAATACAGCAGGCAAAGGCAGAACTAGGATTAAAATCCAGAACCTCTGACTCCCAAGCCCAACCTCTTTCCACTAAACCATGCTGCTTACTCAGTGGCATTTACATTATTCTTTTCATCCCCTAATTTACAGTCAATATCACGTATTTTTAGAATGGGAAAACATCTTGAAATAATTGCTCTGTTATATTTACGTATGCATATTTATGTTTAATATCAATGTAATTGTTAGTGGTTGTGGCAGGGAATGTGTCTACCAACTCTGTTATATTCTGTTTTCTCAAGCGCTTAATACAGTATTCCACACTCAGTAAGTGCTCAGTAAATGCCATTGGGTGATTGGTTGATTTCTCAGGAAATAACTCAGGGGAGTGGGGGACAGCTAGCCTGAATATGAATTGCCTTTGTTTTGTTGGCAAATCACCCTAGAAATGTCTTGTTCTTGTAAGCTTTAACGTGGAACGACCCCTGAAAATTTTCAACTGTATTCCATGCCAAAATGAAAATGTCATAATTTGCATAGGTATTTCAGCAGATGTAAATATTACTTGGTGCATTCAGGAGTTGATACTATTGATGTATGTGGAAATTGTTTGAGCTTCCTGGCCCAGGGGTCTAATACTTTAATAATGTTCCTGGGCAAATGATAATCAGTCCTTCTACTCAGTAGGAGTCCACTGGGAACTACTTAACTGAAATACCTTTCTTTTTGTAAAAATCCAAGAGAGTAAATCAGTGAACCAATCAATGGTATTTGTTGAGCACTTACCGTGTACAGAGCACTGGGAGAATATAATGCAGAAGAGTAGATGTAGTCAGCCCCTTCCCACAAGGAGCTTGCAGTCCAGATGGGGAGACTGATGTCCAAATAAATTAGAGGGATGAACATGGAAGTACATGGGGCTGGGGAATGAGTAAATATCGAAGTGCTTAAAGAGAACAGATCAAAATGCATAGAGGGAGGGGTCAGTTAGGGAAGGTCTCTTGCATGAGATGTGATGGGGAGAGAGTGCTCAATAAATTACATTCATTGATGGAGTGAGAGAGGCAGTCTACTGAATATGAATGGGGAAGGAGTTCCAAGCCAGGCAGAGGCTATGGGCAGGGGGGAAGTGGCAAGCAAGGCGAGATGGGGGAAGTGTGACTAGGTTGAAGTTAGAGGATCGAAGTATATGGGTTGGGTTATAGTAGATCAGCGAGGTAAGGTAGAAAGGGTTGAGTTTATTGCATGCTTTAAAGCCAAAGGTAAGGAGTTTCTGTTTGGTATGGAGCTGGATGGGCAACCATTGGAGGTTTTTGAGGGGAGGGGAGACATGGACAGAATATTTGTTCGTTTTTAGAAAAATGATCCATGCAGTGGAGTGGAATATGGGCTGGAAAGGGTAAATATAAACTGACATTTCTTGAAAGGCTTTCAAGATCAATTGAGAACTGTAGTCACTTAGCTTTGGAGCTGTAGTTACTTCACGTCATTTGGTTCAGCCAGTTGGTGTTCATTTGGATTCCCTGACATTCAGACCTGGGAACCTCACAGGGACAACCTGCCCAAATTTGAGTCACATTGAAGCTCTGGGTTTTCTAGAGGACTTTATAGCTTGGAAGGGAAGCAGACTTGGAACTTAACATCAACTTCTACAGTTGAATAAGTTTAGCCCGTGTCATTAATTTTAATATTTGATATTCAAAACTGTCAATAAGGACTTTTACTGACATTCCAGACTAGTGGCACTTAAGGTTGTTTTTCAACTTTTCAGAATTAAATCTCCAAGCCTTGGGCTTTCATGTCCCACTGGACTTTAGTTTGTAGGCTTGGTATCCACCTTGCTGTTTCTACTCTGATCTCTCTGCTGTTTTCTCCCTGGGCCTATAACACAGTTGCCTGGTACAATTGTTCAATTGTTATAATACTCCTCTATAGCATCCTAACTCGGCACTCACACAGACAGAAATGGAGAAGTTTCTACCCAAGTGATCATTTCTCTCCTGCTAAGGAATTTCACAGAGTTGTCTTAGATGTTTTAGTGATTAGAGAAGTTTTCAGAAGATGATGTATTTAATTTATGTGGAAGGTAGATTAGGACAAGAGAAAAATCTGGGAGTTTGGCCACTAATACTTCCATTTGCCATAATCTCCATGTAATAAATAGGAGTATATGAAAGGATTAAATAAATCTTTCCTAATACTTTTTGATTGGCTTAATCAATAATTAATCATCTTGAGATGAGGCTGTAACTTGTGGAGTAGATATAATTGGATTAGCTGTGGAGAGGCAGTTGGAAGCTTTGAAGAGATTAAAATGGCTGTCAATCCTGTAATTAAACTGCCACAAACAAAAGCAATAGTGTAAAAAAAAAAAAAAGGAAAGAAAAAAGAGAAAGGGGAGGGAGAAGAGAGAAGCCTGACTGATTCAAAATGAATCAACAAGTACTTAAGCGCCACTAGAGGTTGTGGAGGCAGAACTAGTCTGACTGATTTATTTCAGTGAATGAAATGAATATGTATCAAATCATCCATTTAATTGTGCGTCTTGCCCACAGTGGCAGGTGAAATTTTGGCAGCCGCTTCTTCCTTAAAACAAAACGGTTTCCCAAAGAAAAGCAAGTGTTATTTATTCCAAACAGAAGAGACCTGCTCCGTGCCTTGAGCCTCAGACTTTGACTTTTCATAGCTTTTAATTGGCTTAGTAGGTTTGGCCTGTGTGAATGAAGTCTTTTATCTCTCCCTTTTTCTTTTCAGTCTCCTTTCATCTTTCCTGGTCCAAACACACAGAGAGAGCTTCAGTAAAATACTTTGGTTTTAAAGACTTTTTTTTTTTTAGGATGTGGGTTTGGTGTGTGTTATGTTGGTGAATACTTTTTCTTTTATCTCTTTTACAGAGAGGAGGTGATTAAACCAATGGGAGTGAGACCGGATGGTACAATGACGCCTTTGGAGGAAGCCCTTTGCCACTACCAAATCACTGAGGAAAACAGTTCAGATACAGACTAAAGCATCACCTGCTTCACTCTCAATATCGCTTTTATCAGCATCTTTCTGTGTAGCTCCAAGAATCTCTTTTTGTCTAAACATTTATGCCCTTGCTTTGGCTAGAAACACATTAAGTGGTTTACTTACTCCAGATGCTGGATATTTAAAGAGATGCTACCAAACTGTGTGTGATATTGAGGGGTTTATACGTGTATAGATAGAGAATGGAGTTCACGGCTTATGAGCAGAAAAATAATTGCACTTCATCAGGACTGGATTTAAGGACTGTTATAATAGCCCAGCTGAAACATGTCTAAAATTTTCCAGACCTTTTAAGGCACATTTCAGCTGGGTTCTGCATTTTGTTGGTGTGACTTGACTCTTCCTCACTCCCTCAAATGTACTCATGCAAGTGAAGAATCAGGGATGATGTAATTAAGTTAGGAGTAAAGGGCGTTAAATCTATTAGACTGAGTAGGTGAAGCCAAAGTAGCTGTCCATAATCCTTGGGCCACTTCCTTCATCTTTTTCAGCTGAATTATATAGGGTTAATCCTCCAGTTCTAAGATAACTAGTTTGTTAATGGTAACGGGGTGGGGGGAAAAAAATCAGGTGATTACTGTTCATTTTTATTAGGGCTGTTCATTTTTACATTTAAAAAACTAAGGTTCGGTCAAAGTGAAATCATGTAGTAGAGGAATGGGCCTATTTGATCAATGGTTAAAGCAGAAAAGGGTTTTTTTTTCCTTTTTTATAGATATGCTTAACCTTTTAAAACTTTAACTCTTTAAATAAATCATTTGGGGGTTGATTTGGTTTGGCTTCTGGAGTATTTCTTTATGGAAGGGATGCCAGAAGGGGGTTAGCTGTGGGTGTCCCAAGAGCCAGCCTCAGTAGAGATGACAAATTGTTAGGTGAGGGGAGGGGAGGAGGTGGCAAATGTGTATCAATTCACCAGTTATATCTAACCTGGTCCAGTTGACTTCAACTGTCCTGCAGGTTGAGAACTTGATTGGGAATCTTACCGTAACTAGAGATTTCCCCCATGTTGATTTCTGGTGGCTTCCTATAGTTTTAGCTCAAGGCTAGAAATTAGACAATATATGGTGTGTCTACTGTGATGATTTTGATGATGGTATTAGTTAATCGCTTACTACATGTCAAGCACTGTTCAAAGCGCTGGGGTAGATACAACCTAATCAGATTGGGCACAGTCTCTGTCCCACTTGGGACTCACCGTCTTAATTCCCATTTTACAGATGAAGTAACTGAGGCCCAGAGAAATGAAGAGACTTGTCCAAGGTCACACAGCAGACACGTGACAGAGCTGAGACTAGAACCCAGATCCTATCTCCCTGGCCTGTGCTCCATCCACTAGGCCACAATGTTCTAGAAGCATAAAATGAAGGCAAATGACAAGGTCGCCACCCTTGAGTTTAGAATGATAATGGCCCAGGAAATCTCCGTATACATCAATCACTAAGGATTGATTGCCACAAAGTAGGCAATACCAACTATGCAGAAACTGTCGCAAAGCATGCAGAATTCAGTTTAGCGATTAGCATTACGTACTCAGAGCAATAGGCTGATGGTTGGCCAAGACTCCACCAAGAATCACCATCAAATGCACTTCTCAGTCCCTCAGAACCCGGCCCTTCACCAAGGCCTCCTCCTCTATCTACACCCCCACCCCTGCTGCAGCTGTGAATGTTGGACTCTGAGTCAAGAGGAGCCTGACTCAGTTCCTCTAGCTCCCCTACCCGATAATAATCACGGTATTTACCATTGTTCTTCTCTTCAGTTGTGTTCATATTTTTACGGTTCCCTCTTCTCTTATGTGTCCGTTGCCTTAGACTGTGAGCTCCTTGAGGGCCAGAGGCCAAGTATTTTTTCCCTGCACTTAGTACAGTGCTTTGAAGAGAAGCAGCATGGCCTAGTGGATGGAGCACAGGTCTGGAGTCAGAAGGACTTGTTTTAATCCTGGCTCCGCTGCTTGTCTGCTGTGTGACCTTAGGCAAGTCACTTCACTTCTGTGAAACGGGGATTATGACTATGTACCCCAGGTGGGACATGGGCTTTATCTACCCCAATGCTTAGTACACTGCCTGGCACAAAGTTTTTTTTAAATACCATTAAAAAAAAAACACAACAGGAGCTCAGTACTATTACTCTTACTACCACTAGATAAGTGTATTCCACAGCTTTTTCCATTTCCTAAGAGTTCAGAGTCCCAGGATTAGACATTTGCTATATGGACTATCCAGACTGATTAACTTGTATATATCCCAGTGATTAGAACAGTGCTTGGCATACAGTAAGTGCTTAACAAATACCCTAATTACATGGTAAATGGGGCAGAAGCTTTGAACCAGACAGATTATTAAAAAGAAAGAGTAGGTGTACCTACCAATCTATGGTGCTTACTCTGTGCAGAACACTCTACTAAACATTTGGAAGAGTATAACAGTGAGACACAACCCCTGTCTTCAAGGAGCTTAGACCCTAGCAGGGGAGATGGATAGTAAAATGAATTAGAGGTAGGGGAGCAACCCAGGTACAAAGATAAGTACATAAATGCTGTGTTGGTGAGAACCTAAGTATTTAGGGGGGTAACATACTTAAATGTATGATTGGGAAAGGTGTTTGGTTTTTTTTTAAATTGTATTTGTTAAGCACTTAAGCCAGGTACGGTCCTAAGAAGTGGGATAGATACAAGGTAATCAGGCTGAACACAGACTGTGTCCCCCATGGGGCTCACGGTCTTAATCTCCCTTTTACAGATGAGATAGCTGAGGCACAGAGAAGTGGAGTGACTTTCCCAAGCTTTCACAGCAGGCAAGTGGAGGAGCTGGGATTAGAACCCAGGTCCTTCTGCCTTCCAAACTGATGTTCTAACCATTAAAATAGGATGGAGCTTTAAGAGATTAGTCAGGGAAGGCTTTCTGGAGGAGATGGAATTTTAGTAGGGCTTTGAAAAATGGAGAAAGTGGGGGTCTGTTAGATGTAAAAGAAGAGGGAGTTCCAGGCAGGAGGGAAGACTGGAGGATGAGGTCCATGGTGAGAGGAATGAGGTTCTGTAAATTGGTGTTAGAGGAATAAGGTTGCCTCCATAGTCATCAGGATGAATGTTCGAGAAGGAAAACAAGTAGACTGTCCTTCCAATCACTTTGTGTTGCTGCTGTTAAAGACGGTACTAGGATGGGGTGATAGTTGGTGTCATGCTGGATGGCATTTCTTCTATCCAGTATATTTACTACCTGCTAGTCTGCTATTCTCCATAGACTTATGAAATATTAATTTGGCCTGTAACTTGTCCAAGACCTCCAAAATGTTTACAGTTTTTAGTGAGCCTCCTAATATTTCAAATGGGACAAGGGCTGCAGGGGGAAGAAATGTGCCTTGGGTGAAAGGGGATATACAGGTAAAGAGTGACAGTCATCAAGCCCCAACAGTCACAAGCAGAATCAGGATGATAAGCTGCTGTTAGATTTCTTTGGTCACTGGACCCACCTGTTTCTCATGCTGCTTTAAAAAGCTATGGCCAGAAGTTTTCTCTGGAAAGCAGGTGTTGGAAAATTCAAACTCTGCTGGTCAACTGATTACAAGCTGAACCTATAAAAGAGTACTTCATACTTCCTTACCAGTGTTTGGGGAGTGAATATTTGAAAAGTGCTTTGAGATCATATGGGCCGATCCTCCACCCCAAACTCCCAATTTCATTTATTGGTGCTAAAGAGAGGGTCATTTCTCTTGGGTGGACTGAAGTCATTAAGTCAAAAGGCCCGTCAAAAAATACTTGGAGTGTACACCTAAAGGTCTTTAAGCAGGACCTCATGTGCAGGCATTAGGAAACATGAGCAGTCTTCTAAACTGTAAGCTCATCATGGGCAGGGAACATGTCTACCAACTCTCTTGTACTCTCCCAAGTGCTCTGTTCACAGTTAAGCACTTAATACATACCAGTGATTGGATTGAGGACCATGCTTTAGTAAACCCCATGAATGGAAGTATGACTTAAATTTTGAGCCCTTTTATTCACAGTGCTTATGAGGAAAGGATTTGCCAGTTTAGGTGACTGGTGTAAAGAGAAGCAACAACCAATGAGAGGGTTACACAATAACCTTGTGATTTGGGACAGGGAGAAGTGAATGCTTTCTGCAAACCCATTTCACCGTTCAAATTCAGCAGAAACACTACTCAAGTCTCTTCACTTTGCCATTGACACACACATATCCCTTTCAAAAAAAAAGCTAGCTTCAAGCAATCCATATTTGAGCACTTACTGTGTGCAGAACAGTGTACTAAGCCCTTGGGAGAGTACAATATAAAAGAGTTGGTCGACGTATTTAAGTGAAGAAACTGGACTGAAACAGACATGTGGAGTCTCTTACTCAGAGCAAGGAAATTCCTAAAGATCCTGGAATTACAGATCACCAAAACAGCCTCCTTGGAGCTTCCCTTGAGCAACAAATACACAAGCCCTCCATTAAGCCCTGCACCACATAAGGATGGCCATAAATAGATTGTGCTACTCTTCCAATCTTTGCACAACCGCCTTCTGGGTAGCAAATGGAGCCATTTGTCTGATGAGTCCTCTTTATTCCTAATCCAGAGTATCAGTGAGAGTTAGCCAGCCCCCAACAGCTGATGAGTAAAAGTAGTCCCTGATGCATTATGTTAAGACATGCTATAAATACAACTCTGGTGGGAGACATTTTGTACTTAATAACAATAATGTTATTTGTTAAGCACTTAGGATGTCAAGCTTTGTTCTAAGATCTGGGGTAGATATAGTTAATCAGGTCAGACATAGTCTCTTGTTCCATAGGGGGCTCACAGTTTAAGTAGGAGGGAAATCAGATATTGAATCCCCATTTTACAGATGGTGAAACTGAGGTACATAGAAATAAGTGACCTGGCCAAGGTCACATATCAGGCAAGCGGAGGAGCCAGGATTAAAACCTAGGTCCTATGACACCCAGGCTGTGCCCTTTCCAATAGGCAACACTGCTTCTCTGCACCTGAGCCAAATTTTCATTGTCCAAAGATAATAAAATTTCCAGTCACTAGAGAGTTTTCTGCCAAACTTTAAGGGACAGACAATAACACTCAAGAATTTCAACCCTTCAGAAAAATTACAGAAATAGGATGGACACTGTCAGAATACCCCAAACTACAGTTAACTCTGTTTCCACCCTTTTCAACAAGAGGGAATGTTAAAAGCAGATTTCAGACTCCCTCTTTAGTTCAATTGCTTTCAGCCAAAACTGTGGTTTTCTTTTTTCTCCCTCAGTTTTTCCATTTCTATACCTCTTCTTCTAAAGCCATAAGAAAACTAATTGCTGAGCCAGGCCAAAAGCCATCCAGCCTCAAATTCAGTCTCTGACCATGCTAATGGGCTGCCGGGAGGAGCTGTGGTAACTGTCCTCCTTGGCAACCATCCTAGTATTTAGGGATGTTCCACTGAACTCACCTTTCTCTGCTATATGTATAATTTTTTCTAATTCATGAAAAAGCCAAGGGGCAAAAGCAGAAACAAAGGTCTAAGTGTTGCCCAACCTGAATAATCATGAGCCTGAATAACTGAGTGCTTCTTGGGCAGGCTGCCTTGCTGTCCGACTCAGAGCTTCCTTCCAGAAGTGAGGGGAACAACCAGAAAGGGCTTGGAGACACAGTCCCTTCCTCCTTTCGTGGTTTTCACCTCCTCCATCTCCACAGGCCCAGGAGTCAGCAATGAATCATCCAAATCCAGCAAGAAGTGAATGAGTTGCAGCCCCGCTTTAGGAATCTCAAGCACATTTCCCACTGTTCAACCCTGCTTCATTTTCTTTCCCATTTCTTATCTCTCATGCGGCACAGTGCCAACTTCTTGCCCTAGCAAGACAAAGCATATTTTCCTGTTTTCAAAGGCACAGAATATCCGCTCATGAACTAATATCCCCCTGAATAGTCTTCACTCTGACTTCAAAGCAAGTGCAATCAGTATCAGGTGCTTCCAACCCACTGGCCAGACAGATTCCCACAGTACGAGAGCATGGGTTGGAATTTTCATGCAAGGTTTTTGGTTTTTATGGTATTGGTAAAGTGCTTACTCTGTGCCAAGCACTATAATTGGCACTGAGGTAGATACAAGTTAATCAGGCCGGATATTCTCCATCCCATGAGGAGCTCACACTAAGAGGGAAGAATTTAGACTCTGGGCAGGACACGTCTACCAACTCTGTTTATCGTACTCTCCCAAATTCTTAGTTCAGTGCTCTGCACAGTAATTGTCCAATAAATATAATTGACTGATTGGCAGGTATTTGCTCCCCATTTGCAGTTTCAGAAACTGAGGCCCAGAGAAGTTAGGCAATTTGCCCAAGGTCACAAAGCAGATGAGCAACAGAACCGAGATTAGAACCCAGGTCTCTGGATTCAATTGTATTTATTGAGCTCCATGTACAGAACACTATACTTATTTCTTGCGAGAGTACAATTCAACAGAGGCATATTCCTTGCCCTTAAGGAGCTTACGGTCTAGAAGCTAGAAACACCCAGATCCGTGCCCGTTTCCACTAAGCCACCCTGCTTCTAGGGATCAAGGCCACCCTGCATATTGTCATTCATGGGGGAGGCACACTACGACACTCAACAGCTTCTACCCCCTTTCGATCTCTCTCCACACATTCCCACCCCAACTCGCCCTCCTCTCTCTCCCACCCATCCCCACCCCCAGAAAAATTCAGCCTACGCCGCAGGCCACCGGGCTCACGGCCAAATGTCCAAGAGAATAGTCTTCACTCTAACACACCAACAGATGCAAAGTGACCTTGGGCAAGTCACGTAACTTCTCCGACCCTCACTTACCTCATCTGCAAAATGGGGATGAGGATTGTGAGCCCCATGGACTCTGCCCAACCTGATTAGTTTGTGTCTGCCTCACGCTCAGTACAGTGGCTGGCGCCTAGTATGCGCTTAAAAATACCATAAAAAGTCTGCATTCCACCAGCTTCCTATAAATTTCATTCTAGTTTAATCAATGGTACTTACTGAGCACTTTCTATGTGCAGGGGTACGGTTCTAAGTGCTTGGGAGAGTATAAGAGAGTTGATAGATATGATCCCTACCCCTCAGGGGCTTTCAATCTAGTGGGGAAGATAGATCTTAAAATAAATTACAGATAGAGGTCTAAAGACACTGCAACAATTGATGATCACTTTCTTAGTGCTAACATTTCAATTTGACCTTCTCGAGATGCTCTCCTAGAAAGGATTTTAGAGATGAGATCAAAAACCAGTGTAAAACAAAACAAAGAACCCCGCTCCCCCACAGACTGCTGTAATGATCTAGTAGGGAAAAATCATAAAACTTGAGTTACCTTCACATTTTGGATTTTATAGAAGTTGAAAGCCTACCTATCTGTATCCTTTAAGCACTTGATACCCCACTCTCAGCCCCAGAGCTCTTACGGACATAACTGTATTTTACTGTCTCCCCCTGTAAACTGTAAACTCCTCTTGAGGGGCAGGGATTGTGTCTACTAACCCTGTTGTGTTATATTCTTCCAAGCTCTTAGTACAGTGCTCTGCACACAGTAAATGTTCAGTAAATACCACTGATCGAACAAACAGCTGATTAAAAAGTAATACATTTTCTTTAACATTCCAAATAATTAGTTTTGCTCAGGAGGTGGTAGTTCTAGGGGCTGAACCGATTACAACCTAAATATTCAGTTTAACACACTTCTCTCATTTGCATTTAACGGTTCAAAAAGCTTCACTCTGAATACACGTTCTGAGGTTCTAAGTCCAATTCACTTGGGAGATCTCCTCCTTTGATGTTTCTGGCCCCGGAAAACGCAACCTCAGAGAACACCCCCAGCGATGCTTCATTGCGGAGAAGGAAGCGAGACCCCCAGGAAAGTGGCCCCTTGGTGGAAAAACTGATAGACACTGTTTCGCCCCCTCTTTCTAGGGGTACAAAGGCTACTGAGGACCGAGCGACACCCTACTTGTTCAGAAACACACAGAAGATGAAAAAAACAACAACAGCCCAGGGAGCAAACAAAACCCGCAAGAAACGAGATCTCATTTTGCAGGCTCCTCACTGGCCCGTGGTTTTTCTTCACTTTGTCGCAATTAGCATATTTTAAAAGACAAGCTTTTAAAAAAAAAAATCTGATATCTGCGGGAACTGTTCAGGCTTTGAACTCTTCCATCCTTTCTCCTGATTATGGCCAAGTGACCCATATTTAAAAAGCATTTACAATAAAATGATAGCACTTCCCTTTGTGCCGCTGGCTTTCCCAGTGAAAAGCTAAAATGTTTTAAAATTGTCACTTTTTGACAGAGGTAATGGCTGTAATATATTTAAGCTCTTCCCCCTTGTTGTGTTTAGAATGGCTATGCTAATAAAGGGCACAGCTGTAGATACTTTATGGCCTGCTGGGGGAAAAGAGGGGAATGAAGGCAAAAAACAGATTGACTGTGTGTCAACAAATGCAGCTGGGAAAGAAAAGAGGAGCCCCTTAAAGGCCTCTGCAACTTAAAGTCCAAGATAAATGATGTTCCTCTTTAAAAAAATGGAGGTGGAATTCAATAAAGACCGGCTGAAAAGAGAACTGCTGAAAACGAAAAGCCTTTCTCTGCTTCCAGACAGCTTACAAGAGAAATGAGCAACACTCACCACCGCCGACGAATGGTTTTGCAGCCGAGTTAGACAACAAAAGCCCATCCCTGCAAACCTACTACAACGACCCTGTATCCGCAGGACACCATCCCCGGCAGCCTGACCGGAGGCAGGGAGGTGTGCCGCTTTGACGACGAGGCTGCCGGAATTTCTGAGGCCGGTTCGTTTGGTTCCACTCGGCTAAGGCAAGAAACGCTGAGCCCTGACAGGAGGCTGAAGCCAACCCAGATCAAATTATGACTCCCCCTCTAGACTGACAGCTCGCTGTGGGGAGGGAACGTGTCTGTTATCTTGTTCTATTGTACTCTCTCAGCGCTTAGTACAGTGTTTTGCACACAGTAAGAGCTCAATAAATACAATTGACTAGCTGACTTTAGGGGAGTAAGCACTCCCACTACACTGACAGAAACAGCCCTGGCATCTCTCCTCTCCCAGTGCTTAGTTTTCTGGACACAGTAGATGCTTAATTTTTTATTTTTTAAATATTTAATTGCTCACTATGTGTCAAACACTGTACCAAGCACTGGCTTAGATACAGGTTAAGTTGGACGCAGTCCCCGTCCTGCGTGGGGCTCACACTCTAAGTAGGAGGAAGAGCTATCCCCATTTTGCAGTTTGAGGAAACTGCAGCCCAGAGAAGTTAAGTGACTTACCCAAGGTCACACAGCAGAACTATGATTAGTATCTAGGTCCTTCTGACTCCCAGGCCCATGCTCTCTAACTAGGCTATGCTGCTTCTCAACAATAAATTGCTTAATACTGTTGCTATTATTAATACTTCAATGTGGGAGGCTCATAAAAAAAAACTTCTAAAGAAAAATGATTTGGAATGGCAGGATGACACAATCTCCCTGAAAGCAGAGACTATTGTTTACTTCTAGTGTATGTTCCCAAGTACACAATTCAGGCATACCTTAGGTTACAGTCTCCTGAAGATACATACAACCCAGAAATATTGTCTTTATTTTCTCATACCTTAAGGTTCCACTTATCTTACAATACATGAAATCCTAGGATACATCTGTCGCTATTTGATACGCCAATAATCTAAATGCATCAGGGCAAGACATCAAAGCACATGAAGACCCTAGTCTCTTCAGCAAGTGACTTGGATTGAAGATGATCGTGAGAGAGGAGTTTAGAATTAAGAGAGAGATTCAGAAGAGTTGGCCTGCTATAAGGTATTTTATGAAGGCAAGAAGGCTATTGAATCTAAATTGTTCAACCCTAAATTGGAGAAATTCATTACAATTGAAAACCCACTCCGAAGTCAGCAAAGCAAGTTTCTATTTCTGCATCCTTCTACATACTCAGAATGATTTTTAAACTGCTCATTAATGTTGTGAAGCTATGCTTTCAATTTGTCTTTAAAAGATGAAACAATGTGTTTAGTGGGACTTAATGGTATCCAGTAGTCATATTATTTTTGCAGATATTCTGAACCAAATCCCCATCTGTGACATGCAAACTTATGGAAAAATGTATCCCATGATATAGTCATGATCCAGTCACATTTTCAAGGAACATATCGCTGCTGAATTCAAGCAACTTATATACTGCACTGACTACTTATCAGCCTCCTTGCTGACCTCCCTGGCTCCTGTCTTGCCCCACTCCTTTCCATACTTCACTCTGCTTCCCAGATCATTTCTCTGAAAAAAAAAAAATTCCCCCACTCCTCAAGAACCTCCAGTCGTTGCCCATCCACCTCTGCCTCAAACAGAAACTTCTTACTATTGGCTTTAAAGCGCCTAATCAACTTGCCCCTTATCTTACTTAGCTGATTTCCTACTAATACCCAAAACACTCTCTTCACTCTAACGCCAGCCTATTCACTCTACTTCGATCTTGTCTCTCTGCTGACCCCTTGCCCACCTTCTGCATCTGGCCTGAAACTACCCCTTTATATCTGAGGTATTTTATATATACTTATATATCTTATATATAGAGAAGCAGAGTGGCTCAGTGGAAAGAGCCCAGGATTGGGAGTCAGAGGTCATGGGTTTGAAACCCAGATCTGCCACTTGTCAGCTGTGTGACTGTGGGCAAGTCACTTAACTTCTCTGTGTCTCAGTTCCCTCATTTGTCAAATGGGGATTAAAACTGTGAGCCCCACCTACAAAGCTTTATTAAAATCACATCTCCAAAAGGCCTTCCCTAACTAGGCCCTCATTTCCCCTACTCCCTCTCCCTTCTACATCACACACACTTGAATTTATTCCCCTTATTTAACCCACCCACAGGACTTATATACATACCCATAATGTCTCTTCCCATCCCTAGACTATAAACTCCTCATAGGCAGGAAACACCGTTGTTTTACTGTCCCCTTAGTACAGTGTTCTGCACACAGTAAGCACTCAAAAATGGTTTATTGATTGAATTGTGGGGTGTAGCTCAAAGTAGGCATTCACTAAATGCTTTTGATGATGAAAAAGATTCATGGATTCTTTCTTTCAGGATGGTGCAAATAAAATGCAATTTCTAAGCAGACTTGTGTCTCTCTGTGCTCTTAATACCTACACTCTCCTTCAAAGACTGGTCCCAACCATAATATTCTGGGGTGAAAAAAACCCCACAAAGAACAGAGATAGTATGCAAGAAACTGCTTTGAACTCTTCAGAGGAAAGGGCTTACGAGACTTAAAGGTATTGTGGATTTACTTGCATTTCTGCAGCATCTTCTACTCAAACAATCCCATTTCTTGACCCTAGTGAAACTGTCGCATCATTGAACAAAGGTAGTGAAAGGACCAGGGCACTGGCACTTGAAGTCCTTTTCCTAAGGCAAGCCTGGGAGAAGCTGAAGAGACATTGGACTCCAGACCCATAATGAATGAAATTCCCCACCGGACCCTGATCCATGTTGGAGTTATGAATGTCTGAGCTTCTGCCATAGTTGCCCTAAAGATGAGTGAGCATTTTCCTAAGCCCCAGGTGAGCAACAAAAGTTCAAAATCATAATAAAGCTGCTCTTGGGTGTGCTGGAAAATACTGACTGAAAGACTATTAACAAGTGATTCAAAATCATCCAGATTTTGTAGAACTGTGAATTCTGGTTAGCAAGTTTATAAAATACTTGTCCGACCGAATCCCTGCCCCTTCTTTTCTCTCATTGCGGTGGAAAGCTTGCTCGGAGAGCTTGGCCATTCTGTGAATAAAACATGGGATTCAGAATCCGCCACCGGCCCTTTCATCATCCAAAGAAGATGTTCCCTCACCAAATCTAGTGCACCTTTAAAGATGTTGGCCTAAAATGCTGAACAGGGAGGAAATGGGGAACAGATGAATTGAGAGTTGAAAATCCAGACTCTGAAAGCTGCCAAATAGCCAAAGAAACTCAATTTAATTCAGGGTTTAAGCCCAGAGGCTTATTTCACCTCTCCAACTCCAAACTTCTTTATGGACAGGTAGTGTGTCTGTTATACTATTTTATTGTACTCTCCCAAGCATTTAGTACAGTGCTCTGCACACAGTAAGCACTCAGTAAATACTATTGTTTGGGGCCTGTGGCAAAGGAAAGCCATTACAGCTTTGTGACTTGAATGTGGCCCACCCCTTCCATAAGGCCTACCATAGACATCCGCTGGACATTGTCCTTCTTGTCCTAGGTCAGCCAACCCTACCCCACCACCAGATTCCCTCCTTTCCCCTATCTCTGCCCCCCTAGGCTATAAACCTGTTATGAGCAGGGTGTGTTCTATTTTTTCAGTTGCATGCTCCCAAGCACTTAATAGAGTGCTGTGCCTGCAGTAATCGCTCAATAAATCCCATCAATTCATCTGCCCAAACTGGATCCCTTCTTCTCCAGACCTTCAGTGTAGTCTACACCTTTAGACCTTTTTAGCACCAGACTGTCATTCTCCCATGGTACATGCTGGATTTTTGGTTTGCTTAAAATGGTATTTGTTTAGGGCTTACTATGTTCCAGGTACTGGGGTAGATACTTTCTTGCTTGATTTTTCACTGTCATCTTTAAAATGGATTCTTAGCAGGGGGTTGTACTGTAACCTAGCCACTCAACTGCATCCTCACCTGAAGGCATGTTTCACCTAGGTTTCAAACACCCCCTCAGAGCTGCACACCACCTCATACAAAGGCTTCTAGATAATAGAATCAGGTCTAAGGAACATTTCCCTGCTGCCAAACAGGTGGCCCGGAAGATGAAAGACTCAGGAAAAGGGACACTGAGAGGAGAAGGGTCTCACATCTAGTGCACTGAAACTGCTAGGAAAAAACCTACCTGAAAACACCCAAGCCAGGCAGAGTCCAGGGGAGATTATAACAGCTGAAGCACACACACCCAGGATAGTTTCACTGACATCAGCATCATCTTCAAACCGAAGAACAATTCTCTCTCACTTTATGCATGTAGGACTAGTGTAAAGACTCTGGGAAAAGACCAATCCTCAGCCCACTTAGAGAGCTCTGCTTACCTGGACAAACAGGAGGACTACTCTTCGATTTCTGAACCAGAACTCCTGATTTGGCTGCGCTAAACCCAGCACCACCTGAAGAGGAGTCCTTGCATCTGTGATTCTGAATCCACACCAGCTGGTGAGGGCCTGGCTGGAACAATCATGAAGCAGAGGGAGTTTTTTATGTTTTTGGTTTTTTTAAGCACTTACTTCATACCAGGCACCGTGCTAAGTGTTGACATAGATACAAACTAATCAAGTTGGACACAATCTCTGTCCCATATGGAGCTTACAGTCTCAATCCCCATTTTACAGATGAGGTAACCGCGACAAGGGAAGTGAAGGGACTCGGACAAGGTCAACACAGCAGATGGGTGTGCTGAGATTAGAATCCAGGTCCTTCTGACTCCCAAGAGGATGTTCTATCCACTAAGCCTCAATAACGGTGCTGTACTAACGACAGAGGTAGATATAAGATAATAAGGTCCTTTGTGGGACTCACAGAGTAAGTAGGAGGTATTTGTACCCTTTAAGCACTTGTGATTCACTCCATCCTCAGCTCACAGTATTTATGTACATTTTCATAATTGATTTTAATGTTTATCATCCCTTCTAGACTATAAGCTCCTTGTGGACATGGAACATGTCTCCCCCTTCTCTTGTACCATATTCTCCCAAATGCTTACTGTGCTCTGCTCTACCAAGCTCAGTGTGACAAGGTCACAAACAATGACATTCTTGAACATAGTTTTTTTTTTTCTTTTTTATGGTATTTCTTAAGCGCTTACTAAGAGCCAGGCACCGTTCCAAGTGCTGGGGTAGATACAAGGTAATCAGGTTGGACATAGTCCCTGTCCCACATGGGGCTCACAGTCTTAATCCTCATTTTACAACTGAGGTAACTGAGTCACAGAGAAGTCAAGTGACCTGAGCAAGGTCACACAGCAGACAAGTGGCAGAGCCATGATTAGAACCCAAATTAGTTTAGATTAGAACATTTAGACCATGAGCCTGTCACTGGGCGGGGGTTGTCTCTATCTGTTGCTGAATTGTACATTCCAAGTGTTTAGTACAGTGGTCTGCACATAGTAAGCTCTCAATAAATACTATTGAATGAATGAACCCAAGTCCTCCTGAATTCCAGGCCTTGCTCTATCCACTAGCCTATACTGCTTCTCTTAGGCCACAGTGCTTCTCTTAGTCTCCTAGCATCAAAGCTATGTTTACTTGAATGCAGATATGCTGGGTGCTTCCCATGAGGAGAACGAGCCCCTGCGAGGCACCCAAAAACTGCTGTAGGGTGAGCCGGAACTGCCGAATCAAAAGCGAGAAGGGCAGAGGGGCTATTTTAAGGGCACTGCTAAACAAAGCCTCAGGCAAAGCTGGATCTCTGCTGACAAATGAAAGTCAGTTGCTGAGGATGGATCAGTGTACTGCGCATTGCTGTCAAGATGGGCCTGGCTTTTTTCAAGCAATAGCTTCGTGAAGAACAAGAGACAAGGGGGGAAAAGACCCCAGCACAAAACACTGCAAGCGCTAAACATAAGCCAGCAAGGGACAACATTTTTGAGCTCGCAATATGACCAGTCTTTGTGATCCTGCATGGGTCTTTTCAACCACACTTGCAATTAGGCAAATTTCATTGTCGGTGGTGCCTTCCTTTTTATTATTAATCCCTAGTATTAGCTGCCCTTGTAAAGTGACTCATACTCATTTTCAGGACTTCTTGGGGCGAGGTGGGGGGTGTCTAGATAAATGATCAATTTATAGCAGCTCTGTAGTAACTGATTCAAGGACCTTCAAAATTATTCAGTTATGTGGAGATGGACAACTTTCCCCAGAGAAGCAGAAACACATGCAAAACCAGCTCCCAGCCTCCTTGATTTGCATCCTTAAACCCAAATATGACAGAACATTTCCTGCTCAGGCAAGTCACTTTGAACTTTTAACCAAACCGATCTTACCCTCTAGTCTGTAAACTCCTTTGTTGGTAGATACAGACATATCTACCCCCTCTATTTTTATTGTACTCTCCCAAGCACTTAGAATAGTGTTCTGCACACAGTAAAGGCTCAACAAATACCACTGATTAACTGATCATGCAGTAAACTTAGGAGCTTGATAAATTTCTCTGAGAGGCCTAATTTGTTTAGTAGATACATTAACCAGGTTTACTGACTTCAGATACTTTGTAAGATTAATTATTTTCATTGAGGTTTGTTCCACTCCCTTCTTCTATTCATTCATTCACTTGTATATACTGAGAACTTATTGTGTGCAGAGCACTGTACTAAGCACTTGGAAAGTACAAGACAGCAATAAGGAGTGACAATCTCTGCCCACAACGGGCTTACATTCTGGGCCAGGGGGCGGGGGGAGACAGACATCAAAACAAATAAACAGGCATCAGTATAAATAAGATCTATATATATATACATAAGT